>NC_058409.1:80873538-81173538 GCF_002201575.2 Neomonachus schauinslandi | reverse complement strand
AGGCAGAACTTCCGAGAATTTTCTAGCACCTGTCCTTCCCTACCCACACTCCTGCCCCCGTGGCTCAGTACCTGCTCCATGGATGCTTGTTCCAGGATTGGTAGGGTTCTTTCCAGAGCCTCTAGTGGGATTTACTCTGATACCACAAGGATTTGGGGAAGTACAATGGATTTCATAGCCAGGGGACTGTGAGTATCCCAATTTTCCTTATTATTTTAGATAATGTTAGTTTATTTCTTGATTGTGGCAAATTATACAACGATTTTTGTGACCCAATAGATGTATAAGTAATAGGTATACTTTTAATTTTAATATATGAATATTAAGATCAAGACTCTTAGGAGAATTCTTTTCCAGGCAACACTGTGTATTTAAATGTGGCACTCTTACTAAACATAAAGATAGAGCTATCGCTAAGATAAAATTTCTCAGATTTTCACCTTTAATCTTGCTTTGTTTTTAAAGTGACATTTTGAGAGAATGCAGACTTGTTCTAAAATGCACCCTGCATGCACACACACTCACAAGTTTGTACTTGTGTATGAAAAGATCCTGGGGCCTGTTTACCTGAGATTATTTTTTACTCTGTTACTTTGATTGGCTTGTCTTGCAATCCAAGGAAACTCCCAGCAGCTTATGTATCTTGAGTGATTACAATGACTTCATAATAGAAATCGTACAATTTTCACATTGATGGCTGTGTTAATTAACTTCTGAAAAGAAGTATGAAAATTTTTGTGAGAAAAATATTACAAAAGGTTGTTTATCCCCATGAAAATTTTAGACTATGTTTATTGAAATATCAGTCAGAAACCATGTGAGGCTTACGAAGATAAAAGAGTTCTTTAAATTCTGGTCTGTTTATTTTTTCTCAGCTAAATTGCTTCTCTACAGAAAATGCTACTGACAAAAAGGTGAAAATAGGCCAAGAAACACCATGGAAATTAAAAAAAGCCCAGAGTGCTCTTCTTAATAGAAGGTATCCTCTATGTGTCCAGAATTTTCAAAAGTGAATGAATCCAGTGTTGTATAAAATGGTCCCATGCAGTATTTAACTTCATGAGAATTTCTGCCTTGCAAATATTTTCTGGTAATTTTAGTGAAATTGTCACTCATGCAACAGCTTTGAACTAGTTAACTCCTGGATAGAAGAAATACGGTTTATTTTGAAGGAAAGGAAAAAAAAAAAAAAAAAACGCAAACCAGTTGTAAGCCACATTGACTTCTTTCTAGTTGTGAAAGATTTTTCAGCTTTTTAAGAAAAGAGAATTAGCATAAAGTATTTCCTGGGCATTTCTTAAGGTCGAAAACCGAAGAAAATTGAAATAATGGCCCCTGTGTTTGGCTTCCTTCCTCCATAACTGAAAACTCTTCCATATGTTTGCTTTCTTACCCCTCCTCACCGCCCCCCCCCACCCCATCTCTTTTTGATTTCCGGGATGGCTGATCTTGTTTTCCTGTTTCTCTGTTTGGCCGCTGTTGTTTGAGAACAGCAGGATGTCCACAGGAATCGCTCTGTGAGGACTCAGAATATCTCTGTTCTTTGGGATGTTTTGTCCTCCTGTCAGTGACTAGAACATGAAGAATTTAGGGGGCTCAAACCATTTACAAGGGTACAAAGTGCATTTTGTCATTTACATCCTGAGGTCCACATCCTTCTTCAGATTTCAAATGAGCCAAAAATTAAACAAAAAGAAAAAACCAGTTCTTTGAGCTGTGGTCAGTGATAAATGTGGCACAGAGCAAGAAGATGGCGCCAGACCCACCCAGGGCCACTAGTTAGCATTCTCAATAATGCGTTGACTGCTGCCTCTTTGGGCTCAGAAAACTGGACATGCCACTTGGGCCATAGCTCAGACTTAGGTATAAGGAATTGACCAGGCCTGAGCACCTGGCTCAAATTAGAGCTTGTTAAGGGGCAGCTGGGAAACACATTGAACGGACTTGCCTCATACCAGGGATGATTTAGGGCTGAAACCCACTTAAGCTCCTTATTTCACCCAAAATCAGGACAGTCATTTGAATTTTTTAAAATTTTAATTTTAATTTTTATTCCAGTATAGTTAACACACAGTATTATATTAGTTTCAGGTATACAGTATAGTGATTCAACACTTCCATACATCACCTGCTGCTCATCACAAGTGCCCTCCTTAATTGTCATCACTTATTTCACCCATCCCTCCACCCACCTGCCCTCTGGTAACCATCAGTTTGTTCTCTACAGTTAAGGACATGCATTAGAATTTAAAACCCCTATCAAACTCACTAAGTAAGTTCTTTTGTGAGGGCAAGGACCCTAAAACTCCACATCCCCAATGCACTCTATGCTCAAGTTTAATTCATACACCTAAAAGTAAACTGTTTAAATGATAGACTCCAGCATTTTCTGTACCTATTGCCTACTAACTCCTAGTTAGTTGATTTTCTTATCTCCACTGTGTTCATATATGGTCTTAGATTTGGTCGTCCTCTACTTAAAATTGTTCTTCAGGAATGATATGGAGTCAGTCATTTCTACCTTAGAATTTAAAACCTGTATATAGCTTCTCCCGGATATTGCTATTCATCAGTAACAATAAGTTAAGTATGCAGAGGCAAATTTCAATGGTAAGAAGGTCTAACATTCAAACAGGACTAAGAGTGAACTTAGATCAGTCATAAACATTTTAGTTCTCTGCCCCAACCATTCTCAGTTAGGGACATGACATCCTCCTCTGTTGCTGGAATAGCCTTGAGTGGTCAGTCATTAGTGTGATGGCTCTCTTGCTGTTTCCACCTAACCATTTAGAAGTTCTATGCCATTTCCCACATCACTCCATAGAAATCCTCTCCCTTGCAATGTACAAATTAGGTAACTTACGGTCTTCAAAAAGATAGAATAAAACTTAAAGAGGCCTGAAGGTCAAGGAGCTAAGATTCACAAATCGCTTCTTCTGCCTTTATAACGTGGGTTGCCATGGTGATGGGAGTGTGGAAATTAGGAAAAGTCAAGGAGATGCAAAAAAAAAAAAAGAAACAAACCCCCCCCCCAAAACAAAAGGAAACCTTTGTGATGTTTCCTCCTGAGTCCCGCCTGAACCAAGATATTGCTTGAGTCTCATTTTCTGGTGAAAGGTGGTCAGTAAACACACTTGGATTCTTTGTCTTATCATCTCTACCTTCTCTGTGCTACCCTGAAACCTGAGTAGGACCAGTGCTCTATGCACTGATGAAGCTTCTGCTTCAGTAGGCTGGTGCTTCTATGGTTTGCATGTTAAATCTCATTTTTAATTGTGAAATGAAAGACTGTTGGAATTTCAAGCCTCATCAAGTATGTGGATGATTTTGGTAAGGGTCATGCAGTAGTGTGCTTGACATTGTATTGTACAGTGGATAATGTAGACCTTGTTGCTCCATCCTCAGGATCCATAGCAAGAGGGGAGGGAAAGAAGAATGAGTCTTTTCTTGTTTTTTTTTTTCTAAAGGGTGCAGAAATAAAACCTTTGAAATATTTTTCATTGACTCTGTATTCTCAGTTGAGGGCCACAAATCTCTTATGCAGAGAGATGGCCAGAACCCCCAGTCACCATTTCATTGACCATTTGCTTATAGACACTCCAGGTTCACAAGGGAAACGCTAAGCAAATGCACATATTTCATGACTAGAGGAATTTGACTGCAGAGGGCTCCACAGAGCACCTGGCCCTGGGAAGCTGGAGGGCCCATGGTCTGTGGATCAAGCATGTCACTTAGAGCCTCATACTTGTGTTGGTCCTCCAGATCTTACTAGTCAGAAGACAATAAAAGGCAGAAAATGGTAGATACAAGAGCAAGAGACAGCAGTGTTCTTCCTAAAGTCTAGAGTATGTGGTCTCTGCCACCTACTCCATGGGTTCTGATACCTGAAGCCCATCTTATACCCACTGGGCTCTTTACAAGGGAGAGAGGGAGGGCAGCAGTCTTTGTCACAAGCTGGAAGAAGTCTGCCTTGTCTCGTCATACCAACTCTGTGAGAGGGGACAGAGGGACTCAGGGATGGAGATAAACGTTTTTAGAGAAAAATCCAAAGAGGATATGTGTGTAGACAAATGTGCTTTAAAATTCTTGGCCTGCTTGAGTGTCCCACTCCCCAGAGTCTATCGGCCTAGTAGCATCTGTGGTCTTGTTCAACATCACTGACCCTCCTGGTCCTCAAAACTCCTTCTGGCCCAGAGCAGTTTCACAACCCCCAATGCCTACATGGTCTAGGCATGCAATGTCAGCATGTGAAAAGGACCATGGAGGGACTTGGAATTAGAGGGTGCAGTGGGAATAGCTATTCAGGTCTAGCTGATGATCATCATGAGAAAATGCAATGCCAGATACTCCAATTTTTAAAGTAAAGCTACGAATTCAGGTTTTTATGTAGATCTCTCATTCTTAGAATGCTAGCTCCATTTAAAAAACAAAAACACTTTATACCAGATATAGGTGGATGGTCACCATGGTTTTCCCTGAAGCTTACACATGAAAACACCGCTATCCAACATTGAAAAGTAAGTTTGGGAAACTCAAGATAGAGCGTATCACTAGCATGTGGAGAAGGCCATGCAGGAGCTTATGCCTTGGGACGCTCCAGCAATGACAATTGGAATTGTCATTCACTCCTCCCTGGCAGTCCCTATCCCCTTTACTCTGCTTTGCTTTTTCTTTTTATCCATAGTGTACACCCCTTCCATCATAATATATAACTTATTCTGTTGTTTATTGACGATCATTTCCCACTGGAATATAAGCTCCATAAGGCAAGAATATTTGTTTTGTTCACTTATAGATCTCCGGTACATAACCAAGTGCTTGCATAAAGTACAGTGGAAACACTCACTATATCTTTGTTGCGAATTAATGAATGAAAACAATTACGCTTGGAAACCTATTTCCGCAGAAGTCCCAGTGCCCTAACAGATCGTAATGCTGTGAAGAATAACAGGTGCAGCCTGAGGCCTCTTGTGTGGCTGGATTGAATCTGGAGATTCAGTGGCTCTTGAATGTGTCAAGGACCATGGGCAATGAGTAGTGAGAGAAAACAACAGGCTTCTTGAGTTTTGCTCTCGTGAAGGTGCTACGGGAGCAGACAGGCCTGGAAGATCTTGGTCTGAAACAGCGTACAAGGAGCAGAGCCCCACGCTCGCACTGACTCTTTGAAATCTGGTTGAGGATGACATCTCCTTGTCAAAAGCTCAGTCCCCACAGTCCTAATGTTCCATTAAGGCCTTGAGGTAGCAAAACCATTTCTCCTAGGAGCTCGGTTTGAGCCCCGGCAGAAAGACAGGCAATTTATCCCTGTGTGCTGGCAACTGGCCTCTCCTCAACATCTGTTCCTTTCATTTTTCCTGTTACCACACACATGCCAATTAATTTTTAACTCCATTAACACATACTTCCTGCCACATCACCCACCATCCCCGCTCTCTTCTCAGTGAGCTTCCTTCAGACCTACGCTTGGGAGAGGGAACATTCACAAGGCATGATCCCAAGTCAACTTTACTGAGGGAGTTGAGGTATCAGTGGAATCTTATTTCATTCTCAGCCCACTACACACTTTTTGAATGAAAACTACACACAGCACAAGACATACCTTACTGGCAGGACTTTTAACTTGAAAACATGAAATGCATACCATCGCAGGGAGGCCCTACCCCTGACTGAGACTGCCCTCCTATCACCTACCCAACCTCATCCCACCTAGAGCAAGCCTGTGGTTGATGACTACTTGAGGAAGGGCCTGAAAGCCAACCAGAGGCTATAAGGTTTGGCAAAGGAGGTGGCAGGGAGCTGACCTGTGAGAACAGAAGACAGGACTTCATTACCTTGAGGTCTGAGAGGACAGCTTTCAGCCTCTGGAGCTCCTGAGTGTTAGGGAGGGAACCAGATTGAATCACTTTAATGGCCACAATGGCAGAGGAAGTCAAAACTTCAAGGTTGGCATGCTTGGGTCTTTTAGCTGGGCTGGTCTCACATTCTCCCCAGTTGTGGTCACATTAGTGACCCTCCCTCCAGGCCTTTGCTCACTTTATGCTTCTACCTCCCAACCCAATTCCATTCATCTCAAAAGCCAGCCATATGCCTCCCTCTTTTGTGGACTCTTCCTGATTATCCTTGTCCAATAAATCCAACATCTAGAGATTGCCGTGACTCCCTCAACTCCTTGCCATACAGCTTAGCATTCCATGTACTATTTTGTACATATCGATTGTTGCTCTACTACCTTATCAAATCCTATCCTCTATAATATAATGCTGTTACAACAATGTTGAAGTGAGGACCTCAGAGAGATCCAAGCTAACCAGCAATGTGATATTAAGGAATTGGGGTATGGTTTCAGTGTGGAGAATAATGATATCCACATAGAAGGTGTGTACCCAAGTGATTCACAAAATGATCCACTCAATTAAGGAAAGATAGTATTAGAACTTCTACTTACATTTACTTTTCAATTTCATCGTTCTAAGATTTCTATTGTGTAACTTATCATACTTGCGTTATATTAGCAAAGTAGTATAGGGGTACATAATTTATAAATAAGTTAATACACATAAATTAGAGGGGCTAGGTCAAAGTTATGTTAGAAGGGTGTGTGTGATCAAAAAATCTTGAGATTACTGGCATTAAGAGTCCAAACAGAAAAATAGACCTCTGGATCTGTCTACATATTCCTGAATAAAATAAAAAGAGATTATCTGACTTCAGAAGGAACCAATCTGATGTATTTGATATATTTATCATACAGTGTAACTCCAAACCATTTGCATTTCTTGCTATGATAAGTGTATTGGCTTTTGAGAAATCTTCATTTTTAAAAGTGTGGGTTCTAAGATTCTAAATTATAGCAGTTTATTGACATTTATGAATTGTGGGGCCAGAAATAGCAAATCTTAATCTCTGAATAAGAGTAATCAACAAGTTTACACTAGATGGATCCTTTCACGTCCTGAATTGCTAAATGCTGCTTTCTGGCTGTGAGGATGGGTGTGTAAAGGAAGGAGAACTGAGTGACAGCCATGAGACAGAAATTGACCCAAGAAATGTTACAAATTTCATGTAATCTCATTTTGTAGTAAAGGGTTAACCACCAGGCCTGGGTTGTTCATACTCTTCATATTCTAAAGAAAAAAACTGGTCCTTGACTGGCTCCTGGGACATAACTTCTAAATCCTTGGGATATCCTGCTTGATAAGGGGCCCTTTGTATACCTGGGGCCTTGGGGCACGCCAGATAGTTTAGGCTAATGACGTGATCCATGGTGGGGGCCTTGGGCCATGTTGTATCAGTTTGACCTTGGGAGAGGTGGGGTACTCCAGGCCCACATTACCAATTTCTGATGGTAAACCCTGGACGCCAAGGCTCAGATAAGCTTCCCTGGTTGGCAATACTCTGTACATGTTGTCACATATTATTACTGGGAGAAATAAGCGTTGTCTGTAAACTCCACTGAGAGAGGAAACTTGTACCTGCCCTATACTCCTTTTCCTGATTTTAATGTGTATCTGTTCCCTATAATAAGCTATAGCCATATGTAAAACAGCTTTTCTGTGTTCTAAGTCCTTTGAATCATTGAATTTGGGGGAACTCTAGCACAGTGATGAGAGTATCTATGATGGGGATCATCATCTATCATATGATCTTATTGCATGGAATAGGAACATGAAGCTCAGAAAGGGGAAGTGACCTGCCAAGGTTGCACAGCTGGGAAATAATAGAGGGAAGGATCTAAATCCAGGAGTGTTGGATACTGAAATTTGTCCTCAGATTTCCTGCAATCAAATACCAGTTCTGCCACTTACTAGCTGTGTGACTTCATCCAAATTACTTCACGTTTCTGTGGCTTCAGTTGCTTCCTCTGTAAAGCAGGGATGATAAAAGCAGCCTCAAAGGGCTGTTGCAGTTGTGAGGATAATGAGACAGTACATGTAAAGATATTTGGAAGAGTGCCTGGCATATGGTGAACACTTAGCAGTTATTAGTTTATGTAATTATGACGATGAAAGCAGTACTTGAGACTAGATTTATTCCAAACCGAAGAAACAGGACACTAGCTATGTGAGTGTATATGCGCAAATATATACATTTCAGCTATTCCTAAATCTCATCCCTGCTCCTCCTCTACGCAGTCATTTGTTTTTATGTGTTTTGGTCCCGGCTGATCCTATCAAACTAAAGAGAAAGACCTGGGTTCTCTGCTCTTTCTCTCTCATGTGAGGTGTAGCTCCCATTGCCAAAGGCAGCCATCTTGGCCTCAGGCTGAAGTTGATGCTGATGGCAGAATGGACAGACAGAAAGAATCTCACTTCTCCTCCTCCTCCTTTTTTTGTATAATTGACATATAACATTGCATTAGTTTTAGGATATTTATATATATTGGATATTCATATATATTGCAAAAATGATCACCACAGTAAGTCTAGTTAACATCTCTTACCACACAGTTACGAGAAGTTTTTTTTCTTGAGATAAGGACTTTTCAGATATACTCTCCTAGCAACTTTCAAATATGTAACAAATTATTATTAACTGTAGTCACCATGCTGTATAGTATATCCCCATATCTTAATTATTTTGTAACTGGAAATTTGTAGCTTTTGACTACCTTCACTCATTTTTCCCATCTCCCATGCTCTACCTCCAGCAACCACCAATCTATTCTTTATATCTATGAGTTTGGTTTGTTGTTGTTGTTTCTAAATTCTACATATAAGTGAGGCTATCATATCAGTATTGTCTTTCTCTGTCTGACATATTTCACTTAGCATAATGCTGTCATGATCTATCCGTGTTGTCACAAATGGCAGAATTTCATTCTTTTTTATGACTGATATATACATATATATATATATATCCATCTTTTATATATATAAAGGATATATATATCTCTATCATATATATATATATCAGTCATAATATATATATATATCAGTCATATATATATATATATATATATCCATCTTTTTTATCCATTCATCTCTCAATGGATGATTGGGTTGTTGCCATATCTTGGCTATTGAAAATATGCTGTAAAATATTCAAAACATGAGATGCATATATATTTCAAATTAGTGTTTAGTTTTCTTTGGATGAATACCCAGAAGTGAAATTCTGGATCATATGATAGTTCTGTTTTAATTTTTTGAGGAATGTTCTACCAGTTTCCATAGTGAATATACCAATTTACACTCTGACCAACACTTCACAAGAGTTCCCTTTTCTCCACATCCTCACCAGCACATGTTATTTCTTGTCTTTTTGATAATAGGCATTTTAAGAGGTGTGAGGTAATATCTCATTGGGGTTTTGATTTGCATTTCCCTGACCATTAGTGATATTGAGCATCTTTTCATGTACCTGTTGGCCATCTGTATGTCTTCACTGGAAATATGTCTATTCAGCTCTTCTGCCCATTTTTAAATTGAATTGTTTGAGTTTTTGTCATTGAGTTGTAGGAGTTCTTTATATATTTTGGATGTTAACCACTTATCGAATAAATGATTTACAAATATTTTCTCCCATTTCAGTAGGTGATCTTTTCATTTCAGTGATGGTTTCCTTTTGTGTGCATAAGCTCGTCAGTTTGATGTAGTCCCATCTGTTTATTTTTCCTTTTGTTGCCTCTGCTTTTGGAGTTAGATTCAAAAACTCATTGCCAAGAGCAATGTCAAGGAGCTTACCGCTTATATTTTCTTCTAGGAGTTTTATTGTTTTAGGTCTTACATTCAAGTCTTTAATATGTTTTGAGTTAATTTTTGTGTATGGTGTAAGATAGTGGTGGAGTTTCATTCTTTTGCATGTGGTTGTCAAGTTTTCCCAACACCATTTATTGAAGAAACTTCTTCCTCTTGGCTCCTGTGTCATAAATTAATTGTCCATATATCTGTGGGTTCACTTCTGGGCTCTCCATTTTGTTCCATTCATCTCTTTTTTTATACCAATACCACACTGTTTTGATTACTGGTTTGAAATCAGGGAGTATATCATGAAACTCCAGCTTTGTTCTTTCTCAGAATTACTTTGGCTATTAGGGATCTGTGTGGTGCCATACAAATTTTAGGACTGTCTGTTTTATTTCTGTGAAAAATACCATTGGAATATTGATACAGATTGCACTGAATTTGTAGGTTGCTTTGGGAAATATGGACATCTTAACAATATTATTTCTTCCAATTCAAGAGCATGGAATATCTTTCCACTTATTTGTGTCTTCTTCAATTTCTTTCATCAATGTCCTAGTATTTTAAGTGTACAGGTCTTTTACCTCCTTAGTTAAATTTATTCCTAAGTATTTTATTATTTTTGTATCCAGTTGTAAATGGAATTGTTTTCTTTCTTTTTGATAGTTTATTTTTAGTGCATAGAAATGCAACTGATTTTAGTGTATTGATTTTGTATCTCACAACTTTACTAAATTTATTTATGTTTTAATAGCTTTTTTTTTGGTGGGGACTTTGGGTTTTCTAAGTATGTCAACTGTAAATAATGAAAGTTTTACTTCTTCCTTTCCAATTTATTTCTTTTTCTTGCCTAATTGTCCTGGTTAGGACTTCCAATACTATGTTGAATAAAAAAGGTGAAAGTGGGCATCCTTGTCTGGTTCTTGACCTTTTTGCCATTGAGTATGATGTTAGCTAGGGGCTGTGATATATGGTTTTTATTATGTTGAGGTACCTCTATACCCACTTTGTTGAGAGTTTTTATTGTAAACGGATGTTGAATTTTGTCAAATGCTTTTTTCTATACCTATTGAGATGATCATATGATTTTTATCCTTTACTTTGTTAATATGGTGTTATATTGATTAATATGCAGATGTTTATCAATCCTTGCATCCCTCAAATAAATCCCACTTGATCTTGGTGTATGATCCTTTTAATGTACCGTTGAATTTGGTTTGCTAATAACTTGTTGAGGATTTTTACATCTGTTTTTATCAAGCGTATTGGCTTATAAATTTCTTTCCTTGTGGTGTCCTTGTTTGGTTTTGGGTTCAGGGTAATGCTGGCCTTGTAAAATGAGTTTGGAAGTGTTCCCTCATCTTGCATTTTCTGGAGGGATTTCAGAAGGATTGGTATTAATTCTTTGATTTTTTTTTTTCTTTCATAATTCAGCAGTGAAGCTGTCTGGTCCTGAACTTTTTTTTTATTACTGATTGAATCTTTTTACTAGAATTTGTCTATTCAGATTTTATATTTCTTCATGATTCATTCTTGGAAGGTTGTATGTTTCTAGGAATTTGTCTATTTTTCTCTAGGTTGTCCAATTTGTTGATATAAAAATGTTCATAGTAGTCTCTTACAATCCTTTGTATTTCTGTGGTATCAGTTGTAACTTCTGCTCTTTCATTTCTGATTGTATTTATTTGCGCCCTTTATTTTTTTTCTGGTGACTCTAGCAAAAGGTTTGTCAGTTTTGTTTGTCTTTTCAAAGAAGCAGCTCTTCGTTTCATTAATCTTTTCTATTGTCTTCGTGGTCTCTATTTTACTTCTTTCCACTCTGATCTTTGTTACTTCCTACCTCCTAACTTTGGGCTTCATTTATTTTTCTTTTTTGAGTATTTTGAGGTATAAAGTTAGGTTGTTTCAGATTTTTTTCTTAAGGTAGGCATTTATCACTATGTACCTCCCTCTTAGAACTGCTCTTGCTGCCTCCCATAAATTTGGCATGTTGTATATCCATTTTCATTTATCTCAAGGTATTTTTTTAATTTCCCCTTTGATTTCCTTAGTAACCAATTGCTTGTTAAGAATCTAAGTTGTTGACGATGTTCTTGAGCCACTGAATTCTTGGATTCTGCCCTACTTTTAGATTTCCTTTTATAAAAATAATACATTACGTTGTTACTTCATCACTTTGACTTAGGGATTTTTGTTTATCTGTTCATTTGTAACTTACAACTGAAAGCATCTTAACTAACACAACCCAACCCCCTCAGTTGACTTTCTTTTTTTTTTTTAAGATTTTATTTATTTATTTGACAGAGAGAGACACAGCGAGAGAGGGAACACAAGCAGGGGGAATGGGAGAGGGAGAAGCAGGCTTCCCGCGGAGCAGGGAGCCCGATGCGGGGCTCGATCCCAGGACCCCGGGATCATGACCTGAGCCAAAGGCAGATGCTTAACGACTGAGCCACCCAGGGGCCCCTCAGTAGACTTTCAACTTTGCTATTCTGTTTTGAAAATTCTAAAGACAAAAAAAATTTTCTTCCCTTCAGTCAACTAGGATTTTTTAGTTGCAGGAAAGAGAAAATCAATTCAGGCTTACTTGACCCTCAGTGAGTTACGTTGTTTCACATCACAGAAAATTCCTGAGGTAGAATGAACTCTAAGTGTGGTTTGATGGGGTCTCTGGCTCCATTTCTCTTTGTCTGCCCAGCTCTTTTTCTTGTGTTAGCTTCATCCTCGTCTGTCTTTGCAAGGTAACTAAGTGGGTGATTCTATCTGTCACCCTTCCAGAAGCCATTTCCCACCCCTTCATACCTCTATACTAGGTGGAAATCTACTTTTGTTTAGTGTGTAATAGAGATCCCCTTATCTCAGGGATCATGGTTCTGGGTCTGGTTTACAGGTAGGTGTGTAACCCAGTCCTTCTTTTAGGGGTGTTTGAGAATGACCCTTTTTCGTCCTGATGGGAGGAAGGCATGTGTGAGGAGAAATGATGCTTTGTGTTTTGTGTCCCCTCTGGCCCCTGCTGCTGAATACAAATGCATGAGGATGGATCTGCTGCAATAATAAGGCCAAATGAATCATGGAGATGTTGCCTAAAAACCATCTAACTTTAGCCAGCAAACTCTTATCTCTGATTACTTGTTTTTAATTTTTTAAAAGAGTTTATTTATTTATTTGACAGAGAGAGAGAGACAGCTAGAGAGGGAACACAAACAGGGGGAGCAGGAGAGGGAAAAGCAGACTCCTTGCTGAGCAGGGAGCCCAATGCAGGGCTCGATCCCAGGACCCCAGGATCATGACCTGAGCCAAAGGCAGACGCTTAACGACTGAGCCACCCAGGCGCCCCTGATGTACTTATTTTTTTAACAGTAACAAACTACTTTAATCAGGTACTTTGGTTGCTTTTCACTGAAAGTATTCTTGACTAGTACGGCCCCACCAGCAGCAACTGGGGTTGTGTGCTTCCTTGTTTACATCCAAGGAGACAGAACCTACTACTAACTGTACCCAATGATTAAAAGTCCTAAACCTCATTCTGATTGAACCATCAATGCACCAATCACTATGGCACTGGGGATGACATAGTCCTGATTGCCTTAGTCCAAAATGGAGTCCATCTCTACCAAGCCAAAAGTGTGGGGAGTGGGGAAGAGGGGATGAAGGGAAAATACGTAATGATTTGTAGGAATAAATCACAATGTTCATCACACACCTCCAGTCACATAAGCAAATATTAATAAGCACTGTGGTGGCCATGGAGGTGTACTACTCAGATGTTTCTTCAAAAGAACTTTCTGTGTACATATATTCAGTTGATGGCCTCCAGCTTTGGCACCTGTGGACCCACCATGGTGTTTGTGCTAAGACAGGAGTATTAGATTCCAGTCATTCCTGCTCACTGAGGGTCTCCTCTATTGTCAGTCTTGCTCCTGTTGGCCAGGCTGAGACTTTCACAGAACAGCACTGTATTCTGAGGCTGCTCCTAATTGAGCTTTTGTCCCTCTCTCCTGTCAAAAGGGTCAGGGTTGCATAATAATCTAGGACCTCTGCATGCACCTACTCCTGCTCCTTCTTTCCTTTACTCTGGACAGGCATTTTCTTAGGACAGGCATAAATCCTTACATATCTAAATCTTTTATCACATCTGTTCCTTACAGGCCCAAACTGATGCAAGAATGTACCAGATGGTTCAGTGCTACACATTTTTGAGCACATAATTGTCCTGAGAGTGAGTGCTTCTCTCCTGAGAGTGAGTGCCCTCTGATGGCCTCATTTGCCTCCCTAGTCCCAGCCCTGTGACATAGTAAATATTTTACACTTTCAGGTTATACAGTCATTATCACAGGTACTCAACTTTGTTATCACAGAGCAAAAACAACCATAGACAATATATAAACAAGTGAGCATGAACATGTTCCAGTAAAACTTTATTTACAAAAACAGGCAGCATCCTTTGGGGCGCCTGGGTGGCTAAGTTGGTTAAGTTGTCTTGATTTTGGCTCAGGTCATGATCTCAGGGTCATGGGGTCAAGCCCTGTGTTGGAGGCTCCTTGCACAGCAGAGAGTCTGCTGGAGATTCTCTCTCCCTCTCCCTCTGTCCCTCCCCCCACGCCCCCTTGCTCACTTGCTCTCTCTCTCTGAAATAAATAAATAAAAATCTTAAAAAAAAAAATGGGCAGCATCCCAACAGGGCTTATTGGCCATGGTTTGTTAACTCCTGATATGAAGGATTGATTGGAGGTAAAAAGAAAGTAGAGTCAATTACAATAGTTTAGATGAAAGATAATGATTAGCAGATGTTGGTAAAGAAAATAAAGTGAGGGTGCCTGGGTGGCTCAGTCGGTTAAGCGTCTGGCTTCAGTTCAGGTCATGATCTCAGGGACCTGGGATCGAGTTCCGCATCGGGCTCTCTGCTCAGTGAGGAGCCTGCTTCTCCCTCTCCCTCTGCCCCTCCCCCTGCTTATGCTCTCTCTCTTTCTCTCCCTTTCTCTCAAATAAATAAATAAAATATTTTTTTTTAAAAGAAAACAAAATGAAGGAGACAGTTGTCACTTTCTTCATACTATAAAATTCATACACGTTAATTTTTAAAAAATGAAATTTATAGGAAAATGCAAGGGAGAAAAAATTAGTCATAAAATCATAAGCCATTTTTAATGTAATTTCCTTTTAATGTAATTTTCTAATTTTCAGTAACTTGCAGTAATATTGCCAAATTCTCTTTAGTAGTATATTATCCTTACTCAGTATTCTTATATTATTAACATGTCCTCATACGATTAACAGATCTTTAAAGAATTATTTCTGATGGTTGTACAATATTCGACTGTGCATTCTGTAATTTATTTAGTTATTCCTCTATTCACATGTTTAAGATTGATTCTAGAATCTCAACAGAAAGGGAACTTGGAGATTAACCTGATAAAATCTGTTTTCATTTTTTTAAAATATATTTTTGAATGATTTTACAGTCTCCAATATTTGGGAAAAATTTTAAAGGTCATGGCCTTTTTAGGAAGTCACAATAACATTGGCATATTCAAAACCTTGAGAATTCTGTAGTAAACAATGAAAACTTACCTTATTTTAACCCAGAATTTCCCAAATACACTTGCTTATTAAATCATGCCTCCCTTTATTTTGGCCAAAGACCTATTGTATCCTCCAGGACTCTAATGCTTTAAGGAAAACACTTTGGAAAAAACTGCTACAAGGCTTTTCCATTGCAAAATGAAATTAGAAGGCAAGCAGTGTTAGCAGAATGTAGTTCTATTAAAGTTCAAATGATGTGGTAGCTTTAATAGGTAAACCTGGAAGACAATCAATGGATGTGAATATAATGCATTTATTTTGTTTGTATTATTCCTAAAGAACCTTTTTATTGAAATTAGGAGATTAAAAATATGTCAAATAGAGATTATAGATGGCCCCTGAACTGAGGTAAGAAACAAATTTATGAATCCTGCCACAATTGCAGTCTCAAAGTAAATGAAAGAGTTAGAACTTGCTGGTTTAAGAGTTACAGATTTCTATAGTTAGAAGCAAATGATAAATGATGAGCATCGATAGGATAATTTCAGCATGGAACATAGCAGCTGAATATTATTTATATTTTATTATATATCAAGGGTATTGCAGTGTAAAAATTTCATCTTGAAATATAAATCTAAAGACATATTAATCTGCACCTGCATTTCTGAATAGTGAAATCCTCAAATGAAATTGGTACTTTGCACATTTGTCAGTTCATTGATACTCTTGTCATTTTGTGGAAACAGAAAAGAGAGAACATTTTCTATTTTCCAAGGAGTTATGCTTCATATTTTTCATGAACTTACATTAGCAGGAACCAACTGAAGATTCTTTTGTTGCATATAGTGATTTCAGCAGCTGTCTGTGAAAGAAAATGACTATTTTATAGCCAATGACAAAAATTAAGTCTGCATTTCTAAACACAGGGAGATCATACAAAATACCTACAGTGCCTTCACAAGAGGGCCAACTCCAGGCTATATCCTATTTAAACAAATTTTCAGACTGTACTATTAGGAAGAAGGGGGGGTGTAATGAAGAGTCTGAATTAAATATCATAAGACTTGCAAATGGAACCAAAAGCTCATATAACATTTCTAGTTTTAGAACTAGCCACCTTTACCATAAAAAGTTCAAAAGGAAAAAATAAATAAAATTAGAGAACTACTTAGTCTTTACCCCCATAGACAGTGTCCTTGGCCTAGATTATTAGATAAGAAATGGTGAACTGGAAAACCATGTACAGGTTTACACATAATCTTCATTCACATTTATATCCATGCATGTAGGTGCCAGTTGTAGGTAAAAGATGTTTCCCAGCAATGCTGTTAGATTACAGTGTCACAGCCCTAAACTCTGACGTGATCTCACCTAAGTCTGGAATGCTCAGTAATAGTTAAGTCTGCTTTAATAGACGTTCCATTAGCCTTACTAACTCATTGCCTAAGCTCTTTCAAGACTGAAATTCTGAGCCCATTTACATTTTATTAGTGTTAAGTTGAGCTAGACTGCAACATATATATATATATATATTTATGACTTCAGTTTACCAATCTTATTCTAGATTGTGTTTTCCAAGTATTTCTTTTCTGTGTAGAGTGGGTTCCATTCACCTTCCTCTGATGGGACCAGATTGGCATTTCTAAAAGTCACCAGGGCTGTAGGAGGGAGTTTTGAGTTTATTATAGAGATAGGGATTATAGATTTTTCTAAATATTTTTTAAGAAAAGAAGTATCTACATTGAAAAATTGATCATGTACTCTTTTGTCCTAGATCTTCCATTGCTCCTCCTTTACCCCAATGCCATTTGATGATATCTGAGCATGGGAGATCTCTGTCTCCCCATTTCCCTTGTCAAAAGCACACACCATTAGTCTCCTCCTTCTCAGAAGGAGTCAAGTGTTTCTTTCAATATCATACACCCATCCTACTTGGGGCTGGTACTATAATCTCCTGGAGTAAATTTTACTTTCAAAAGATCTAAAAATTCATGCCTTTTAGTAATGGAACAGATCCCAAGTATACAAAATTAATGGAATATCGGGATTGGTTTTCTAAATTAAAATTACATTGCTATAGACTCCTGGTATGAACAGAGAGCATAGGTCAGCGTTGTTTCCCTTTCATCCATAAGAAAGTAAAAGTAAACAAAATAAAATTTCAGTGAATATCATTTTCAGTGAGAAGACAGGAGACAGATGTAATCAAATTCTAGGATACATATGAGGGGCATAAAGTTTCTAAAGAAAACATAGCAAAGATCTTTATGACACCAGGACAAGGAAAGATTTCATAAACAGATCACAGAAAACAATAAGAGAAAAAAATAATGAATTAGACTTCTTCTGAGTCAAAACTTCTCATCAAATTATACTGTTGAATAAATAGACAAACCACACACAGGGAGAAAATGTTTGCCCTAGTTATATCTGGCGTAGTGCTTGTATTCAGAATATGTAAAGAACATCTATAATTCAATAACAAAATGCCAAATAATCCAATAAAAAATGGGTATACCCAAAGTTAGCTAAACTGCAAAATCTGAGGGCACGGTCTTCCACAACCACTCTCACTTCTGACACCAATTTCAAGTTTGGTGGGGAGTGGTTTCCAAAACCACCTTCATGTTCAGTAATTCTCTGGTTGTACTCACAGAACTTACTGAAAGCTATTATACTCTTGGTTATAATTCATTACAGAAAAAAAAAAATACAGAAAATCAGCCAGAGAAAGAGACTGCTAGGGCAGAGTCTGGGTTAGTTCCAAATATGAGGTTTCTGTTGTCCCCAAGATACATTACCCTCCCAGCATTGATACTTGACAATATACATAGAGTAGTGTTAATTTTGAAAGCTCATCTAAAGTTTGGGATCCATAGTTTTTATTTCATTGCATAGGCATGATTGATTGACTGCCCACATGGTTGATCTCAGCTTATAGGTGAACTGACTCCTCATGACCCAAAGCACCCACCCTCTATTCATAGGTTGATCTTTCGGTGGCCAGCACTCCTGTCCTAAACAAAGACATTCTTATCAGGTATAATAGATAACTCCCCAGAAAACAAGCACAAAGGCGAGAATTTCTCTTTGGTGACTTTTTTATGACAAAGAGCAAAGGACCCTCTGCAAAGGAAGATATGTGATTGATCAATTGGTACACCAAATATTGCTCAAATCAGTAGGTCATCAGGGAATGCAAAGTAACACCACAGAACCACTACAATCCACTAAAATGGATAAAATGAAAATGACTTGACACCTTGAAGTATTGTTGTGAGTGTGGACCAGCTAGAATTCTCATAGATTTCTTGGGCAGATATAAAATTGTACAAAACCTTGTTTTATAAAGTTAAAAATACATATGACCCAGCATTCCACTCCAAATTAATGAATACATTTTTCTATAAAAATATGTGTACAAAAGTTTTCATACCAGCTTTAGTCATAATAGTCAAAACTAGGTACAACCCAAATGTCCATTAACAAGAGAATGCATAAGCAGCTTGTGATATATTCTTATAATACAACCCTAATTCTCAATAGAAAAGAATAAACTACTGTTTTACCCAGGAACATGAATGAATCTTAAACAATTTATGCTGAGTGAGAGAAGCCAAGTACAAAAAGAGTACATAGTGTGTGATTCCATTTATACAAAATCATAGGACTGGCAAAACTAATCTATGCCGATAAAAATCAGAATAGTGGTTGATGTACAAGAAAGTGAGTTGGGAGAGGGTCGTGACTGACAGGGGAGAAACTCCAAGAAACTTTCTGGTGTGATGGAAATGTCCCATAACTTGGTAGAGGTAAGGGTTGCAAGTATAAAGTATAAGCAGTTGTCAACTCATCAACTTGAATACTTAAGATTTGTGCATTCATTGTGTAAATTACACCTCAGTTTTAAATCCACTTTCTGAAAGTGAGACTCATCTAGAAGAAGACAAGCTATAAATTCTTTGTTTGGAATGATGGATGGGAGCTGTGCATAGACTTCTACTGGGCTGGTTTCAATTCAGAGAAAAAGAGGAAGCTATGCAAGTGCATAGCTGATCCAGAAAAATCCAACTCATTCAGTAATAAGAAATAGGAATAGGCCCAACATCAATATAAAGATTTTATTTTTTTAAAAAAGGCAGAGAATAGCAGCAACAACCATAACGGACTGAATTGTGTTCTCCCAAGTTCCTATGTTGGAGCCCTAACCCCCAATGTGACAGTATTTGGAGATAGGGTCTTTAAAGAAGTAATTAAAGTTAACAGATAATAAGGTGGGGTCCCTAATCCAATAGAACTGGTGTCCTGGTAAGAAGAGGAAGAGACACCAGAGGAAAGGCCATGTGCAAGGAAGGAAGGGAGGGAAGCTTCAGGAGAAACCAAACCTGTCAACCGCTTGATCTTGGACTTCCAGACTCTAGAATGGTGAGAGATAAATTTCTATTGTTCAAGCCACCTCGTCTGTGGTATTTTGTTAGGATAGCCATGGCAAACTGATATACCACAGATGAAGAACATTCACAAGACAATTTTCCATAGAGAATATGAATATGGTTACAAAATATTTTTCTATTTTTTTTTTTATTTAAAGAAAAAATTGCCTCCAGGGAGATCACAATAGAGAAATGTAAAAACTACAGAAAGATATGAGCCAACAGAGAGATGAAACGACTTGGCAGAATTAAAAGAGGCATTAGAAGAAAAAGCAAAACTGTCATAAAAATGAAAATAAAATTGGAAGGATTCCAAGGAAGAAAAGACAATAAGAGAATATAAATTAGTAATGAGAGTGAAAAAACTAGAAATTTTGGAAGAGTTAAAAAGCATTTGGAAAGAAAAATTATAGGTAGAGATAGATACAGGAGAGAAGCA
Source organism: Neomonachus schauinslandi (assembly GCF_002201575.2). Lineage (NCBI taxonomy): Eukaryota > Metazoa > Chordata > Mammalia > Carnivora > Phocidae > Neomonachus > Neomonachus schauinslandi. Next base: position 81,153,460 of record NC_058409.1, on the reverse strand, counting down.
AGGGAGATCCACCAGCCAAATAATTAGAATTCACAAATTATAAACTCAGTAATGGAAAAATAAATATTTGATGATCTAATTCAATGTTTTCACCATGATGAAAGCATGCATATAACTCTATCAGTTGAATGGGCATCCACTGTACCGGAGAAAATTGAGCCAAAATGGTCAAAAAAGAGACACATCATTATAAAGAAATAGATGGAGACTGCTTCTGGGGTTGAGCTGAGGATGCTTGCTATAAGAAAAGACAAGTTCTTCCTCTCAGATAACATGAATGTTACACATTCCTGCATAAGAACATATCATTTTGCAAGATGCTGAACTGCAAAGTGGCAGGGCTAGCTCATACCTGCTCCCAAGAGCCAATTGTTAAAAAGGCCGGAATTTTGCAAGCTAGTCTTTAAATCACTGATAGCCTGAAATTAGCCATTGTGCGAACATTTACACCACAGAAATTGGTAAACACTACTAATCAGGGCACTTTCCCTCCCTCCCTCTGCTGGCTTAGCAGCACACCACTGGCTAGAAGTATCTATTTTTGTTTCTTCTAGTTATGTCCTTATTCACTGTTCTGGAAGTACCCACAACTTAGCCTGGTATTTGCAACAGTTTTATATGGTAGCTGAGGAACATTTTGGAATATTAAATAATTAATGTTACTACTAAATTTGAATGTTAGGGTTATGTATATTTAATTTTTGTAAAAATAACAAAACTTCAAAAAAATTTAAAAGTGAACATTATTTTTTAAAATTTACTTAAAATCCTGGGGCGCCTGGGTGGCTCAGTTGTTAAGCGTCTGCCTACAGCTCAGGTCATGATCCCAGGGTCCTGAGATTGAGCCCCACATCAGGCTCTCTGCTCAGTGGGAACCCTGCTTCTCCCTCTCCCACTCCCCCTGCTTGTGTTCCCTCTCTCCCTGTGTCTCTCTGTCAAATAAATAAAATCTTTTAAAAAAATTAAAAAATTAAGTTTACTTAAAATTCTTTTTTTAAAATTTTTTTTGAAGATTTTATTTATTTATTTGAGAGAGACACAGCGAGAGAGGGAACACAAGCAAGGGGAGTGGGAGAGGGAGAAGCAGGCTTCCCGCTGAGCAGGGAGCCTGACGCGGGGCTTGATCCCAGGACCCTGGGACCATGACCTGAGCCGAAGGCAGGCGCTCAACCGACTGAGCCATCCAGGTGCCCCTACTTAAAATTCTTATATTCATAATTATGATTTATATTTTGCCTTTTAATTTTAATATATAATTTTAACATTGTAGAAGAAAATTAGTTTCTTTGAGAAATCTATGAAAACTAAATGTTTATGTTTGATATAAAGTTTTTGATGAAAATGTATTCAAATTTCCTATTTGATTACTATTACCTTTTACATTTAACACTTTAGATCATTTTTGGCAATGGAACAAAAATTATGTGAAAATCTTTTATTTTATATTTTTGTTCATGGCTGCTAGAGGCTGGGGGGAGTAGGAAATGAGGAGTAAGTTCTTAGCGGGTGTGGGTTTTTTTGGGGTCATAAAAATGTATTGCAACTAGATGGGAGTGGTAGTTGCACAACATGAATGTACTAAGTGCCACTGAATTGTTCACTTTAAAATAGTTAATTTTATGTTATGTGGATTTCATCTAAATGAAATTTTTAAGAAATAAATAAAACAAGATAATGTTGCTGAAAGGAAGGCAAGAACAGAATTTTAGGGGATAAACATATAATAATTCATGAATTATGTATGTCTTATTATTTATCCAAACATCAGCAACAAATCAGCAAACCATCTAGACATGTGCAAAAGGAACTGAATTCTGTCATTTTTTTAGTACTTGGTGGACTTTTAGTCCTATAAAAACTATGCCTTTTTACCTATTACTCAATTTGTTATTATGAACATATATTTATCAAGATAGAAGAGCAGACATATTTTATTAAGAGTGCTAGTTTTAGTGTAACTTTTTAGACATAATGTGTAACTTTTCAATATTTAGAAAGATGTTGTCCTACATTTGTGCTCCTGCCTCAGACCCCACCCACCAATGGTAGGGATGGGCCCATCCTACACGCTTGACTTCAAAAGCCAGTGCAAAGAACAAAGCTCTGGGCAGTTCTGGAAGCATGAGAGACTGTTAGATACCAGGAGATATTTACATAGTACTCTTTCGGAATAAATGTGAAATTCTCAATTATGGATTAATTTGTCAATCTGATTTCCATATGTTTAATGTGCATGATTCATTTAGTGATATTTCAGAAGCCAATTTACACAGAGAAGGATATTTCAGAAGTTCATTACACCTGCAATATCATTGCAGAGGACTTTGCCAATCCCTTAGAAAAATATACTATGATACATGGGAATGTCTAAACATCAGTACTTAAAATAGGCGATTGTTTATCCATCAGTAAATAGAGATTTACCTAACCACTGGTTTTTTAAGGCTATCCAATAAGATAGAGCTGGAGAAAAACAGGGTAGGTTTGTACCTTAAATTAAGAGGGATGGCCGAGCAAAGACCTCCGTATCATATGGCTGTCATAGCAAAGCTAAATGACGACTTGGTAAATGTTATCTAGAGTTGCTGCCACTACTTAGAACTGTACTTTGAAATGGCATTCACCAAAATGACTCTCCCCTCCCCGTCATTGCACCCAGTTTTGCCATTACAAAATAACTTTAGGCACATGACAAAATCCTCTCGTAGCCCTAACTATAGAATAATTGTTAGTCTCAGTCCTTTACAAAAGTCAGAGACCGCAAACATTTTGAAGGTCAGGGAAGGGACCTCCGTTTTGGGGTTTTTTCTTTCTTTTCTTTCTTTTCTTTTCTTTTCTTTCTTTCTTTTTTTTTTTTTGTAGCTCACTTTCAGCCCTCATGACTCTGGCTGTACTGAGGGCTAATGTCACATTACAATTCTAGGAGGGTTTGATCGACAATACTGCATGATAGACCGTCCAAAAAATTAATCTGTGTTGGAAACAGTGAGATGCCCTCCAGACACTCAGTCCGTTGGCCCTTTTTTCACTTTTTCCTAGAGATAGTAAGGATTATAGTGATTCTCCTCAGTCCTTGAGAAAAGATACCACGTGGACATCAGAGCAGCATCTTATGTCTGTATTTTCAGGAGGTCAGCTATCTGATCTGGGAGCTTTAGTTTTCTTCACAATCATACTGAAATGTCGGTGTTGTCAAAAGAGAGCATCACATCTCTGCCGAATGTCTAGGTGGTGGGGTGGTGGGGCTGCATTGGGTCATGGCGACGTGATCTGTGATGATGGACGAGCCTGAAAGGTGATCACGGAGGCATTGTTGTTGTGTCCAGAGCATGTTCCTTTGTCAGCTCTTCAGAAACTCCTTCGTAACCATGGCATTTGAAATAATCTCTCCTGTGAAACATTTCAAAATGTCACATTACTATTGTGATTCTTCCAGAGAGGGTTGAATTTTCATGGAGCAAAAAGAGCAAAGAGAAGAGCTTTTGAATGTAAACCCTGAGAAGTCAGAGACCAATCCTTCTTCATGATCTGATAGCTATTTGAGTTCTCAAAGAGGCATAGAAGGATCCAAGCTTTGACATGAAATAACTTCCCAGTTCCTGTACCCTAAACGACTAGAATGGCCTTCAAGGTGAAACCTGCCCTCAAACCTTCATGCCTCCTATTTAGTTTCTCCATCCCCTCCGACCTGCAGCTACACTCTACAGTCTCTGACTTCAGCCGTGACCTCTGTAATCCAAGGATACACCAGGTCTAACATCAAACCAAAGTCACAACTTCCACTCCTCCTACCGACTCCAAGACACGGGAGAATGACAGCCCGCCTTAGCTTGTCTCTTGCAAAACACAAAGGAAAATATCTGGGTGAGGAGAAAAATAGAGATAGGAATATAGCAACAGACTGTCAGAAAGAGCACCTGAGATAGGAGAGGGTTCGTTCATCTCAACCCTGAACTATCCAAGAAATGATCGAGAACAGATCTGGAACGCAATCCCTTTGGGCTGCAAGAGAGACCTTAAACTCTGCCACTGGAGTTGCGCCCTGTCTTGAAGAAAAAAAGATCACAGCTATTTTACTTAGCCAGAGATAAAAATACCATGTGCAGAAAGAGCTTGGCCCAAGAGCTGTCGTTTCCCCTTTGACTTTTGCTAGCCGCAGTGCACTGAAAGATGTTACGGCTGACCGCCCCTCAAAAATAGACACTGTGATGGTGATATATTGTGGCCCTTGAAGAATTTAATTGTCAAATTGACATTTATCAAAAGCTTTAGTGCATTTGAAAGATAAATTGTGCGAGTTTGGTCAGATCAAAGAGCCCCTGTCCTTCTCCATTCATGGAGCAGGCGGCTTCCACAGGCGAGTCATGGGTGAAAAATGATCCCCTTCCCGGCCCACCCCTTTAAGCACTGCACTGGTGACAGATAATCACAAATTTAAATGTTAGCCTCCTCTTCAGAAAGTTCTTAAAATAATGGAGAACCCATTGAGACCATTTGTATTTGAAAGGAGTGCTAAATAATTTAGTGTTCGCAAGCAGGATGCGCTGCGCTGGGCAGATAAATGATGAAATCCCAGCGCAGACTTTCTTCAGCAGTTGCCACACTAATTACAGATCAATTACTTCCCAGTTGTTTGCAACCTTATCAAAGAATGGTAAATTTACTGAGAGCAAAGTGTGATAAGATGACTTTTCATTATTACAGTAGATTTGTTGAAACAGCTCTGACACTGAGATTAATAAGAGCTCTCCCAGAGGTAATAGGATCCGTGAGCATATAGGGAGAATTTAAGAGCTGAAAACCGGATGCTAGACGCTATCATAAAAACCCTTCCTCTCATTAACTGTTATCATGAGTGTGTTCATAATGCAGAAATAAGGCAGGGAAATGATCCATTCACTGAAACTTGCCTAAAACAATGTAGCTCTTTACTCCCAAAGAGGCATGCTGAAAATCAAAGGAAAGTGAAAGCATTTGGGTTGGGAGGCAAGAGAAGAATGTGTGTGTGTGTGTGTGTGTGTGTGTGTGTGTGTGTGTGTGTTCTAGCTGAATTCCATTTTCATTAGGACAATCACAAAGAGATGGTCTGTCCAATGTCATTATAAAAGGAAGTGTCAGAGTTTTTGAGGTGGATGTTAGTGGAATCCCTAAAGAGCTGAGACCAGGAAAGATTTGGGGTGGCTGTTAGGGTCACACAGAGCAGGATCCCTCCTGGGGGGGAGACCTGGGAGGAAAAATGAAGGGTTCATAGAGGCCAGGGAATCTCTCAAGATTTGAATAAGCAATGCATAATGTTCTTAACACAGTGCACGGTAACTTTGGAACCCTATTTTTGTTTGTTTGTTAACTGAGAAATAACTCATTGAGGAACATTTACACTGCGTTGATTTTAACACCAATGTGCCAGTCTACCAAACTTTTAGAGGCCATTCCATGCCCCCTAATAACCCCAAGTCCAGTGGGCACTTGGAACTCTTGTGGAATTGTTTATTCAAATTTGCAAGCTATTGCTATCTGAAATACACGCTCTGGTCAGAGGAATCTGTGGGAAATGGCAAGAAACTTCCACTGTGACTTGGGTAACTAGAGTGAGCTTCCAAGTCCCATTGAAAGTGGATGAAGAGAGAAGCTGGGAAGCAAGAACCAGCTTTTAGGAATGGGCAGGCTTTCATAAGACATTTTAATGAAGTCTGCCATAATTTTTTCCTGACTTTTAAAGGAAATGTGAAACCATAAAGATCAGGTCTCTTTGTGAATTGAATACCAGTCAGGAAAGGGAAGGACCAGGGGCTATGAGGCAGCATTTGTGGTAGGATGTTCATCCTCACCCGTGTTAAGTGTTGCTGATGGGAGGATGGACTGAGGGTGGTTCTCCATAAATGATGTGCAACTTAACTTCTTAGGAGTTCTATTCTAATAAGCTCTGTACAGTTATCCTTATTTTTGGAACAGACTCAAATAAGTAAACTAACGCCCAAGGACATAAAATAATTCCTCCCAGATTACATTCAGAACCAAATTTAAAGCCTTGTTATAGATGTTCAAGGCCAGTGATTCTGTTCCTTCAAGGATAAGCCATGGCAAGTTTGAAGACTTTTCAGATACAACCAAGGAAATCGGGAAAGAGGCCAGGGACAGAGTATGTAGTATTTAATTTGGACAAACAGAAGGAAAAATGATAATGACTGGGGAAAGATAATATGAACTTGGTCTGCTTCAAACTTAATTCTTAAACCGGCAAACTTAACTCATACACATCCCTATGGAAGGGCCTTGGGAATAACTGTCAACCAATCAGTACATTTTTCTGAGCCACGGACACCAAGAAATCCAGATGAAAAAGTAAGTCAATGTGGCATCAAGAGTAATGGCTGTTTTGTGCATTCACTTTGTGTGTTTTTGCCATGACAAAGGAATAAAGCAAAAATTATAGGGGGATGATAAAATATCTTCTTTAAAAATGTTCTCCATGAACTCTAGAAAAAAAGATAGCAAAACACCCCAAGACAAATATCTGTATTCTCTTCTACTCAATGGGCTATTTGTAAGGTGATAATGGAGAAGAGAAAGCTCAGAAAAGCCTTTGGAAAACCTACACAATGGAATTTCCAGCCCAAATTTCTCTCCTTTTCCCCAGTCCTCTCCGCCTTTCCCATCTCTCCTCTTACTTTGCTGAATTTGATTTATTTCGCTCTTGGTGGTTATTTGGACATAGAAGCATACTTCTTTGCACATTTTTATTGCAAATTTATTTTCCTTCATTTTAAAAATCAGGCTGGGGAAACTAGTGTGCGTATGCATGAGCTGCTATTACATAAAGGGGACAGGCGAGGAAGGGAGCTGGCATGGTATATGAATTACACATGTTGAGAATATTCAGCATGGACTGTCTTGAAGCAGATGTGTTCGATGTATTCAAACACGTGCATATTCAAAAATCACGAGAGGTGTTAGGAAAGCTGATCAGTTCTCTCCATACTTCCTGCCCAGAATGTCAGAACAAAGATCACTTGATGAAATTGAAGGGCAGAGGTTTATGAAGGAAGGGGGTACAAAGTGAAAGGAAATTCCACTTCACATTACATTCATTCAACCTTCTGAATCTGCTACCATGGAAAGCCCTGACTTCATACTGTAGTTGGATTTTAATAAGTTTAATTTTCTGACTGATTGTACCACTTGTACAAGCTTTAGCTAAGATTATGATAAAAAATAAGAAAATCTCTTGCTTTGGGTTGTAGACCATCCTTGGAATGATTAACTTGATTCTGTGCATAGTGTTGGCAGAGTTATTCGAGGAAGAGTTGGATTTATTTTCCCTCCTCAGAAGCAGTGCTTTTGGATCATCATTGACTGGATGAACATTTTGCTTTAGAAAATCCTGTTCATGACAACCTGAAATCCACTTTGTTGAAGAGGCTGTTTCATTTTGGTGTTAGCTGTCATTTTCTAAAGTAGCATTAGGGCTAGTCCCATTTTAAACTTTTACCTTTTTTTTAATTATAAAAGTAATATATGCTCATTCGAGGAAATGCAGAAAATTAAGGAAAGAGGGAGAAAAAGTACTCTCATTCAGATACAGCTACTTCTAGCTTTCCAATAAATTTTCTCTAATTCTGTATTTCCTCTACAAAGGCATTTTTTCCGCCTTTTTTGGGTGGGGGTAGGGGAAGGGCTGGCTGGCTGGCTGGCTTCTATAATATATAATCATGCTTATTTAGAATTTTGCATCTTGCCTTTCTAACTACATTTTAGCATAAGTATTTTCTACATTATTGCATAATGTTTATAATCATTGCAATGGTTGTGTAACATTACACTGAGATCATAAACTGGCGTTTACTTAACCATTCCACTATTATTGGATATTTAACTTGTTTTCTATTTTTGGTATTGCTTAGAATTGTTTCCTTGGAGTAGTGGTGTTAACAAGTCAGAGAACATGAATATTTTAAAAGATCTAACTAATTTGAAATATAAATTACTGGAAAAAAATAGATTGATAGGTTTGTTGGATTCCTTGTTTCAATATTCAAACAGTAAGGGACCCCTTTAAGTAGGACAAGAACAAGGACATCAGTTGTAAACCATTTTGAGTAAACTGATGTCTGCTTGCGTTAAAAATAGGACCTGAGGTCTACACCATGTTTCATTGCCTTTTATGGCTACCATTCCCAGCCAAGTGGCCACCATGTTTATGGGCCATCAGCTTCCAGACTGGTTTGTTGACTCTTGGTAGCAAACTTTTGTCATTTTTACAAAGCACATTCTCAAATTCCCTTTGTGGAAAACATCTACAATTGCTGCCCTGAAACTTCCTGGTGGTATTTTTCTTTCCCTACTTATGTAAAATTGAATTTGCTTTCTTTTGCCTCTTAGGTGACAGAATAAACTCACCCAGGCACACTCAAGGGCAAATCCGCTAACTTAAAGGGAGTTGGGTGGATTTCAGAAAGAATATTTTAGAACGGGGGAAAAAAGATTTTAGACCATCTTAAGTGAATTTTTTTAAGAAGGATAATGAGACCATTTTCCGATCTCTCACCCACAACTGCTTTGGCCTGAGTGCTCCTGTCAAAGGAACCAACATTCTACCAGGGAGGCACAGGGCAGGTGCTGTGACAGGGGGTACTAATCATAGCCCTATAGCTCTAGGGCTCCCCTTTTATTATCACAGCAGCAGGATCAGGAGGTCAAAATGCCCCTTTCTGTCTATGGCAAAACTGGGACTCTCCTCATTCTGCCCCTGTCCCGAGGTCCTGCTCATCTTTTGCCCCGGGGTAGGGGCTTACACTTGTGCTGTGCTGTTCCATCAGCACCAGCGTGTCTAGCAGGCTTCCCGTTGGGATGGAGATGGGTAGGGGGTGTCAGCACTTGTAGAGTTAAAGCAATGGGTGTCCTCTACTAGGAGATTTTTATGAGAGAAAAATAAGGCCATCCTCTAAGGAAGCTTATAGGCAAGTTTCATCAGTCCAGTGTCGTTAAATCTGTTAACAAATTGCCAACATTTAAAAATTGGGCACATTTATATGAAAATTTAGGTTTTTTTTAAAAAAACATCTCATTAAGAAATCAAAAGTTAACACTAGGCTGCATTTCCATAAAGCAGTAGTCTGAGGAGCAACTACCCCTCCCCCCACAGCGTGTGCCTTTCATTCCTATTCACCATGGTTCCCACCGTTGCCTCTTCACTTCTGTCACCTGCCCTCTTCAGTGACTCAGACTCCTCTCCTGGCCACTAGGCATCTGAGATGGTGATCTTCGAGATGCAAGAGCATGCCTGGGAAGAAATGTGGGGTATGGCATCCTAAATCAAGAGTGACAAAATCTTAATGTTCCTCGCGGGTGCCGTGGTCTTTTTGTTAGGGGCCAGGTCTGCTGGCTGCTCTAACCCATTGACCATATCAACACTCTCCCCAGCTGTGTGCTTTTCCCTCTATAGATTTTTGGTTGTTCCCCTGCACAGTCACATACAGCAATCCTACTGACATTAACAATGAACCTGTCTTTGCATCATCTTAAAAGTACAGTATGGGAACTTCCCCTTTTTCGTTAACTAAAATTCTGTGAGATGTTTTGCTCATTGCTGTAGTGTGATGATAATTTAGTAAGAAAGTGTGGCCCAGTCACTAAAAGCTGATGTCCTCAAGAAACTGTTGACATGGTTACTTAGCTCTGGGGAGCAAAACTGAGGTCTACGAAGGGAAGAAGAGTTCCTTCCCATCGTGTCGCAATTTGCAGTGAATTGATGTTTTTTTTCCCCATCATGTAAAGGTATAATTTTCATTTACAAAAAGTGAATGTTAATTTTTAAGTAATATGATAATAACATGGGAGAAGGGGTTTAATGTTGAATAAAAAATCAGAGTACAATATTGTGTTTATGGCAGGAACCCAACTTTAGAAAAATGGCATTTAATGTGCATAGAAAAAGCCTAAAAGGGAGTAGTAGTTCACAGTGTTCATTGTGATTACCTTTAAGTGGTAGATACAAATAAATTTTCTTCCTTAAAGTATATTTTGATTATCATTTTGGGGCCAGGGCTATTTTATGGGTGAATGTTGCTCTAGAAACTCTTATCCTTATACAAATTGAAATAGCATTCTAAAATCTTTCTTTAAAAGATATCAGTTGTTAATATAATGAGACCATGCTCTATATTGATGAAATTTGACATTCATATCAAATGCTTAAATATATCTATTTGTTTCTCCCTCTACAATAAGAGGAATCATACTTGCTTTTGTATTTCCAAGTTGAATATGGGGCCAGCCTGTTTCACAGATAACAACAACTGAGGGAATGCCAGGAAATGGGAAGAAGGGGAGACAGTATATCTGGAATACTTTCTGGCCACCTGGCAATTCTATCTCACTCTGCCTTCTGGGTTTCAGGGCAGAGGGATACATAAAAATGGCAAAAGGAGTTGAACGTAATTCATTCATTAGTATGGAAGGTGAACTCTGTCTTCTCTCTTTATTGCCTGTGCCACGTGATGAAGCATTTCTAACAATAAAGTGAGAAACCGGGATGCATTTTACGATGAGGATATTACCAAAGTGTGGACAGTCTTATATAGAACACTCTTAGGTTTTGTTTGATGAGGAAAAAAATAGGCATTGTGCTAATAAATTACTCTTTCACTTCAAACTCTTAGTAATAAATATTAAATATTGTGTATCAACAGGACAACCAGACCTGAGATTTAAAAACCAACATCAAATTTAACAATATCCATTGATATTAATGAGCGGAGATGTCGAAGGGGAGAGTGTTCCAGAACTTTTCACTGATTTATTTATTCTACCAAGAAAAAGCACTGCATTGGATCAAAGTTAAGCTAATTACCAGAATGTATTTAGACATCCCTAAACAGAGGCTGGGATCTTTATAAACATCTCTTGCGTTCTTGTCTGGAAATGAAACAGGGATATACCATTTAGGAGCCCATGTAAATTATTTCTACTAAATCACTGAGCAAGTTTGAAATGACTTTACAGCAAAGTTTCTCCCTCAGGTATCAATTGTGTCCTGGTGTCCACAGAGCTCTGTGCCCCTGATCGACCCTCTCAGTTCTCTGCCTGGCTTCATCTCTCTCTCTCAGCCCCTACTTCAAAAGCAGATGATAAAGGCCATTCTCTCAGGCATATTTTTTAGCTGCAACTATTAGCCTTTTCTTCTCATTCTTTTTTTGCAATTAGAAAAAAAAAAAGAAAAAAACTAGAGCTCTTTTCCAAAACCATTGCATTCCTTCCGGCTGAAGATGGGGCCACCTGCAAGTCATTCTGCTCACTCTCCTTTTCGACAGAGGGGGAAATGGCAGCCATTGTATTTTCTGCCCCTTGACTCCTCATCCTTGTGTCTATGGAAGGACACCCCAGAAACACACTTGTCACATTTTAAGCAAGTGGGTGGAAAGTGAAATTTAGACATTTCCTACCTTTCTTTCTAATCAAGGGGCATTCTCTCTTGCCAGCTCCCCTCTGGTGGAAAAGGGGTTTGGGTCTGACAAGTGTCTCTCTCTTTGTGCCAGGGAGGCCCAGGGTGATGCAAAGATGACAGAGGTGGACCAGAGCTGGCTTGTTCCTTCGTTAATTCAATGACCATGAAAAGTAAACTTTCCTGACACAGTTTTGTGGTTCACTGCTTTTATTTCCCGTCCTCCCTGAGCACAGAACAACTTTTAACTTTACCTCAGTAATTAGCTAGCCTCAGACAGTTGAAATTTAAATCCCTCTGAGCGGTGGTAAAAACATTTTAAAGAGCTATGACTGAAACTGTTAGCCTATACGGCATTTTTAGAAGCCTCTGAAATCCTTCTTTTTCTTTCAAAAATCTTCCACTCTGAATTTGAAGAAACCTTGGCAGAGTAATAAATACTTAATTCTCGATAGATGGTTCCTAAATTGCTCAGGCCAACTTGTAAATAATCCAGCCTACAAAGAAAAATGAACTACTTGATCTGTTTACTGTGCCCGTTAACAATCTAATTCCTCGAAACATCACACTTTCAAAACTTCCCCCTAAACATCTATTGCTCTCAGGCAAAATGCCAGTCACCCTATTAAAAATCCTGAAAAACGGATTGGTGATCAAGACAAAAACCACACTCTATATTAGGGACTAGCCTCTGACTTTCCATTTACTCCACAGGCGAAGACTGGCTTCATATGCGATCCATCAACCATGCTTTAAATGAACTGGGATAACACTGGCGGATTTCAAAATCACTAAGAAAGCCAACTTTGGAGAGAATTTACTGAGTAATGAACCCCCGTGGATTTCTCCGTGACTCCATTCTTCTTCCTCAAAAGCTCATCTCCTGGGTCTCTTTCCCTAAATCGGTTCCCAGCAGCCCGGGGCTCTCTTGTCAGTCCTTCACCGGTTCTATCACCCCTTGCATCAAACCTCCTGCTTCTCCCTCCCTACTGCCACCGAGCTCCCAGCCTCCCCCACCTCTCTTGAAACATACCCAAGATTCCTGCCACTCTCTTGATACAAACTACTACTCTAAGACACCAATCCTAATTCAAGTTCTAGGAGAGCATCTGAAGGAGCCCGCTAGCCTTCTCTGTCCTCAAGAGTCTCCTAGAGAGGATACCCTGTCTTTACCTAAATCCTGGAAATGAGTCTAATAGTAGAGATTCCTCCCCAGCCCAATCACAAGAAGAAGGTGGCTGCCAATTTCTCCCATGCGGTGGGCTGGCCCCGGTCATAAGTATACGTGTGGGAAATTGAATTGAAGTTAGTAAACCTAGTATTTACCCTGACCTAAAATTATTTACTTGGAGGTCTTGTTGATGCTTCTTTTCTGTCATGCTTTATAAACACAATTCTCCAAACTATTTATGCTTTTCCTCTTTCAGCTACAGGAACTGTTCTCAGTGCACTCTCCACACAGGTGTGTCGTGCTCGGTTGTGAGATGTCACAAGAAATTTGTTACCCGTAATAGTTTTTCTGAAGCTTGCAAAGTATTTGGTTTCTTTTTCTAAGAAGAGTTTTCCAGGCTATAGCAAACCATCTCCTAGTCTTGTTACAGCTAGAATAACCCTGACAGCACCCTGGAGGGTGTGTTGCCCGTGTGAAAGTCATCTACCGGGACGAGAAGGAAGAAAAACCATTGACGGCCTCCGTGCTACAGCACTGGATCCACTAATTGAATATAAGGGAGATTACTGGATCATTTATTCCAATGGGCTCCTGTTCAATTAAACCATATGCCCGGAAGAGCAAGGCAGATAATGCACAGGGAGGAATAGGGCACTGTGCTCACTCATGACCTAGAGAACATACCAGGTCAAACAAAAAGGGCAGTAGGTCCTCTGCTCTGGCTGACCGCTGCCATGGGAGAAACAAGAGCCCAGTGTTGCGAGCACTCCCAGTTTTTCCAAAGAAACTAGAAATGCAAATTTTAATGTGGAATCTCTCCATTCATAAATGTAAATATCTATGTTACACATCCAATCGAATTCACAATTTGTTAAATTCTGTTCGGGTCGAATGATACACAACCAGCCAGACAGGTCTGCAGGCCACAGTTTGCAATCTCTCAATTCAACGAAACATGAACTAGCAAGACTCAGCATTCAAAGATGAGTGTGACCGAGTCCCTATTGCAAGGAATGGATGAGGAAGAGAGGGAAAGCGTCAAACGTGGGTAGCTTAAGCAACACACGGTAAACTGCTTTACAAGAAGCACGAAGTACCATTTAGCCAGGAAGTAGAGCAAACAGAGCTGGGAGAGCTCGTGTGGAATCCCAAAGTTTGCTTGCAACTTAGGCTTCTGACCGGGGCCGAGAAAAGTCTGGCACCTGAGCCCTCCCCCAGCAGAGAAACCTCCTCCAGTAGATCCCGACTCCACTGAGTGTTCTCTGAGAGTGCCAACATTAGCCTCTTGGGGGCTTTGTGGACACAGCCCCACGTGAGTAAGGGTTACAACGTGGGTGATGTATTGACAGAGCAGGAAAAAGGCCTCCTCGTCTAGGCGGTTACAACCCCATGACAGGATGCTCGGCTTGGCCAACAGATGACGTGATGGATTTTGTTCCCTAGCCATGCCTTTGGCTGGGGGCCCTTTCATAGGACACAAAATGCGAGGCACATTCACTGAGCAGCCCAGCTTCTTATCAACCTAGGTGTGCGTCTCCAGATGTGCTTTTTCTGAGCCCGGTAAAATATAGACTGTGTTGAAAATTACTTTCCTGCAGTCTTCCTACCTGCCGTGTAGATGGAAATCAGGAGCCCTTGGGATGTGGAGCTATTTAAAAATAAATGTGGCATATGTAACCATAGCAAGCGATTATATCAATTCTAAATGGACTTTGCCCTAAGAAAAATAAAAAACCAAGCTTTGGGTTTTTATTTCATTTACCAAAACCCAAGTGAATTGAGCGTGATTGAAGTGCCTGTGTTTGGCTGGGCTCCTCTCTGTAATGCTGGCTTGTTGGACTGGTTTGAGTGGACCCAGCTGTAAAACTAAGAAGCCCCTCTGGACACAATCTCTTCCCAGATGCCAAAAATACCTCCTCTTTGAGAAGCTGGAGGAATAATTCTGCTCCAACAATAGGACATTCTTTCTTCTTGAAGGTTTTATTTTTTCAGGGAATAGGAATGGAGCAGGAGGTTATTCTCCACCACAAGGCAATGCCCAGAGCAGGGACAAAGTCCTAACCTAGTTAGGAGACTGGGAATTTGATCCAGCATCCCAAAGAGAAAGTCATTCTATTTTTCTCTTTAGACACAGCACCCTTGTCCCTACGGTGCATTTACTGTGTGTGTGTGTGTGTGTGTGTGTATGTGTGTATGTGTGTGTGAGAGTGAGTGTTGCCAGATGGGGACGAGAATCATTCAAATTCTTGGAACCAGACTTTGTTTTTATTTCTGAGGGCATCTCACTCACAGAGTTCTTTCCAAAACCCCAGTGCAGAAATATTTCACCAAGCCGCATTACAGCGACGTGGATTGGGCTGCAGGAGGCATGTACGTTCTCTTCCTACACATTGCTTTGCGGATTGTGGTATGGCTGCAGCCTCCTATGGAAGCCTACCCCTCCTTTCTGTTTCTTTCAGGGTGTACTCAGCTGTTCTCCCACACAACCTTGTAGAGCGGATGTCTCCTGGTTTTATTTTAGCTCCCCACTTAGTTTGGAACTCTTGCTTCTTGATTCCATTTGAACAACTGTGAGAGTTCAGATTGAAACAAAACAAAAAAGCATTACCTCTCTGTCTGATGTTGACTTTCAAATTGGCTCGAGGGCTCCTGGGATTAAACAGAAGATGTATGGTATCTTCTTGTAAGGATCATTTTTTCTTTCTTTCTTTTTAATAGAAAATTTCTGACTGAGATGGAGGCCAAGAGAGTCTGTTGAAAAATCAGAACATCTCATGTGGCTATTCCAATGGAAAATAAAAAAGAAATGCAAATCCTGTACAGCACCTCGGTCCCTATGCAGGAACCATGAATTTAGGAAGTTGGGAGTGGCGACTCACCTCACTGGGGATCTAAAGTAATTAAACGGGTGTTGCAAAACCAAACTCTGAATGGATTTAAGCGTCACTAGGGACGTGCCGACCCTTCCTTGGGAAGAAGGTGAAAATACGCATCCTGATGGCAAACAAGAAAGCTTTTCATTTGACTCTGTACTTACTGAGAGCGTTTGCTACCTTCTGTCACATTTGAGCTTCTCTTCCTTATTCTAGCCATAAGGAAGCAATGTTACAGCTTGTTATGTCAAAGTTGTGAAGGAAGTACGTACCTAGCTGAAGAAAGCATGTCGTTATTTTTCTTAATTATTTCAGAAATGTCATTTCTGATACCATCCAGTCTTTTGTAACTCTGAGGAGAAAATTGAATAACCGCCCATTTCCCGAGAACCACTTAAAAAAGTTTGCAGTCAATTTTTTCAGATGGCCATGAAACAATTCAATGATATGGGTAAGCTTGCAGGATGATAGGAGAGCCATTATATGTAATCAGGAAAAAAATATGATGGTGTATACAGGCAGACTGTTTCACATAGTTCAGTTAGTTTAGGTTAAGAAATGTTTTCTCTCAGGAAATGCCTCTAAACCAGGGCTACATTTTATTTAATGATGTGGAAAAATTCCACAAAATATCCTTATGAGAAATGTATTTAATTTTCTCTTTTTAAGCCAGTCAGCAAGTAAAGTGAGCTGCATATTGCTCACATTACTAACACCGCCTGGCAGAGCACATTGAAATATGCCTGGTCATGCACATTCAGAGGTAATGTTAGTTGGGAGCACTTGGTATGGTTGCTTAGCACTTTCCAGAAACTGATTGACTTCAGCTGCTGGAAATTTCTACCGGGATATTGACAGATGTTGAAACCCAAAGTAGACTCCCTTTGCCTTTTTCTGTCCCTGAGTACAGAGGAATAAACAGATGTGCATCTTAGCATCACTACACAAGAACCTCACCTTCTCCCGGCTTACTGACTGCACTGAGGAAAGAGCATTTATGCCCTGATCCTAAAAAGCAGTTATCAACTTGGCATCATCAGGGTAGGTGGAGGGATAAAAAGGCCCAGGCAATGGGACTGTGCTCTAAATGTGCATCTTTCTTCCCTCCCGCTCTGGCTGCTATCCTAACTCAATTGATCTTTTTTAGCAGGTTTAATTACGAATAGGTCACATTCTGTCCTTCACTGGATCATTTGGTTTCTCTCTCTGACCTTTGGTGGAAGTGGGCTTAGCTCCACTCTGCTCTATAAACACTGCAAAGCAGTAATGACATTCTCAAAATATGTGGGATTCGGTTATGAAAACCACTGAGTTGACAGCGATAAAACAGTGTGCTAAATTATCTTTTCCCCTCTATTTACAATTTGTAAACTCTAATTTTTACTCCAGGTAAAAAGTAAACGGTAAAAATAGGCTGATTTTTCTGATAGAGGTAAATGTGATGGAAAATTCTTGGTGCAAAATGAAATGTATCTGATTTGAGATTTCCTTTCTTATTTGACCTTCACTCTTGCTTCCAGCTCAAGGCCACTTGCTTGAGCACTACAAAGAGAATGTGTGTTTTTCAGAAGTCAGATATGCAAAGGAAGAATTGCATTGGCAGGGCTGTTTAGTCATTTTCATTCTATTAAAGCTGTCACAGGATAGTGTTTTTCATAGAATCGACTTCTACAAATTTTAAATATGTACACTGTCTCAAGTTCATACATGATCAGCAAATTTATAGAAAATTTAGGTACTAACTAAGGGTATGAGCACAATAAAACAGTAGTCCTTGACCCTGGCAAAGACATTAATCACAATTGTTTATATTCCCCACCCCCCACCAAGGTTAATTTTTGCAAGTTTTGAGTGTGCTAATAGCTCTTAAGGAGGCTGTCAGCTACCAGTTAAAAATGAAGTATTGTTGTTACATGGAAAGAGCTTCTGCCCTCCAGACTGTTGAATGACACCAGGCCATGGGTAAACGTTGGAATATAAGATAGGTGCAGGCAGTCACTTGAAGCCAAATGTCTATCTGACTTTATCTTAATCCAATGGGAACAAAAAGGAACCGGTGTCCTGCAATACTGTATATCATCTCTTTGACCTGGAGACAGATGTTATCTCATGCTTAATAGAGGTTATTTTACACAGAGCTTTCATTTCCCTGGAAAGTATACTGGTCTTCCCAACCAAAGACTAGGAGCTTCTTTTAAAGAAAAATCTTGCAAGAAAAATAGGGATCTCCCATAAATGTTCAAATATATGGTCCCCAGACCAGGTGTCCTGTTTCATTCTTAGCCAATATCTAATAATACCAAAATAAGTTGGTCATTGGCCCCATGATACAATAACCGATGGGTATGTGTGATATTGCTCAGCAAAATGGAATCTCTTTTGTAGGTACTCAACTAATATCCCCTTGTTTTTGATAGCTTCGGATTATGTATAAGAGATTGATAGAATAATTTTTTATACTTGTGGAGAAAAATATAATTAATGATCATAAAATATATACCACCATGATTTTTCTACTGCAACCTTTGACACAATATTCTATATTTTAGTTCTATGCAAAGTGAAAAGTAGTTTACATTTTTACTAATTTTTTTGGTTATTAATTTCATAGTGTCCCTTTTCCTCCTTAACACAGGTTAAAATGCGGAGTTGCTCAGATTTCATTTAGCATTTAAATAGCTCAATAAAGGCTCTAATAATTTTTCTCTATTCTAGTATAAAATAATGCTAGACTGTTCAATTTTATACCGTGTATTGGACCATCCATCTTACAGTCTCTATTTGGAGTCTTAATCCAGAGAGGTTACCTTAACTCTTATTATGCTTGACTATCCTAAATCTTTTTGAGTAAAGCCACCATGATTAATTATACTCTTAAAGATAAATATTTTAAGAAATGTTTTAATATTGGCATATCATAGTTATTTGTCTCAACCATCTCTCCTGATTATAGAAATAATACATATTCATAATAGAAAATTTGGGGGAAAAACAGCAAAATATAAATCACTTCTAGAAAGTAATGTTGGATTAGTTATATTCTTCCCACTTTGTTGTACTTCCCCAGAAAGAATTTAAATTGAATATTGATTTCATTTTTTTGCTTCAGAATATATCAAGATTATAACAGCATATTGGTTCAATTAGTCTTTGAAGCAAGTGTTTTAGAATTCAAGAGGCTCAGAGTTCTTGCATCTCCTGAGGACAAAACACCTTTGTAATTTCCAGAAATAATCCCTCTGTGCTAATAGATGATGGGACCCAATTCTCAAACCTTTACTCAAGAAAAAACTCCCAGTGGAGCCCAATGTTTAGGTAAGAACGCAGCACTGAGGCTGTATTTTATGTCCTGACCAATGCTATGGCCATTCACATATGAGTCCTCCCGGGACCCCACAATGAATACCATCTGGCTTTGGAGAGTTGAAACACTTACATGTCTTAAGTGCTACGTAATGACTTCCTGGAAGACTTTATTCTCCATCAACATTTTACGAAAAATGATTGCAGGAGAAATTTTTGTTTTACCTTAAACTTCTTTTGTTGAAACTTCATCTCTTGAATTCTCAGCTTTGTATCATATTCTTTGCAAAATTTATCTTTAGCAACAGACTTTTTCATCCAGCTTCTAAACTACAATACGTAGTTTTCAAAAAGTTTCTCAACAATCTATCTTTTGTACCATCTGCTTATCTACCCCATCCCATCTGAATTTAATATATGTGCTTAATGCTATGATGACTATAATTAGAGCCAGGTAGGTTTTTATTTTCTACATTATATTTTACTTTATAGAATTTCTGGGTTTTGTTTTTTGTTGTTTTTTTTTTTCTGAAGAAATCATCTCTCTACTTCATCACACAGGGATTGCTCTTTCTTGCCCTTACACTCTACTTTTCAAAAGTATAGTGACCTTCAGTGCCTTTAACTCAACATGTTTATGCAACCTCGAGGCTGATTCTAGGCTGCTGAGTGTTTTTTATGTGTGTGTTTTTGTTTTGTTTCTTGTCTGTACTAAATTTGTCCACTGGGCTATTGCCTCTGCTGCTGACCATGCCAAAAATTATAGAATTGTAGACTCTCAGTCACTATTGAAAGGCTTCTCTTAGGTTCATTTTGCACAGTGGTTCTTAATCTTGTGTATTTTTTGTTTTTAACCAATGGGAATAAATTATAAACTCCTTGAAGACAGGGACTGTAGCTTATTAATATTAATCTCAATATTTGCAGTGCTTAGCACAGTGCCTGACATATGAAGTACTCATAAGTACTGAATAAGAGACTGAATGAGTGTCCCTTGACCTTACCATGACTCAAACTGTTCACTTTTTTCTCCAGTTGACTTTTATTAGTTTATGGTAATATATGTATCATCTACAGATGGTTTTAAAGATATTAAAATGGCAGAAGTTTTTAGGAGTGAGCTTTAGTGTTTTTGCTAAAGCAAAACCAAAGATATTTCCATTTAGAATATAGAAGTAGTCATGACACTGTTGCAAGTGGGGATAGAGATTACACAGAAGAAATTCTTTACGGATGTTCTGAAATCCTGTGTCACCCTGCACTACTTCTCCAGCCCACAGGTGGTGTGCTGCTGAAATCCATCAGTCTGACGCCATTGCCCTGCGACCACATACAATTCCTGAGTAACTTTGGAATATTTGCATTAGATGGTGCTGCTGATATGTTGCAGACCTGTGGAAGAGATAAATTTGAAATTAACAAAAACTATCACCATTTTCTAGGAGAGGCTTATGGTGTCAATGGGGTCACCACTAGACCAGGAACTATCGTAGAGATTTTGACACATCATCATCTCTTCGTGCTTGTTTGGTTTTTGGCTCTTAAAAAAAAAAAAAAAAAAATCTACCAGTAATAACAGTGCTTGCTGGCTTATCAAGAAGGTAAAATGATGAATTGATATCAATGTACTTTAAAATGTACAAAACAGGGGCGCCTGGGTGGCTCAGTCGTTAAGCGTCTGCCTTCAGCTCAGGTCATGTTTCCAGGGTCCTGGGATTGAGCCCCGCATCAGGCTCCCTGCTCGGCCGGGAGCCTGCTTCTCCCTCTCCCACTCCCCCTGCTTGTGTTCTCTCTCTCGCTGTGTCTCTCTCTGTCAAATAAATAAAAAATCTTTAAAAAATAAATAAATAAATGAATGAATGAATGAATGAATAAATAAATAAAATGTACAAAACACCCAACAAATATTGTTATCAGGTAGGCTCAGTCGGCTAATCTTTTCCAGCCATCCGTTCCATGGAGCAGCCAGGGATGGGGAGAAATGCATGGCAATCATTTCCTCTTATATGTGTCACCACGGTGTGTGGAGAGAGGAGGCCCTGGGACTCAGCATGAGTATGAGTCTATCTTGTTGAAGAGACCTCAGTTTCAAAAATTTTCCAAATTCGGGCGCCTGGGTGGCTCAGTTGGTTAGGCGACTGCCTTCGGCTCAGGTCATGATCCTGGAGTCCCTGGATCAAGTCCCGCATCGGGCTCCCTGCTCGGCAGGGAGCCTGCTTCTCCCTCTGACCCTCCCCCCTCTCATGTGCTCTCTCTCTCTCTCATTCTGTCTCAAATAAATAAATAAAATCTTTAAAAAAAAAATTTTCCAAATTCCTCTAAATTGAAGATTAGATAAGAAGGATCTTACCAAACAAACAACAAACAAAAAACAAAAGTAAAAACAAGCAAAGAAGCAAACAAAACCCTGAGAAGGATGTGAAGACTATGTGGGGGGAACTGTCCCTTATTCTGGTATAACTAGTCCCTCCCCTGAGAAGCTGACTCTGGACAATTGTGTGGCACCCCTTCTTTCCTGCAATCCTCAGTGGCTCTGAGTGTGGTCGTGGACCCAGCAGCATCGACATCAGCTGAGATCTTACTAAAAATACAGATTATCAGGCCGATACACACATACTGTATCAGACACCCAGGGAGTGGGATGCAGCAATCTGTGTTTTAGCAAGAACATCAGGGGCTTCTGTTGTGTAGTAATTGAAAACTACTGGTTTAAATCAGGGAGAAGTACAAAGGCTGATCCTCCCAAACCCCACAACTATATTCCAACAGTCTCATATTTGGTGAAAATGCCACATTTCAGTCTCTAAATGAGAGTCCCAGAGACATGGCCTAAAATCCCCCGAATAGTCTTTGAAATTTCAGGCCTATCATGTTGTTCCTTTTGCCTTTCTTTTATCTCCCTTGTTTGCATGGAAAACTCCTATTCACCCTTTATCCTGTTCAAATGACATTTCTTACGTGAAAACTTCCCTGACCTGCCTCCTTCCTACTCCAAAAGCCGTAACAGAGTTATTTGTACCCTCCTCTATATGAATTTTGTCATTTGTACTTTTGAGAACCACAGATAATTCTCTACATTTTTCCTCATTGGCCTCATTTGCTTTATCCTCTTCCCCAGCTAACCCCTAAAGTGTCGGTAACCTCAGGGCTCTCTCATTTATGTTCTCTCCCTGTACAGTCTCATTCATTGGCATGGCTTCAACTACCATCATTTAGTTGATGACTTTAAAGTCCTTATCTCCAACCTAGATATCTTCTCTGAACACTAGAGCCATATTACTAAAGCCACGTGGACATCTTCACCTCAGAGAACCACAGTGAACCTCAAAGTCAACATGTCTAATATGGAATGAAACATCTTTTCTCATCCCCTGCACCCAAGCCCTCATTTGCTTAGTCTCTGTTTTCTCTCAGAGGCTGTCACTGCCATTCACTCTGTGAACAATACCAGGAGCCATCTTGAATTCGTTCCTTGCCCTCTCCCCCAATATCAAACTGTTACCAACTGTCATTTTATAGAATTTACCCTGTTAAATCTCTCACAAAGATACTGGAATAGCTTCCTAACTGGTCTCCTAGCCTGAAATTAGTTCCTACCCCTATGCCTATAATTCACCCTGTTCACTTCAGGCAGAAAGGTCTCTCCAAAACGTAAATCTGATTATAGCATTGCCTTGCTTAGAACCGTCATGGCTCCGTATTTTATATTCAACAGAAGAAGGACCAAACTCACTCATCTGGGTCTTGGCTACCCATTCAGCCTTAACTTTTCCCCCCAATATTTTATTAAGAAAATGTTCAAACTTATAGAAAAGTTAAAAGAATTTTACGGTGAACACTCCCATACCCTCTACTTAGATTATGCCATTTACATTTTACTATAACTACTTTATCACATAACAGTCCATCTATCCATCCCTCAATGCATCTATCAGTCCATCTTATTTGTTGATGTGTTATAAAGCCAGTTCAAACTGACTTCCCAAACATTTCAGCATGCATATCATTAGCTGAGTTTCAGTATTTGTTTACAGGGATTTTATTTGAGGCAAAATTTACATATAATGAAATGCACAAATCCCAAGTAAACGTTCTCTGACAAATGTATGTACTTGTTTAACCCAAACCCCTATCCCAATATAGAACATTACCAACAACGCAGAAAGTCACCAAATGCCCATTCCCAGTATATTGTTGCTTAGCTCAGGCACTCACTTTTCTGACATTTTCCACCATATATTAGTGTTGCCTTTTCTAAAATTTCTGTAAGTAGAATCTTTGTGTAAGGATTCTTTCCTTCAGCATTGATTTTGAGATTCATTCAATATACTCCCCCCGCCTTTTTTTTGAGAGAGAGCGTGAGTGGTGGAGGGGCAGAGGGAGAGGGAGAGAAAATCCTAAGCAGGCTCCATGCCCAGTGCGGAACCCATCATGGAACTCTGATCTCATGACCCTGAGATCATGACCTGAGCTGAAATCAAGAGTCAGACGCTAAAACGACTGAGCCATCCAGGCGCCCCTTAGTTTTCTCCCTTTTTATTGCTAAGTAGTATTTCATTGTAAGAATAGAGCAGAGTTCTTTTCTACATTATTCTGTTGATGACCTACTTTCAGTGTTTAACTATTATGAATCTGTGAACATTATCATAGATGACTTTGTGGACACATGCTTTAATTTCTTTGAGTAAATACCTAGGAGTAGAATTTCTGTAGACATAAAGTAGTTTGTACCTACTCTAGATTGTACCATTTTTTTGCTCCTACCAATACAATATGAGAGTTCTGATCACTCTATATCTTTGTCAACTTTTGGTGTTGTTTGTCTTTTTAATTTTAGCATTCCTTGTGGATATATAATGGCATTTCATTGTAGTTTTAAGTTGCATTTCTCTGATGACTAATGCTATTAAGCATCTTTTCATGTACTTTTGGCCATTCCTGTATCTTCTTTTGGAAAGTGTCTTCAAACCCCCTCCTTAATGAGTTGATTGACTTCATGTTACTGAGTTGTAGAAGTTCTTTATATCCTGGATACCAGTCTTTTACCAGCTATATGCTTTACAAATACTTTCTCCCAGTCTTCAGTTTGCCTCTTCATTTTCTTAGCAGTGTCTTCTGATAAGAGAAACTTTTCATTTAATGAAATTGACTTTATCAATTTTTTTCTTTCATGGTTAGTGTTTTTTTAATCCTATCTTTAAAAAAAATTAACCTACCCCCAAATCATGAGGATATTCTCCTATCTTTCAAAATTTATATTCTAAAAGTTTATGGTGTTAGGGGGCGCCTGGGTGGCTCAGATGGTTAAGCATCTGCCTTCGGCTCAGGTCATGATTCCAGGGTCCTGGGATCGAGCCCCACATCGGGCTCCTGGCTCAGCAGGGAGCCTGCTTCTCCTTCTCCCTCTGCCTCTCTCCCTGCTCATGCTCTCTCTCTCTGTATCTCTGTGTCTCAAATGAATAAATAAAATCTTTAAAAAAAAATTACATACAACCTTATAAAAAAAAAAAGTTTATGGTGTTAGCTTTTATGTTTAGGCCTAGTATCTATCTTGAATTAATTTATGTGTATAATGTGAGGGAAGGGCCAATGTTCACCCTTTCTCCATGTGGATATCCAATTTATTGATATTTATTTCCTTTTATTTATTATACCATTTATTGATAAGAATGTCTTTTTCCTATTGGATGACTTTGGCATCTTGTTGAAAACCAAATGACCACCTAAGTGGGAATCTATCACTGTGCCCTCTATTCTGTTCCATTGCCCTGTCAATCTTTATGCCAGTATGACACTGTCTTGACTACTGTAGTTTCCCAGAATATTGAAATCAGGTAGTGTAAGTCCTCCAACTTTGTTCTTCTTTTTCAAGATTGCTCCAAATATTCAAAGTCTTTTGCATTTCCATATAAATTTTAGGATCAGCTTGTCAATTTCAAGAAAGCCTGTTCATTGAGCCTTAACTTTTGATCTGCCACACTCCACTCTACTAGAGAGAGTGAAGAAACTGCTTTCTTTAATAAACTCTTAGCTATATAGGGTTTTAGCCAAAGGACAGAAATTTTAAAATACTACATTTAAGGTTTGTTCTTAATTTTAGGTAAAAAAAAAAAATTCCTCTTTTCATTCTGACAAAGTGCATATGGCCCCATTTTACAGTGACTATTTTTCTACAAGGGCAGGGAAAGGAATGCACCTAATGCTGCACTATAATACATTTTACCCTTAGTAAAAGAGGATTTTCCCATTTTTTTACCAGACAATTGTTTCTCAGGAGTCTCTCTCTAAAGATTTATTTATTTATTTTCGAGAAAGAGAGAGCACATGCACAGGGGGAGGGGCAGATGGCGAGAATCTCAAGCAGACTCCCCACTGAGCACAGGGCTCAATCTCATGACCCATGAGATCATGGCCTGAGCCAAAACCAAGAGTCAGATGCTTAACCAACGAGCCACCCAGGTGCCTGTCTCAGGAGTTTCTTTTAAAAGGATTATATATTTGGGTCTTGCTGATTTTCTTCTTCATTCTCTTCCTCCTCCCCTTTTCCATCATTTTCACCTTCATCATTACAACATCACAGTTGCCATTTATTGAGCCCTTACTCTGTGCTGCCAAACCTGTGCTCAGGGCTTTTTTCATATCTCACTGAACCGTCACATCAGCCCCAGGTAGTCGGGCTTATTATTGTGTTCACTTTAAAGACCAGGAACCAAGAGCTCAGTGAGATGAAGGACTTTCCTGAGGTCCAGCCGGGGAAGTGGTGGTGCTAGGGCTTGACTCAAATGTTCCTTACTCCAAAGACTGACATTTTAGGCAACTTCTATAAAAGAATGCTTTGCTAAATCTATGCAATAGTATTTCCCTTGTCCAGCCTAGGGTAATGTAAGACATGTATCATTATGGCTGCTGTTTCGGTAGCAAAATATAATGCATACCCTGAAATCTCCAGATACTCCTCCACCTTCGGCAATCATGCAGTTCTAATGGCATCTGGAAAACAAAGTTGGTTCAATTGGTTTTTGCACTACATGGGGTTTTAGAGCCAAAGTAATTTAACCTTCCCCTTTTCTCTTCACAGTGGTAAACTATTTTCATAGTGTCGAAGGATTCCTTTATATATCATGTATGTCTCATTCCAGTCCTAAGCTATCTTTATGTATAACTCAAAGGAAAGCTTATCATGCCCCACTGATTTCTATCACCCAACATGTTGCTGAAATTCCAATTATGATGCCTCTTTCTGACTCAGCCATAGAAATTCAATCCTACAATTTGGATTTTTTAATTTCACTATTAGCATAGAGATAGTCATCAATATATTTTCATATTAAGCTATATATAACAGTTTGTACTGAACTCTTTGTTTTGCTAAGAATGGAACATATGCCTCATTATCCTTGTTCCTGAGAATCCAAACTTTCCTTAAAAAAGGAAATATTTATGTACACACACACACACACACACACACACATACATACATACATACACACACAAACTCTAATACAACCACATAGGTAGCATTCTCTGCTTTTTAACTGACTCTCAAATGGGGAATTGAAATCTTACCAGGTGTCTATATTGATATACAATAACTACTGCCAAGATCAGAATGATGATGTCTTCACCTAACATAAACAGAGAAGAGTTAAAGGATTCACATACTGGGATCCTTGAGAAAATGGCTTTATCTGAAGGTAAATGGTAGAGGAAGACAGAGGCAATGACCAAGAGGAAAATATTCTTTGTTTATTAACCACTGTCTACAAATAGACCCTCTATCAAAAGTTCATCAGATGATGAGAAATACATTATAGCTCAAATTGAACATGAATACATTAGTTGGTATAAATACTGTTTTTGAAGATGTGAAATTAAATACAGGAATTCTTTCCTATATCCATTCATTTTATTAAACAGACACCGTATTTGTAAGCTTAATGGCTTTGGTTGATAGTATAATGAAAAAAAGTTGGTACATTCTCAGCTTAATTTTATAAAGATCACATAATAATGGTGACAGGTGGAGCCACGTGGGGGTGGAGGCAAATTGGTCTTCTGTCCCAGACGTCAAAGATGTGCTGCAGACATCAGGGAAATGTCTCATGGTTGGGAAAGGTACGGAAACTCAGCAGGCTGGTCTTTGATACCTAGGGCTTTCATTTTTAATTAAAGAACAGAACTCTGGTGAAAAGTCATCATATCATCCTATCTTATACAGGGCTTGGATGATAGCTCTGTAAAGGAGATCATTGGGAATATGCCTAATGTAGTATCTAAAAGGTTCTACATATGTAATAAAATAATAAAAATTAACATTTATTGAACATCATTTCAGTGACTACTCACGTCTCTGTGAAGGAGGCACAACTGTTATCCCCATTTTGCAGATGAGAAAATGGATTCTTAGAGAGTTGACTAACTTTTCCAGGGTCACAAAGCTAGGAAGTGGGTGATCTAGGAGAAGTAACCAGAATATCATCTTGAAGACTGTGCACCTATCCACAATGTCATATTCTTAGAACTTTTCTTCCTTCCTTGAGGAGAGATTAGATTCCTAACTTATATTTTATGAAAGAGCTTTTTATATACTGTGAGGTAGAATTATTTCTTTCTCCATATGTATGACCTCATTGAAATACAACCCTAAATGAGCTTAATCTCCAGTGTCTTTTCTTCCAGCCACAGAAAGATGTCTCTTCTTCCTTTCTTTGACAACATGCTATCATACCCCCAATTTTCCAAACTTTAGAGTCTTGGAAACTCTTCCTCATGTCTTCTTTGTAATCTCTGTTGCAATAGCCCAAAGCATTTGTTCTCCTCTAAGTAGGAACATGAAACAGCTGCTCACTGTCACTCATATAATAGTTTTTTTAGACACTCAGAAACTAATTGCTAACATTTCCTGCCCCTACCTTTTCTTTTCTGAGTCAGATAATTTGCCCTCCTCCTTGTCTTCGTCCTCCTCCTCCTTCTTCATATATAAATTACTTCCACATAGAGCCTGTTTCCAAAATTGCTAATCATTTTTGTTCCGGTCCTCCAGACTCTTTCAGCATCTGGATGTTCAGTGGATGTCATGAAGACATTGCCATACAGTACTGAAATTATGGCATCTGGGAAAAATTTTAAACATGTCCACAGGAATATTTTCTGTTGTTTTACAAATTACAGGCAAAACATTAAAGAAAATTATGGTTTTCCCAGTTCTCAGATGGTGTTTTGTCTAAACGAATGCAAGACAAGAAAGGTGGGTGGTTCATATTGTTTTCCCTGCGTAGAAAAAATGTAGTCATTTTGGAAAGATGTTATGCTCTCTAAATTTAGTAATTATTCACATTTTTGTATCTGAATGTATACCATGAGGGATACCAGTCAACTATAGAAATTTAGAGGGAAAAGAAGTTATCATTTAAAGAAACCAGGCAAGGCTTCACAGAGGTGGCATTTGTGATGGATCTTAAAGAATAAGTAGTACTATGACATAAAGAACTTGGAAGGAAGAGAAGTTCCAAGTGAAAAAGCAGCATAAGTAAAAACTTGAAGAAATGAAAACATTTTCTTTGGAAAAGAGGAAATGATTCCATTTTGTGCCGTCCACTTTGGTTGATATGTCAAGGAACATTAGACAGTAAGGCTGGAAATGGATACTGGGGCTAAATTATTTAAGATATTTAAGCAAAGTTGAGTTTCCTTTAGGAAAATAACTCTGGCAATGGAACACATGATGAGTAGAGAGATTATCAGTAAGGAGAACAGTTTTGAAGTTGACACTATTATGATAACAGGACTGATATATATTGAGGACTTATGTGTCCAGGAGACAGTTAGGAATATAAAGTGTAACATGAAAAGGCTAAGCTTCCAAGAAAATGAAAAATAAGAAAAGGCCTTTGGGTTTGATGATTAGGATATCATTGACTAGCTTTGAGTGGAAAGTTATCAGGAGAATGGAGAAAAATGAATAGATAGGGGTGAAGCAAAAGAAAGTGACATGATGGCTACTTGAGGGTCAAGGGATGTTTTCTTGTTAGTTGGTTTGTAGGATGTGAGACTTAAACTTTTTTGGCTAACATCATAGGGCTAGTAGAGAGTGACACATTAAAGACTCAAAAGAAATGTAAGTCCCAAAGCCGCCGAGAAATGAGGTCAAGAAGAGGGAAGTTGAGGGAGCTCATATTGTCTAACATTAATACTTTTAGTTAAATGGATGGGGAGTCCCCTGTGGGGGGTGGGTGATGGGAATAAATGGTGGTTGGATTTTAAGGGGTAAAAATCTGGTATAAGCTCCATGAAAAAACAATAAAGAACAGGTAAGAAATCAATTGCCAAACAGCAGTGAGTGCCCAGCCAGGAAGGATGAATAGCACATATGCATAATGAGCATCTGTAGGGTATTTAATGCAATGACAGCAAAACATTCAATAAATTCTTCATTTGCTTTGATGATAAGTTCATCTGTCATATATAGAGGAGTTGACCAAGGAATTAGTAATCTCTTCTTAATTCTGATCATCAGGAACAGTGATTATGTCACCTGAAAGTATGTAGCATAGTTGGACAGATAGCCTGAATATTAAGCAAGGCAGTGTCTGGAAAGTTCCATGAGCTTAGCAATATATGAATATAAGAAGATAGGAGAAGCACATAACCATGGTAAATGTAAAAGAGAATCATAAATCTATTTTAAAACTGACACAAAGACCTAGCTAAGAATAAATTTGGGGAGACATGAATTAACAGGAGCATAAGTTAAATGACTTAAGGGAATTGACATATATCCCTTATATATCATTGACATGATGTAGCCAATATGAACTTGGACTGCATTACTAAAAGTAGCAGGCAGAATAAAGCACAACCATCCTATTGGATTGAGTTTTGGTTGCCATGTCCAAATGATATTAAATATAACTCTTCTCTTCTCTTGGATTTTAGCAACAGGCATCAAAGACATGAATAATAGAAGAGGTATCAAGTTCTCCCATATCCCAAAGGGATGTGCTAGATCACTTCTATGGAAAATGCTAAGAAACCATAAGTCCAGTTTGGTCAACATGAGCCCATCACCCACCTCAGTAGAAGAAAAGGGAGGAGATAATGTTGGGAGGGAACTCTACTGTCACTAGCTGTAGGGAAAGAGTAGTCTCTTGGGCTACAGGAGATTTGTGGGCTCATCTCAGCAGGAAAACACAGAACTAGAGGTGCAATGTGCCCAGAAACCTAGGGCATGAGCAAGGTTGTAAGTGGTCAGCCAGAGGAGAGGAACCACTTTCTCAAACTTAAGCCTGCATTAGAATCACCTAGAGGGCTTATTAAAACAGATTCTTGGGCCATACTCCTAGAACTTCTAATTCCTTAGGATGGAGGGGCCCCAAAATGTTATTTCTAACAAGTTCCCAGGTGATAATAACTTCATCATTTGTGGACCACATATTTGAGAAGTTTAGATGTCACCAGCAGGGCATCTCAGAGGAACATGTGAAAATACCACATATGAGAAAGAATAAGCTTTGCATATCCATTATGCCTAGAAGTCATCAACAGACTTAACTGCACCAACCAGTTTCCCCTAGTCTTTTCTCCCCCAGTGCAACCCTGGAGTGATTAAAAACAGCAGCTAGGAGGAAGGAGGAAGAGCTATGATACAGAAAAGGAAACAATCGTACTCTGTCCCCCAACTCCACGCTTCAAAGACTGAGTTAGATCTGAGCAGGAACGGGATAATCTCTTCTGGACATGTATGTGGAATTTTGACTGGTAGATTTGACTGGAGTTAGAAAGTTCTGAGATTTGTGGTTCCCAAACAAAGGAACTAATATTATTTCCCAAAGTAGAAAAGCTATGGTGTCTGTTTCAGATTTTGTACCCTGATGGAAAAGAACTGGTTTGAGAAGAATGAATACAAGAATAAACTTAATTGAGGCAAGATTGTTTAATCAGTCAATTACACACATCTTAAGAATGGTATTTCTCAAACTCTTAGCAAATCCAGTAAGTACAGCTAGGACAACAGGATCCTGGAAACCTCACCAGAGAAGCATCCCTACAAGGTGATAGGGAGTCTCAGCCTGGAGAAGATTGAGGGAGCATAATGCCATGCTTGAAGTATTAATGGGCCATCTTGTCAAGGAAGGAGTAGCCTTCTGTGCAGTGGCAGAGGCCGTAATTAGCTTAAGTTAGGTGAAAGTCAAGAGAGGAGTCTGCTTAGGTTCCATGTAAGGAAGACCTAACAAAGCCATATTAGTGACACCAAGTGATGGACACTTGACTGGAATGTCGAAGAGTTTTATACATGGCAGAGCGTAGTTTTGGATGGACTCTATGCATATCAGCTCTCCAGCAACATTTTGCGGCAGGTATGGTGAAGGGCAGGGTGGGGTCATCAGGACCCACCTGGCTCCCTGTCCCTGCTTCCCTCCATGTACTTCACTGAGACTGCCTCAGTCTTCAGGACTACTCCCAAAGTAGCCTGGGGGTGACTCGGGGCTCTGATGAGGGCAATTGTTCACTCATGGTTTTCGTCCCTGTTAGTTGAAATTTGGTAAATGGGCCTTTGCAGTCAGGCCTTTCTAAGGCAAAGTGACAGACTGGTCAGGATGACTGGATCCTGCCTGGTATCCAAGGCTCTGCCCTGCTCTTGCCATTCCTCCCCCTGCCCTGTGCACTCAGGCATCTTGTTGAAATAACTGACCAGGGCCAGGGGGTGGGGGTGGGGTGGTCTAGGTATGATGAGAAACCAGAGAAGTCAGAGACAAGAGGAGTCCGACATGAGTCCTGGACACGTGGAGAGTCAAAGCGCAGGAGGGAAACTGGAAAGACCGGGAGCATGTACAGTGACAGAGGTGGAAGGAAGAGAGGGTGACACGCAATGGCCCCTGACTGCAAACTGCAGAAGTTTGTCTGTCAGGCCTGTTCGTACTATCTCGGACAAGAACGGTTATGATAGTTATGCCAGTCAAAATTCTGAGCATTCAGGAAGGCATTGTGTTTCTCTTCCAAATGTTGACATAATCATATAATAATCCAGGATCAAGGAATTCCTAATCCTCCATCTAAAATAGCTTCCAAATGTCCACAGGGGTGCAGGAAAATATTCGTGGGGTCAGCTGACCACAGGTAAGTGATTGTGACAGCTGCAGGCCTTAACGTTTACTCAGTGAAACAATGGCTTTTAGACAATGTCTTTCCAATTTGTTTTCAACATTGCATCCAGAGTGCTCTTTTCAAAACACAAAGCTGATCATGTCACCAACCTCCTGAAAACCCCTGAATGGCTTCCCACTGTTCTTGGAATAAAGACCAAATCCTTAACTAGGAGCTGCTTGGGCTAGGCCCCTGTGGGGGTTGAGCGTGGGGGTGGGGTCCTCCTCTGGGTATGCTCTTCCCCAGGTCTCAAGTGCTCCCCCCCTTTCTCTGTTAGCTTTAACTCAACCTTGCTCGTTAGATCTCAGCTCAAAGAGCCCTTTCTGCAACCCCACCTGGGCTCCTTTGTTCTTTACTTTTTATAGGACTCCATTCTTTTCTTTTAAAGCACTTATTTCAGTTGTAATTATGCATTCATCAGTGCCATGATTCGTTGACTGCTCTCCCATCCCCACTAGCCTCTCAGTTCCATGAGTGAGAAAGGTCTCTTTTTGTTCTCCATCTTCTAGAGCCTAACATTGTGCCTGGCTCACGGGAGGCCCTCAATGCCTTTTTTGCTGAATGAGTAAAAGGACTGCCTAAATTGTGCTTTCCTTCTGAAATTCTGAATTCTATAAAGGGAGGAAAGTGTTAAGCAGGCATCAGAGCAAAATTCTTAGTAATATTTCCTCTGCTTCCATGCAGTGATTTATTTTAAAATGCAGAACCCTATGAGCTCTAATCTTCCTTTATATTATATAGAAATCAGTTCATCAAAATAACCCTCTAACTCTACCTGGTATTCTCATTTATTCCCCATTTTCTCTGGAATGAATTTAAGTAGTCTTTCTTAGGGTTCATCTTCTTTTGGGAACTTGTGTAGAGAACATTTTATTTTAGGTTAATTCAGTTGAGATTTTATTTAAAGGCACCCTAAGTTACAGACATTGACAGGTAAATGTTTATGAAAAGATAATATACATACACTCTGTATTTGTGTATGTCTATCAATCCATCTAAAAATATGTGTTTGCACGACTTGAAATAGAAAAGATTGGATTTAGGTAAGGAAATCATTACAGTGTCGAAGTTTCCACCCCCAGACTCTTCCCCTCTTCAGCTAAATTCTGCAGGATTTGGTGGAATAAGCAGGCAGTCGTGATTTCCTGATGACTGACTGAAGGACGTGTTACTTCCTCTCCTAATGAAATCCTCAAATAGTGAGTCATAATGCCAGAAGTGCTGTTCTCCAAGATGCCATCCCTGCCTATTTTCTAATCCAAATTCTGAAAAGAGCACAAGCCTAGATCCAGCCCTTTAGATCACTGTGTGGGACTGAAGTATACATTTCATTTCCAGCTTCTCATTTTCTTTCTGCAGCAGAACTGACAGTCACTGGGCAGGAGTGGTCAACGTTGATGACCATGATGGCAACAGAGAATAAAGAATTCATTGTTATTTGCTGACTGGGCCATGGTGGTGAATGTCTCTTTCAGAAAGTCATAAAAATGGACATTTACTGAGTCATGAAAGAGCCCAAGCCAAATAATCTAGACAAAAAACCTCTGCTATGACTATCTACAAATGGCCACATGTTATAGAAATCTGGTTATTTCCTTTAAAGTATCAATCTGGTACATCCGGCCCTCGGAAAATAAATTTTCTTAAGGTACGTGAAAAGAGAAAACAATCCTTTGTTCGATTCTACAACACCCTCTAGTTATTGTCATATTTCTCGCCATACTTTTAACTGCCAGGTTTCTTAAAGAGTGGGTCTACGAGCCCTGTCTCCTTTTCTTCACCACCTATTTTTTCCTCAACTCCTTGTTTGTCCTCCCACTAAATGGTTCTTACAAAGATTCAAGAAATCCACCTAATCACTTTTTAATATTATTTCCTAACAACCTTCGGGAGTTGGCCATTCTCATTCTAGCCTCCCTAAAGCTTCCAGTTTCACCAACTCCAACTTGACCCTGAAGCTTCAGGGACAGTGCTCTGAGGAGATTTTCTTCTTCCTCATGAGACAACTTTCTGGATTTTAGCTGTCTGTGCCCAAACACCATCCAACTCTAGTGCCCAGCCTTGTTTGGGCTTCCTTTTTCTTTCTTTCAGTTCTCATTCATCTTCACATTTTTGACTATCACCTTTTTCAAGTGAATCCCCAAATTTTCTTCTCTAGCACTTTTTCACAGCTTCAACCTCACAACTTGATCATCTAATTGAATATCCCTCTATCAATGGCTGTCTTGCTAACACTTACCTATCATGTTCCCTGTGTCCCCTTCCAACCCTCCAACTCAATGTTTTCCCTTCACTGAGACTTGAAAGCTCATGTTTGCCTTTGACTCCTCCTTCCCACACAATGTCTATATCCCATCAGTTACTGAAGTCTTCTGTTTTAAATTTTTTATTTTTATTCAAGTATAACTAACATCAAGGGTTATATTAGTTTCAGGTGTACAATTGAGTGATACAGTGATTCTATACATTACTCACTGCTCATCATGGTAAGGGTGCTCCTTAATCCCCATCACCTATTTCTCCCATCCCCCCACCCACCTCCCCTTTGGTAACCATCAGCTTGTTCTCTAGAGTTAAGGGTCTATTTTTTGTCTCTTTTTCTCTTCATTTGTTTCTTAAATTCCACATATTAGTGAAATCATATGGTATTCCTCTTTCTCTAACTTATTTCACTTAGCATTATACCCTGTAGGTCCATCCATATTGTTGCAAATGGCAAGACTTCATTCTTTTTTATGGTTGAATAATATTCCATTGTGTATATATACCACTTCTTCTTTATGCCTTTATCTATTGATGGACACTTGGATTACTTCCATATCTTGGCTATTGTAAATAATGCTGCAGTAAACATAGGGTACATGTATCTTTTTGAATCAGTGTTCCCATTTTATTTGGGTAAATACCCAGTAGTGGAACAACTGGGTATATGGTAATTCTACTTTGAATTTTTTGAGGAACCTCCATGCTGTTTTCCACATGGCTGTACCAGCTTACATTCCCACCAACAGTGCATGATGGCTCCTTTTCTCCACATCTTTGCCAACACTTATTTCTTGTGTTTTTTATCTTAGACATTGTGACTGATGTGAGGTGATATCTCATTATGGTTTCAATTTGCATATCCCTGGTGATGAATGATGTTGAGCATCTTTTCACGTTCTGTTGGCCATCTGTATGTCTTCTTTGGACAAATGTCTGTTCAGGCCCTCTGCCTATTTTTTAATTGGATTATTTGGGTTTTTTGGTGTTGAGTTGTATCAGTTTGTTATATAGTTTGGATATTAACCCTTTATTGACTATATTATTTGCAAATATATTTTCCATTCAGTAAGTTATTTTTTTTGTTTTGTTGGTGGTTTCCTTCACTGTGCAAAAGTTTTTTATTTTGGTATAGTCCCAATGCTTTAATTTTGCTTTTGTTTCCCTTGCCAAAAGAGACGTAACTAGAAAAATATTTCTATAGCTGATGTCAAAGAGATTAATGCCTATGTTTTCTTCTAGGAATTTTAGATCTTTAATCTAGCTTGAGTTTATTATTTTTTATATGGTTTAAGAAAATGGTCCAGTTTCTTTCCTTTGCATGTATTTTTCTAGCTTTCACAACACCATTTGTTGAAGAGACTGCTGTTTTCCCATTGTCTATCCTCTCCTTTGTCATAGATTACTTGACTATAGAGTCATGGGTTTATTTCTGGGCTCTCTAATCTGTTCCACTGACCTATGCGTCTCTTTTTGTGCCAGTACCACACTGTTTTCCTTACTACAGCTTTATACTACATCTTGAAGTTGGAGATTGTGATACCTCTAGTTTTAATCTTCTTTTTCAAGATTCGTTTGGCTATTTGGGGTCTTTTCTGGTTCCATACGGATTTTAGGATTATTTGTTCTAGTTCTGTGAAAAATGCTGTTGGTATTTTGATAGGAACTGTATTAAGTCTGTAGATTGCTTTGGGTAGTATGGACATTTTAAAATATTGGTTCTCCCAATCCATGAGCGTGGAATATCTTTGCATTTGTTTGTGCCATCTTCAACTTCTTTCATCAATGTTTTATAGTTTCCAGAGTATAGGTCTTTCACCTCCTCGGTTACGTTTATCCCTAGGTACTTTATTATTTTGGTGCAATTATAAATGGGATTGTTTCTTAATTTCTGTTTCTGTGACTTCATTATTAGTGTATAGAAATGCAACAGATTTCTGTGTACTAATTTTGTATCTCCCAACTTTACTGAGTTCATTTATCTGTCCTAATAGTTTTTTGGTGGAGTCTTTAGGGTTTTCTATATATAGTATCATGTCACCTGTAAATAGTAAAAGTTTTACTTTTCTTACCAGTTTGGATGCCTTTTATTTCTTTATCTTGTCTGATTGCTGTGGTAGGACTTCCAGTACTATGTTGAATAAAAGTGGTGAGAGTGGACTTCCTTGTCTTGTTCCTGATCTTAGAGAAAAAGTATGAGGATGATGTTAGCTGTGGGTTTTTCATATGTAGCATTTATTGTGTTGTATTATGTTTCCTTTAAACCTACTTTCTTGAGAGCTTTTATCATGAATGGGTACTGTACTTTGTCAAATGCTTTGTCTGCATCTATTGAAGTGATCATATGATTTTTATCCTTTCTCTCTCTCTCTCTTTTTTTTTTTTTTTGAGTGAGGGAGAGCATGTGTGTGAGCATGACTGGGGTAGGGGCAGAGGGAGAGGGAGAAGGATCTTAAGCAATCTCCACACTCAGTGTGGAGCCTATGTGGGATTGATCTCACCCTGACATCATGACTTGAGCCAAAATCAAGAGTCTGATATGTAACCTACTGAGCCCCCAAGGGACCCCATCCTTTCTCTTTATAATGCGATGTATTACATCAATTGGTTTGTGAAAATTAAACCATCCTTGCATCCTTTGATTGTGGGCAATTTTTTTAATGTATTGTTGAATTTGGTTTGCTAATATTTTGTTGAGGGTTTTGCATCTATGTTCCTCAGAGATACTGACCTGTAGTTGTTTGTTTGTTTGTTTATAGTGTCTTTGTCTGGTTTTGGTATCAGGGTTATGCTGGCCTCATGGAATGAATTTGGTATTGACTCTTTAAATGTTGGGTAGAATTCACCTGTGAAGCTACCTCGTCCTGAGCTTTTGTCTTTTGGGAGTTTTTTGATTACTGATTCAATTTCATTGCTAGTGATCAGTCTGTCCAAATTCTCTATTGCTTCCTGATTTGGGAAGTTAAGATGTTTCTAGGAATTTATTCATTTCCTCTAGGTTGTCCAATTTGTTGGCATATAATTTTTTATAATATTCTCTTATAATCCTTTGTATTTCTGTGGTGTTGATCGTTATCTCTCCTATTTCACTTCTGATTTTATTTGAGTCCCCTCCCTCTCTCTCTTTTAATGAGCCTAGTTAAATGTTTATCAATTTTGCTGATCTTTTCAAAAAACTAGCTCCTGGTTTCACTTATCTGTTCTATTGGTTTTTTTTAGTCTCCATTTCATTTATTTCTGCTCTAACCTTTACTATTTCCTTCCTTCTACTGGCTTTGGGCTTTGTTCTTTTCTTTCCTCCTTTAAGGTCTAATTTTAAGGGTTTATTTGAGATTTTTCTTGCTTCATGAGGTAGGCCTATATTACTATAATCTTCATTCTTAAAATAGCTTTTGCTGCATCTCAAAGATCTTGGACTGTTGTGTTTTTATTTTCATTTCTATTTTTTAATTTCCTCTTTGATTTCTTGGTTTACTCATTCATTATTTAGTAGCATGTTATTTAACTTCCATGAATTTGTGTTCTGTCCAGTTTTTTTTTCTTGTGATTGATTTCTAGATTCATACCTTGTGGTTGAAAAAGATGCATGATATGATTTTAATTTTTTGAATTTGTTGAGACTTGTTTTGTGGCCTAACATATGATCTCTTCTGCAAAATATTCCATGTGCACTTGAAAAGAATATATATTCCACTGTTTTAGGATGGAATGTTCTGAATATTTCTGTTAGATCCATCTGGTCTAATGTTCATTCAAAGCCACTGTTTCCTTGTTGATTTTCTCTATGGATGATCTATCCATTACTATCAGTGGGATTGAAAGTCCCCTATTATTACTATATTACTATCAATTTCTTCCTTTATATCTGTTAATAGTTGCTTTCTGTATTTGGGTGCTCCCATATTAGGTGCACAAATATTTACAATTGTTATATCTTTTTGTAGAATTGTTCCCTTTATGATTATGTAGTATCCTTCTTTGTCTCTTATTACAGTCTTTGTTTTAAAGTCTGTTTTGTCTGATATAAGTATTGCTACCCCAACTTTCTCTTTCCTTCCATTCACATGAAAAATGTTCTCCATCCCTTCACTTTCAATCTGTATGTGTCTTTAGGTCTAAAATAAGTTTCTTGAATGCAGCATCAATGGGTCTTGCTTTGGATCCATTAATCACCCTGTGTCTTGGTTGGAGCATTTAGTCCATTTACATTCAAAGTAATTATCAATGGGAATGTATTTATTGCCATTTTGTTACTAATTTTATGGTTGTTTTTGTAGCTCTTCTCTGTTCCTTTTTTCTCTTGCTCTCTTCCCTTTCATTAGTGATATGCTTAGATTCCTTTCTCTCTCTCTCTCTTTTTTTTTTTTCATATCTGTTATAGGTTTTTGATTCATGATTACAATTAAGTTTATATATAAAATCCTACGCATATTACAGTGTATATTAAGTTGATGGTCACTTAAGTTTGAAACCAATCTAAAAGTACTAAATTTTTACTCCTCCCTCCATGTTGTATGTACTTGATATCATACTTTATATCCTTTTATTTTGTGAATCCCTTGACTGATGTTTATCAATATAATTAATTGTACTGCATTTGTGCTTTAACCTCTGTACTGGTTTTTATAAATGATTAATCTACTACTTTTATTATGTTTGCATTTACTTGTGAAATTTTTTCCTTTCCTAATTTTCTTACTATTGATTGTGGCCTTTTCTTTCTACTCAAAAAATCCCTTTAACTGGGGCACCTGGGTGGCTCAGTTCATTAAGTGACTGCCTTCAGCTCGGGTCATGATCCTGCAGTCCCTGGATCGAGTCCTGCATCAGGCTCCCTGCTCAGCAGGGAGTCTACTTCTCCCTCTGACCGTCCCCCCTCTCATGTGCTCTCTCTCATTCTCTCTCTCAAATAAATAAAAAAAATCTAAAAAAAAATCCCTTTAACTTCTTTTTTTAAAGATTTTATTTATTAGAGAGCAAAGTGAGAGGGAGTGCACGAGTGGAGGGAATGGGGGAGTGTCAGAGGGAGAGGGAGAAGCAGACTCCCCGCTGAGCAGGGAGCCTGATGTGGAGCTTGATCCCAGAACCCTGGGATCATGACCTGAGCTGAAGGCAGATGCTTAACCCACTGAGCTACCCTGGTGCCCCCCCTTAACTTTTCTTATAAGGCTAGTTTAGTGGTGATGAACTTCTTTAACTTTTGTTTGTCTGGGAAACTCTTTATGTCTCCTATTCTGAATGGTAGCCTTGCTGGATAGAGTATCCTTGGTTGCAGGTTTTTTCCCTTTTGGCCCTTCGAATATATCATGCCCCTCTCTTCTGGCCTGCAAAGTTTCTGCTGAAAAATCAGCTGATGGGGCGCCTGAGTGGTTCAGTCGTTAAGCGTCTGCCTTCGGCTCAGGTCTTGATCCCAGGGTCCTGGGATCGAGCCCTGCATCGGGCTCCCTGCTCAGCAGGAGGCCTGCCTCTCCCTCTCACACTCCCCCTGCTTGTGTTCCCTCCCTTGCCATCTCTTTCTCTGTCAAATAAATAAATAAAATCTTTAAAAAAAATCAGCTGATAGCCTTATCGGGTGTCCTTTGTATATATCTGTTTTCTCTTGTTGCTTTTAAAATTCTCTCTTTAGAAACCAATATTATACTATATGTTAACTAACTAGAATTTAAATAAAAATTTGGAAAAAAATAAAATTATCTCTTTACCATTACTTTTGTGGACCTCCTTGAGCTGATTTTGGAGGGAGGGGGCTCTTTATGCCTCCTGAATCTGGATGTCTGTTTCCTTCCCCAGATTAGAGTAGTTTTCGTTTGTTATTTCTTCAAATAAATTTTCTGCCCCCTTTTCTCTTTCTTCTCCTTCTGGAATCCCTATAATGCAAATGATTTTGCACTTGATAATGTTGCTGAGTTTCTTAACCTATTCTCATTTTTTTATTCTTTATCCTTTTTGCATTCAGTTGGTTGCTTTCCATTACTCTGTCTTCCAGCTCACTGATCTCTGATTCCTCTAATCTACTTCTTATTCCCTCTAGTGTATTTTTAATTTCAGTTATTGAGCTTGTCTCTGATAGGTTCTTTTTTAATGTTTTCTCTCTTTGTTGAATGTCTCACTAAGATCCTCCACTCTTTTTTTTTCTTTTTTTTATTATGTTATGTTAGTCACCATACAGTACATCATTAGTTTTTGATATAGTGTTCCATAATTCATTGTTTGTGTGTAACATCCAGTGCTCCATGCAATACGTGCCCTCCTTAATACCCATCGCCAGGCTAACCCATCCCCCCATCCCCCTCCCCTCTAAAACCCTCAGTTTGTTTCTTGGAGTCCATAGTCTCTCATGGTTCATCTCCCCCTCCAATTCCCCACCTTCATTTTTCCCTTCCTTCTCCTAATGTCCTCCATGCTATTCTGTATGTTCCACAAATAAGTGAAACCATATGATAATTGACTTTCTCTGCTTGACTTATTTCACTTAGCATAATCTTCTCCAGTCCCATCCATGTTGATGTAAAAGTTGGGTATTCATCCTTTCTGATAGCTGAGTAATATTCCATTGTATATATGAACCACATCTTCTTTATTCACTTGTCTGTTGAAGGGCATCTCTGCTCTTTCCACAGTTTAGCTATTGTGGACATTGCTGCTATGAACACTGGGGTGCTTATGGCTCTTCTTTTCAATACATCTGTGTCTTTGGGGTAAATACCCAGAAGTGCAATTGCTGGGTCATAGGGTAGCGCTATTTTTAATTTTTTGAGGCACCTCCACACTGTTTTCCAAAGTGGCTATACCAACTTGCATTCCCAACAGTGTAAGAGGGTTCCCCTTTCTCCACAACCTCTCCAAATTTGTTGTTTCTTGCCTTGTCAATTTTTGCCATTCTAACTGGTGGAAGATGGTATCTCAATGTGGTTTTGATTTGAATTTCCCTGATGATCCTCCACTCTTTTATCAAGTCCAGTGTCTTTATGACCATTACTTTGAATTATCATATCAGGCATATTGCTTATCTCTGTTTCATTTAGCTCTTTTGTTGTGATTTTGTTTTCATTTGGGACACAGTTTTCTGTCTCCTCATTTTGTCTAACTCTTTGTGTTTGTTTCTATGTATTAGGAAAGTCAGCTACATCACCTGATCTTGAAAGTAGTGGCCTTATGAAGAAGAGGTCCTGTAGTGCCCTGCACTACAATGTTCCCTATTCACCCAAACGTGGAGCTTCAGGGGTATCTCCTATGTGTGCTTCATGCATTCTACTATTGTGGTGGAGCCACTTTTGCCTTCAGTGCAGTCAGCTGCAATGACCCTCTTTGCCTGTTGTGGGCAAGGTTTGGTTCCTGTGCTGTTAAGGGGTCAGTCTGGGGCCACCCTGAGCTGGTAGTTGGATCAGACCAGGTGCCTGCCCTCAGCCTGTTTGCCAGGCCTGCAACTGCACTGAACTACAGGGCATTGTCCCTGTATTGTCCCCTGAGAGGCTTCTGTTAGTGGGCAAGGTGTGCAGTCAGGTCAGATGTCTGCCCCCCCCAGCCCACTGCTGGGACTGCAGTTGAACTGGCATGTATGGTCATCTTCCCCTCTGCCTAGGGAAAGAGTCACTTTGGAGTGGGGCTGGTCACTGTTGGAGCTGCTTGCAGAATGAGAGATGTCAGTCATCCATTCAGAGGGACTCTTGCCAAATGGGGTGGGTTCAGTGGAATAGATCTGCAGGAGAACACAGGGGCAGGGTGTGCAGTATTAGCAAGCTATGTTGAGAGAGTTGGTATTGTTTCCCACAGGTGTCCAGGAGTCTAGGATAGGGGGAAGGGAGGAAATGGCACCTGCCAGCCCTTCTCTTCTTGAAGACGTCTCCTAAGGATCCCTGCCCCTCCAGAGTACATCAGGATTAGTAAATAAATCTCCTTCCCATATACCCAAGGTGTTTTTC
The DNA here is from genome assembly GCF_002201575.2 of Neomonachus schauinslandi. Taxonomy (NCBI): domain Eukaryota; kingdom Metazoa; phylum Chordata; class Mammalia; order Carnivora; family Phocidae; genus Neomonachus; species Neomonachus schauinslandi. The sequence goes on along the minus strand of NC_058409.1, from coordinate 81,111,346 downwards.
AAACTGCTGCTTCTATGTTGTATCTCAGAGGGGTTGTTTGTTACGCTGGCTCTTTTAGGGCAGGGACTCAGTTTCCTACCACTCTCCAGATCTCCCAAAGCTAATCCCGCTGATTTGTAAAGTTCCCACTGGTAAGGCCCAGTGACTGTAAAATCTCACAAAGTTAAACTCTTCTGGTTTTCAAAGCCAGATGTTATGGGGATTCATCTTCCCGTGCAGGTACCCCATGTCTGGGGTGCCTGGTGTGGGGTCTGCTCCTGTCCCTCTTCTGTGCTTGTGTTGTCCTTCCCATTTGTGGTTAGTCTATCAGGTTAGTTTGGTTCCCAACTGGGACTCTGTCCTTCCTGCTGTTTTCAGTGTGGCCTCCTCTCTACCATTAACTGTGGAGTGTCTGTTTTGTCAGTTTTTGGTTTATTTTCTGGGTTAGTTGCTCTAATATAGCTGTTGTCTAGGTGTACCCATGGGACAAACTGAGGTTAGAATCCTCCTACTCTGCCATCTTCCCAGGTCCCCCTAAAGTCTTCTTTACATGCTTCTAATGTCTGCTCTGCTCCCCATGTCCACTGCCACCACTAAGTCTCACATCATGTCTAGATTTTGGCAATACACTTCTAACTGGCTTCCCAATAATGCCTTCTCCTCCCCAAACCATCCAAAATCTATTATCAAAAGAATTATTTCACCTTATTGTCAATAAGGAAAATTTCAAATATCCAGGTTCAGCAGGAAAACACTTTGAGATATTAATTAACAGGGTTTACCCCATCCATTTTCCTCCTCCCCATTCCGAAAAGGCAGTCCAGCCTTTGGCTCTCTTCTTCCTTAGTAAGAAAGTTTGTATTAGTGGGTGCCTGTAAGGCACTTCCTTAAAACCTGAGTTCTCTGAAGACTTTGAAGGTAGCTAAAAGAGACAGAAGGTGATTGCTTCAGATTTAGAAAAGGGCTTCAAGTTTACTGAGGTAGGGAATAGAGTGTGTCCTCCATGGCAACGGCCCCATAGGAGGTAAGACTTCAAAAACAATGGCTTGGGACACCTGGGTGGCTCAGTCATTAAGCATCTGTCTTTGGCTCAGGTCATGATTCCAGGGTCCTGGGATTGAGCCCCACATCAGCTCCCTGCTCAGCGGGGAGCCTGCTTCTCCCTCTCCCTCTTCCTGCCGTTCCTCCTGCTTGTGCTCTCTCTCCCTGTCAAATAAATAAATAAAATATTTTTTAAAAAAGCAGTGTCTTTAGGGTCTATCTAGGAGGTGAGACTATGTTCACAGTCTTAGTAAAGATTTCTGTAAGCCATTGTGTCCAAAACAGGAGGGAGTCACAGGACCTTAAGGAGCTATTACGGGCTTAGTAAATAAGAATGGTAGAATACCCTCATACACATTTTTAATAGCATCTGTTAACTGTGTTAAGTGCTCCTAAGGAAAGGTAGTTTTACATTTATTTGAGTGATTATTTAATTAATTGTGTCAACTCCAACAGACTGTAAGTTCTATGAGGGCAAAGGCCATGTCAGTTTTTGAGCAATAAATGTTTGGAAGAAATGAAGGTCAAACTCAGGTAGGTCCTCAAAAGTCAGGTCAGGATCTTAATCAACTGTCATTTAAAAGACTTAGAAAAGACCTAAAACAATGTGGAAGCTCACGGGGCATTAGTTGTTAGCCACTATTAGGGCAGTCAGGCAGGGAATGCTTGATGATGACATAAAGAAATTGCAGCTGTGGCACAGTAATACTCATTTTGTAACAAAATTAATTAACTTTAAAGATTTTTATTTATATATTTATATGGCAGAGAGAGAGGGCACAAGCTGGGGGAGCAGCAGGAAGAGGGAGAAGCAGGCTCCCCACTGAGCAGGGAGCCCGATGCAGGGCTCGGTCCCAGGACCCTGGGATCATGACCTGAGCCGAAGGCAGAAGCTTAACCGACTGAGCCACCCAGGTGCCTGTTAATTAACTTTAATATGATTATTTTTATTTTAATGGTAATAATAGCAAATACTTCTGAGAGCCTACTGTAGACCAGGCATTGTGCTTAGTGTTGCTTACATTATGATTGTCATGTTCATGTATGAGCATGGTCTATGATTACTTTCATTTTATAGATAGGGACCCAGAAGGACAGAGACTTTATATAAGTTGCCTAATGTAACACAAATGATAAATGATGGGGTTATGATGTAGAGACAGCAGCCTAACTCCAAAGTCATACTGTCAACCACCTGGTCTACAGCTTGATGCTGGTAAGAGATTGAAGAGCCAACCAGAGGGAGGTTTAAATACTGAAAGAATCTACACATGTGAAGTGATGAGTGACTAAGGAAATCCCACGGATGAATGCAACTAAAATATAGAGCTATAGTTTCTTTTCATCAGGCAGGGAAGGACACAGGAGAAAAGAAATGTTCAAAAGCAACGGCATTCACAATACCAAAACCAGAGCCATAAAGCAAATCCAAGACTCTTCATTCAGTTGTTTCACAGCATGGATTGAATGTCTCTTGTTCAGATATACCCAGAGGTCTGGCACTGATCAGTAGGAATGCTTGTTAATCTTAGCATATCATTGCTCCTAGCTACTTTTCTTAATTTATTTTAATTCCTTAAACTTTAATCCTGGAGTTGTGGTTCATTCAAAACACCCTTCAGAATTTCTGAAGATACTCGCTTTCCTTCTTCTAAATGCAGTATACGGTTTCACTTTTATTGGGTTGTCTAATTTTCCAGTATGTTTCATTCTCCAAGTGATCTTTTTCATTACTCCACTGCTGGTTCTGTTGGACAGTCTGGGCTGCCCTCCAGTTGCTGATTATTTGGTTAGAGGTCATCTGGAAGTTGTTTGGAATGTCTCAGTGGCCATCCTCTGAGCAGCGCTCTGATGGGATCTCTAGAAAAATACACATCCAGTTCCAGAAAACACATATTTTTTAACTTATCAAGAGCATTCCCCAGTGCTTTTCTTCATCCAAAGACAGCTCCTACCATGTAGCTGAATCAGGGCTCTTTCACTGATATTATGTGAGTGCATGTTAGCTGAGGCCAAAAGGTGACCCTGTCATTTTCTTGACAGTTCAATTCAAATTCCAAAAAATCTCCCTTAGTTAATTCCACCCACTTGGAATCTCTTCATCTAGCTTGATAAATATCACATTGTGAGCTTGACTATGTAGCTCTCATGTTTGCTTTGAATATTTCCTAGATGATACACCTCTTGAAGACTGGAATTGTGTCTTCTGCACCTTTCTTGTCTCTAGCTTTCTCATTACACTTCTTTGCTAAAGTGTTCGATGGAAACCTGTGGAGCTGAAGTGAATGGAGCTGATCTTTAAAATTGAAAGGGACAACCTTGCATCTGAATGGTTTTGTGTAGCTCTGCTATAGATGGACATCTCAAGACCCTGTTAGTTTCAGAACTCTAAAGTCTCCATTTCTCCCATGCATCTAGAGCACAGAGAACATTGATAGCCTCAAAATGTTCAGAAAGCAGCTTTAGCAGTAGCCACTCAGCCACCCAGATACTTTCTTTTATTCCTAAGTAGGGGCTATTGATAGTTTGGCCTCACGTTAAAAATAGAGATTTTAAGGAAGTTCCTTGCTAAGTTTTGTTCATCTTTATTTGTGCCAAATGAAAACTTTCCAAGAATGTTCATTTAAAATCCAGAAAGATTTATTAAGTATGTATGTTTTAGTGTCAGAAAAAATTAAATTCCAAAGAAAATCATTCATTATGTAATATGGAAAAAGAACAACTCTAAAGACAAAAGTCAACTGTATTTGAACGAATTATCCATTCATGTTGGGCTCTGTCTCCCTACTCTTCATTAAGAATTTATCAATTCCTTAGACAGAAAACCTACTATACAGTGATGCTATATCAATATTTAATGTAATAGTGCCTGGAGCACTGGATTGACTTTCTTATAGTGAAAATGGGAAAGGAAATTAAGACTCAGCCCTATTTTCTAATGGCAAGACACTCAGATAAATTACAATTTTGTTGTTGTTCTTTACATCCTAGGAGTGATAATGATCAGATTCTTTGTGTTCACGGATATGTTCTTGCTAGTTTCATTTTGTCAGACTTAACTGCAACGTTTAATGTTATTGATCAGTCTGGAAAGTGCTAGGATGTCCTAACATTCCCATGATTATATGGCTTGGCTCTAGCTTGTCCAAAAAAAAAAAAAAGTGGCTTGTTAGTCTTCTCCACTGGGTTCCTAAAATGTCCACTATTTTCCCTACATTCTCTGAGGGTAGTCCCTCATGTCTTACTATGCATAGCATATTAGCAAAATTCCCAACAGATTTTTGCTTTTATTTTCACATCTAGTATATTCAGTGAAAGTGTAATATATTCCTGACAACTGGCAGTCCTCTTGATATTTCTCTGCTGCTTGCCTACCTACCTTCAAAATAAGATATAATGATTCTGTTACTATCCAGGTATGGACTCTGGTATAACATTAAGTTCACACAAAATCAGGACATTCTATAAAGTAAGAACAGGAAAAAGACAGACACTACTTGGTATGTATAGAGGTATGCAATTCAGGCCATGGCCATATTGTATTGTTTGGGGTAGTCAAGCAGGAGAAGTAGGGTCCTGACAGCATGGACATAAGAAAGCTGTTCTCATCAGGCAGTCAGACCTGAAATGTCCTCATTTAACCATTGAGTCTGGTTACAAATGATTCTGGATCAACTCCATGATATAAAAATTTCCCAGATTTTCTCCTCCAAAAGCAGCCCTTAATGTCTCCTAAGAGAATTTTCTCTAATGTTCACCACGGCATTTTCTCATTAGCAGGTTTGTACTAAGTGAGTGAGACTTCTCCATGGATTGAATGTTGTCAGAACATATAAAATTAAGTGCGTGGAAAAGTGCCTTGGTGAAAAACCAGTTAGACTATTACATGCATTTAAGGAATCCATCCAATAGTAGATCCAGCTAATAATAGATTCTAATAGTTATATTAAAGCCAAAATATAGCTCTTATTCTTATAGCTTTCAACCTGGCATTTTGTTTTGCTTTAACACCACTATATTCTGGATCGTGTATTACCATTGTCATCCAAATGAATCAGGACCAAGAAATTATCTCTTCATAGCAGGACAGCTCACCACAAAATGCATACATGATATCCCCATCCCTCATCTGTAGATGACTCTCTTGCCCAGATTTCTGTGGTGAGTGGGTTTGAAGTCAGTTGGCCAGCTGCAGAATGGAGAACACTTATTACTCATTCCTATAGAAATAAACTTCTGATAATACATTGTTTACCCAAGCAGAGCATCACTTCCAATTGCATAATAATTATATGTGTGTGTGTGTGTAGTTTTAGATAAATAAAATAACTGGCTATATAAATGTTGATATAATGTGAATGATCCTTGAACTGTGGGTAACAGTATATTCAGGAGATAACTTTCTGGAACAATATGATCAGGAGGTACCACTGAGAAGTAAAACACTTTTCTTAGGTATAGGAGATATCCATTTGTTCTTCCTTTGATAGCATCATTATCTTTGAGGTTTTCTCAGTTCCTGTAATTTGGGTGGAGCAGCTTCAAGTATGCAGGGCTGGCCACTCAGATCATCACATCCCTGGGTTTGGTTTAGAGATGGGCTCATGATCCTGTCAGAGACAATGAGACTAGGTTCTCAAATGATAGAGGAGCTGTTGGGAGAAAAACCCTCTAGCTGCTGGTAGCCATCTTGATTTCAGGAATGGAGAGATGGCGTAAGAATGAAGCCAACACAGAGGATGGTAGAGAGAACCAGTGCTCTGATGGCATGGAATATACAGTTAGGTGAACCTATAAATGATCTCTTTTGCCTAATCTAGTTTAAATTGAAATTCTGTCATTTGAAACTGAGGCAGAACTGAATAATACATGGGTTTACTAATCAGGTAGGTCAAGGAAATGCTGCACACACCATGTGTTAGTATTTCAGCAAGGAATCTGACAGTGTTTCTCAGGAAATCCTTGTGGATAACATGCAGAAACGTGGAATGGATGCAAGTACAGTCAGGTGACTTCATCAATAATTAAAGAGTCATGTCCAAGAATGCTAATTCCATGTCAACCTGAAGGAAATTTTATAGTGGTGTGCCTCGGGGTTCTTCCCTGGCCCTGTCCTTTTTGACATATTTATCAAAGCTTTGGATGAGCACACTGATGGCCTTCCTATCAAATTCTACAGATGACAAGATGATTGGAGCACTAGATAGAATGTTGGATAACAGAGACAAGTCTCTAAAACTCTTCATAAGCTAGAGCATCAGAATGGAAGTTTAAAAAGAACAAATGTAGAATCTTTGAATTAGATCCAAAAACTAATTATACAAATAACTGGGTAACACTAGAAGCTTAGTTAAGTGTAATTTCAAAATGGATTAGGAAGGTAATACAGCTGTCTAAATAAATAAATAAGGAAATACATTAGATTGCATAAATAGGATACAACAGTGATGGAGGCAGATGTCATATTGAACAAATCATGGTTAGGCTGGTAGGGCAGAAGCATATAGAGCCAAAGGAACTAAAGTTTTGCAAGTATTTCTACCTGCATATCTAATGATCTGCCCCAGTGTGCCGATTCAGGTAAGCAGAAAGGATACAAATTACCAATGGGAACGTTCATCGCCCTTTTTCTGTTCCCACTTGTTATTTGGATATTCTGTTTTCTGCTTCCCAAAAAGGAAGGGTTGGTTGTTTTTCTCTGAGAGCTAAGTTATGCTACCTAATCAAGTAGGAAAGGAGGATAGGGAGAGGAAGAGACAGGAAAGCCAATGGGCACATGCTGAGAAAGAGTTTGGGGGTGTTTAAAGATAGCACTTTTTTCCAGAGCACTTTTAAGGTGTAGGAGAATAGAGAGAAAAGAAGGAAGGGGACTCAATTTGGATTATGGTAACCACTCAAGCACACATAAAACCAAAATGCATCTTTACCATAATTACCCAGCTTTTGGTATGAGTCCCTGACTTTGTAAGTATTATTAAGACTCTTCATGTATTTCTTTCTCAGCCAGGTTCTGCCTCCTCCCCATTCCCTACCACAGGCAAATGAAAGGCTTATGGGAAAAACTACCACATTCTTAACCAAGAATATATGATAGTGGATTTCGTGCCACAATATGACTGGGTCTGGAAGTAGACAAGGCTAATTTCTGCGAATGCTACTAACCAACATAGTACTGGAGGTTTGGGCCAGTACAATTAGACAATAAATTAAAATAAGAGGGACAAAATTTGGAAGGGAGAAGACAAAATTGCCATTGTTTGTAGATTATATAATAATTTACATTAAAATGCAAGAGAAGTTACAAACTATGAAAATGAAGGGAGTTCAAAGTCAGCAAGGTTGAGAAATAAAAATATCATTAAACAAAGACAAATAGCATTCCTTTATACCAGCAATAACAAATTAGAAAATGTAATAGAAAATAAAACATTATTTACAATAACTCAAATACTAAAAACTGTGAACTGGCCTAATGAAGGTCTTTATAGAGGACATTTTAAATTTAAAAGAAGAGAGCAGATTTGAATAAATGGAAAGTCACACATATAAATGATGTGATAGCTTTACAATTTAAAGATATAGATTTCCACAAATTGATCTACAAATTCAATGTAATTACAATAAAAATTTCAGCAGAATGTTTTGGGAAAACTCGATAAAACTGCTTCTTATATTAATATGGAACAATAAAGGCCCATAAACAACTAAGATAGTTTTGAAAAAGAAGAACAAATAAGGAGCTTGACCTAAGCAGATACTAAGAAATACTACAGATATTAAGAAGAACTATAATAGTTAAAGCAATATACTACTGGTAAAAGAACAAATGAAAAATAAATAACAGAGTTATGAAACAGACCCTGTATGAGAACACTTGAGACCTTAGGGTAGAAACAGATGTTTTAAAATAGACCCTCAAAGTATAATCCCTAAAAAGAATTAAGGATGGAGTTCGGCTATATCAAAACAATTTGAAGTTCCTATTGAATAGGGAATACTATATACAATATTTAAAAGTGACTCATATACTGGAAGATCTTTACAACATCTATAACAGACCATTAGTTTCTAGGATATATAAGGAATTCTCAACAATCTGCCAGGAAAAGACAGAAACCCAAGAGAAAAATAGATGAAAGGTATGAATAGGCAATTCACGGAAAATTTAATCAGGAAAAAAAAAACATTTGAGATGTTTAATCTCACTTATAATTAAAAAATATATTAAGACTATAGGAGATATCACTTGATACTATTCATATTGGCAAAATTTAAGCATTGAATATATCACCTGCTAGCAAAAATATGGAACCCTCTTGCAAACCAGGTAGGATCATAGGCTGGAGTGACCATTTTGGATCACAATTTGGCAGGATTTAGTGATCCTAAGTATGTGTATACCTTGTGATTCAGAAACTCCACTCCTGGTACAGTGGTGTACAGGGGCCATGCAAGGAGGACACTGCATTATTATTTTTGGTGGTGGGAGTTGGGGGCAACATGTGTTTCCTTCACTAGGGGAAGAATAGAATTGAGTACTTGTCTAAGATGGAATAATATGCAGTGGTCAAAAGAAAATGAGTTAGATCTTCATATAGTAGCACGGCTGGATCTCACAATGGTATATACATACAATGGAATACTATTCAGCCTTTAAAAAGAAGAAAATTCCGCAATAAGTGACAACATGGATGAACCTTGAGGACATTATGCTAAGTGAAATAGGCCAGTCATAGACAGACAAATGCTGCATGATTCCACTTACATGAGATATCTAAAATAGATTCGTAGAATCAAAGAGTAGAATGGTGGTTGTGGGACTGGGGGGAGAGGAAAATGGGGATCTATTAATCAACAGGCATAAAGTTTTAATTAAGCAAGATGAGTAAGCTCTAGAGATCTAGGTACAACTCTGTACCTATAGTCAACAATAACGTATTGAACACTTAATTTGTTAAGAAGGTAGATCTCATATAAATGTTCTTACCACAGTAAAATAAATGAAATAAATGAGGTTTATAGCAAAATAACAATTGTGTAAATTTCTAAAAAACAATTTCACACATACCAAACAATATTTTTACAGCTATACTTATATACACGTAAACAAAGGTATAAAAGTAGATTGGAAGTATTCACATTGCAAATAAAAGAATGGGGAATCTATGAAAGGATGGGAAATGGGATCAGGGATAAGGATGAAGGAAAAGAATAAATTAAAAGGCAAGAACTTGCATGGACCAATTAAGTGCTGAGAACTAAAGAGCATAATTAATTCTATATAGGCAAATACCCAAAAAAAAAGGGAAAGTGGAGGGAAAAAAGACTACTTAAAGGATACCGACTTAGGATCTCCTTCTCTGTAAAACATTTAAATGAGGTTTCATTATCCAGATTTCAGGCAATAGCTACTTTTAAATGGTCTATGGAGGAAGTAGCCTTTTGCTCCTGAGGTCCTAAGGTTCAAACTGTCTACACATCAAAAGAAATCAACTTAATTTATAAATTATGCATTCTCTCTTCCTTTCATATGTCTGTCCATCTAGTTATATCCTAAAGCATAATCATTTATAAGGTGCCATAGTATATAAAGCATTTTCATGTGAACTATACCATTTTTTTGAACTATACGATTTGATCTTCACAAAAATATGTAAAGGTATTATTAAAGGTGAGTTAGGTATTATTATTGGTTTCTCCTTTTATAGATTGTAAACACTCCCATGTTGCCCAAGTCACATTAGTGGAAAGGGCCAGAACCAAGGGTTGAATCCAGATTGCGTGACATAAAAATCTCATGATCTTTCCACTGAATCCGTTCTCCAGAGGTGAATATGCCCATTACACTATTTTCCTCAATCACAGAGATCTCTGGGAGGAAGGAAATATTACAAAACTAGGAAACTGTAGCTCAGAAAGTTTTATCCAAAGTCTGACATTAACAATTGCAGGACCAGAGACTCAAACTCTGTTTCTGTGCCTTAATCAGCAAAAGGCCAACACTGAAACAACGTCAGACCAAAGGTCTCTACAAAACGGGCTTCTTAAAAGTATAGAAGCCAGTGTTTAAAAATTTACTAGCAGCTCTGAGTCGTTTTGAGGGCCCACTGAGCCCTCCAGAGGCTCCTGCAGTCTCTCAAACTCAGCTTTGGCTTGCAAGGAAATGCAGTAGACCCATAGAGCTGGGTTCAGCACCAGGGTCACCTCCAAGTCTCTGTGCAGGGCCACCCAGCTCTCTGCTCCAAGAGCCAGAAATCAGGGATGATGTTTCCCTGGTATTGTTGAACACATTTAATGCACAGGCAGGAGTTTAGACAGAATGTGTGTTAGTTCCTCTATATTTACAACATCTGACAGAGTCAGTGAAACTTCCTAAATAGGTATTAACTCCTTAAACAGGGTTGGAAGGTCTGTAAACAAATGCAGGAACTGTGGTTCTCAACCCTAGCTAGGCAATAGAATCACTTGAGGAATTTACAAAAACACTATGCCTTTACCCAGTAGACCAGTTAAATCAGAATCTCTTGAGAGTAGAACCCATTATCAGAACCTTGTTTAAAATCTCTCTAGTGATGAATATGTTCTGTAATTAGATAGTGGTGATGATTGTGCGACTTTGTGAATAAGAACCACTGACTTGTACACTTTAGCAGGGTCATTTTCTTTTTTCTTGAATTTTGATCAATAAATGATTCTTCTTTCCACCTGCAGCGATTTGAGAACGTTGTTGGAAAAGCTTCGACACTTTAGAAAATACATTGTTTAGAATTTTGTTTTCTAAGTTTGTAATGAAAAACCTAAATTTAGGGCACCTGGGTGGCTCAGTCATTAAGCGTCTGCCTTCGGCTCAGGTCATGATCCCAGGGTCCTGGGATCGAGCCCCACATCCATCTCCCTGCTCAGTGGGAAGCCTGCTTCTCCCTCTCCCCCTCCGCCTGCTTGTGTTCCCTCTCTCGCGGTTTCTGTCTCCATCAAATAAATAAATAAAATCTTAAAAAAAAAAAAACCCTACATTTAAATCTGTAGTGAAGATTTTGAGAGAAATTTTTTCTACCTGCCAGCCCACAGTTGTGAAATATGTTACTGCATCATTAATTATAGACTCTTTTTTTTTTAAAGATTTTATTTATTTATTTGAGAGAGAGAGAATGAGAGAGAGAGAGCATGAGGCGGGAGGGTCAGAGGGAGAAGCAGATCGCTGAGCAAGGAGCCCGATGCGGGACTCGATCCCGGGACTCCAGGATCATGACCTGAGCCGAAGGCAGTCGCTTAACCAACTGAGCCACCCAGGCGCCCTAATTATAGACTCTTAATGAAGCAGATTTCCCTAGATTTTCAGCATTTGTGGCAACCTCTTAACAATACTGATCTAAAATCAGTCTTTGGAGAAATGGCTACATTATTTGTCCTATGATAGGTCACTTTGATATAAGGATGTTGTTAATAATTTATCCTCCTAACACTGATTACTCCCAAATTACATATAGAAGACTCAGAACCTATTGTTAAGCCTAGTTTATTTGAGAGCATTACAGTATCTCACACACACACACACACACACACACACACCCCTACACATACCCCTCCAGGCTCATTAACACAGGGATGACACAACAATATTTCTGGGGCCTGAATTTTGACCACCCTTTCATTTTAACAGAGAGAGAAGTTGCAAATCCAGGATTATGTCCTTGAAATTGTGCCTTAAATTTGGCTTCCAAGGCCTGTCAGCATCAGAATGTAGTTTTGTATACCTCTGTCTACCTCTTACTCTCCCAACTAAGAAGACTTCAACTCATGCTGTTAGACATATGCCTCAGCCCTTGAGCCCTATGCCATTCCCAGTGGGATCTTACCCTGGTACGCCGTCACTGTGGTGACATTCAGACATGCCTCATGAGGCCTGAGCAGGTGAGTCAATGCGTGGAGCTCATTATCCCACAGAGCCAGAAAAAGAGAGTAATGCATAAAAGAGTAGTTGGAAATCATGTCAGATAAGTAAAAGATAGTTATTAGGACCATTTATAGTAATTCTTTAGATGAAAGATAAGTAAAATCAGAAAAGAATGAGGTTGAAAATAATTGGAAATAAGGTCAGTGAATTGGGTATGAAGGAAATATTCTCTAGTGAAGAATGAATCTTGAAACACCAGATAATCATTTCTATAAATTTATTGGGAGTTACTTTCAAAAAATCCTATGTGAAAAAATTCTCAGTGAGTTGGTAGGACCTTTCTGCCTTGGAGACCCTGGGAAGTCCTTGTAAATGTGTCTCTCACTAGTTCTCAGGACTCCCTAAGTCTTGAAAATAGATATCTACTCATTCTCCATGGAGTTCATTGTCCAAATATTATTGGTAATATTTTTATAAAGTTATAATCACACATAGTGACTGATCCATTATCTTTCACTCATAACATGTCAATAATCTCCCAAAGTAGATAATTATATCATTATATGCAACATGATCTCTGAATATAACAGGTGTGGTTAGAAGGAGGCAGAGATGAGATGACAGCAAAAGGTCTGCTCAGGGATGAACACTTTTTAAAAAATTGCCTAGTTTTTCGTAAACATTACCACCTGAAGATAATAAAAAAATATAGCTGATAGCATATACTTTGTTTTTCTTCTGGTATTTGAATTACTCCTTCTGTGATAATTTTTTTTTTCTTCTGTTTTTAATCTTTATTGCAGTCCAGTTCCTCTTGAAGTATTTTTTCTTTTAATTTTTTTTATTCTTATGTTAATCCCCATACATTACATCATTAGTTTTAGATGAAGTGTTCCATGATTCATTGTTTGTGCATAACACCCAGTGCTCCATGCAGAACGTGCCCTCCTCAGTACCCACCACCAGGCTAACCCATCCTCCCACCCCCCTCCCCTCTAGAACCCTGTTTGTTTTTCAGAGTCCATCGTCTCCCATGGTTCGTCTACCCCTCCGATTTCCCCCGCTTCATTCTTCCCCTCCTGCTACCTTCTTCTTCTTCTTCTTTTTTTTTTTTCTTAACATATATTGCGTTATTTGTTTCAGAGGTACAGATCTGAGATTCAACAGTCTTGCAAAATCCTTCTGTGATAATTTTTAAAAAACACATTGAAAAAAGATTTCGTTGTATAACCAATGTAAACACAGTGTATTATGTATTAGCATTAAAATGAAATTACATACGGTTTTATACTCATGATAGCCTAAATAAAAGAGATTAATAAAATAATTGTTAACATATATTCTTTTTAGAGCCTTGGTAGAAATACCAAGAAGCTAGTTTTAAGACAGTTAATAAAGTATTTTTCTCTCTAAAAATCATGGAGGATTATATAAAAATATGAAAAGGAAATCTTTTAAATTATAATGGAAGAGGGTGTATATTAACTCTCAAGTAGCATAAGAAGAGAAGTTCTTTGTATTTCTGCTATGAAAAGAACTATTGCCTTAAGGCTCAAAAAATAAGAGACCTCGTGATGTTAATGATTCCAAAAGAAATTGAATAAAGCCATCTCTTTCTAGTTTTCACAGATAGTTCAATGTGTAGAGAAGATCTAAATGTGAGTGTAAAAATTGGAATGTTTCCTGAAACTACTTTTTAAAATTAATAAACCTTATTTTTTTTAGAGCAGTTTTAGGTTCATAGCAAAACTGAGCAGAAAATACAGAGTTCCAGGACACATTCTGCACCCTGCCCTATGCCACATGACCTCCCCTACTGTTGACTACCTCTACCAGCATAGAACATTCATTACAACTGATGGAATTACATTGACACATCCGACACGTCTGTATCACCTAAAGCCCATAGTTTACATTAGGGTTCATTCTTGGCTATGTACATTCTACGGGTTTGAACAAGTGTGTTATGACATGGGTCCATTGTAGTACCATACAGAGTAGTTTCACTGCCCTCAAAATCCTCTGTTCTTGGCCTATTCATGCCTCCCTCCTCCTTAACCCCTGGAACTACTGATCTTTTTATTGTCTCCATAGTTTTTTTTGTCTTTTCCACAATGTCAGTCACATAGTTGGAAACACATAGTAGGTAGCCTTTTCAGATTGGCATCTTTCACTTAGTAATAGACTTTTAGGATCCACTCATGTCTTTTTGTGGCTTGATAGCTTATTTCTTTTTTATTGTGAATAATTAATATTCAGTTGTCTGGATGTACCACAGTTTACTTATTCATTCACCTACTGACAGATACCATGAATGCTTCCAGGTTTTGATAATTCCGAAGAAAGCTGCTATCAACATCCACATGCAAGTTTTTGTGTTAATATAAGTTTTTGGTTCATTTGGGTAAATACCAAGGAGAGTAATTGCTGGATAATATGGTAAAATATGTTCAGTTTTGTAAGAAACTACCAAATTGTCTTCCAAACTGACTGTATCATTTTGCATTCCTGCCAGCAATGAGTGAGGTTTCCTGTTGCTCCATGTCTTTGTCAACATCTGGTGCTGTCAGTATTGCAGATTTTGGCCATTCTGGTAACTGTGTAGTGGTATGTCATTATTTTATTTTGAATTAGTCCTGATCTTAGTGGGAAAGCTTTGAGTTTCTCACCATTAAATATGATGTTAGCTGTAGATTTTTTAGAAGATATTCCTTACCAAGTTGAGGAAGCTCCCCCTCTATTCCTAGTTTGCTGAGAGTTTTTATCATGTGTGAGTATTAGATTTTGTCAAATGCTTTTTCTGCATCTGTTAGTATGATCATGTGATTTTTCTTCTTTAACCTGTTGATGTAATAGATTACATCAATTGATTTTTGAATGTTGAACCATACTTGCATACCTGATATGCTAATCCCACTTGATCATGGTGTATAATTCTTTTTATACATTGTTGAATTTGATTTGCTTATATTTTGTTGAAGATTTTTACGTTTATGTTCATGATATTGGTCTGTAGTTTTCTTGTAATAGTTTTGTCTGATTTGGGTATTAGGGTAATGCTGGCCTCATAGAATAAGTTAGGAAGTATTCTGTCTGTTTTATCTTTTTGGAAGCCATTATAGAGAATTAATAATTTTTTCCTTAAATGTGTGGTACAATTGACCAGCAAATCCATCTGGTCCTGATGCTTTCTGTTTTGAAAGGCTAATTATTGTTTCAATTTCTTTAATAGATAAAGGTCTTTTTAGATTGTCTATTTCTGCTTGTGTGGCTTTTGGTAGATTGTGTCTTTCAAGGAATAGGGTAGCCAAATTTGTGGCCATAGAATTGTTCACAGTATTTCTTTATTCTAGTGTCCATGGGATCTATAGTGATATCTCTTCTTTTATTTCTGGTATTAGTTATTTGTGTCTTCTCTCTTTTCTTCTTAGTTAGCATCTTTAGAGGCTTATAAATTTGATGATCTTTTCCAAGAACCAGCTTTTGGTTTTGTGGATTTTCTCTATTAATTTCCAGTTTTCAATTTCATTGATTTCAATTCTAATTTTTTTTTTTGCTTCCTTTGGATTTAATTTGCTCTGTTTTCTAGTTTCCAGTTTCTTTTCTTCTTTTTTTTTTTAAGATTTTATTTATTTAGGGGCGCCTGGGTGGCTCAGATGGTTAAGCGTCTGCCTTCAGCTCAGGTCATGATCTCAGGGTCCTGGGATCGAGTCCCGCATCGGGCTCCCTGCTCTGCGGGGAGCCTGTTTCTCCCTCTGCTTCTCTCTCTCTCTGTCTCTCATGAATAAATAAATAAAATCTTTAAAAAAAAAAAAAAGATTTTATTTATTTATTTGACAGAGAGAGACAGCTAGAGAGGGAACACAAGCAGGGGGAGTGGGAGAGGGAGAAGCAGGCTCCCCTCTGAGCAGGGGAGCCTGAGATCATGACCTGAGCCAAAGGCAAACGCTTAATGACTGAGTCACCCAGGCACCCCTCTAGTTTCTAGTTTCTAAGATGGAAACTTAGATTGTAGGTTTCAAATCTTTCTTCCTTTCTAATACTGTATTCAATGCTAAATTTCCCCCTTAGCATTGCTTTCATTGTATCCCGCAAATTTTGATAACTTATACTTCATTTCTGTTTAGTTAAAAATATTTTAAAATTTTCTCAAGATTTCTTCTTTGATGTCGATGTCATTTAGATATATGTTGTTTAATCTCCAAATCCTTTGAATTTTCCAATTATCTTTCTGTTATTGATTTCTAGTTTAATTCCACTGTGGTCTGAGAGCAGACGTAAATGATTTCTCTTCTTTTAAAATTGTTAAGGTGTAGTTTATGGCCCAGAATGTGGTTTATCTTAATGAATATTCCATGCAAACTTGCAAAAAATATGAAATCATCTGTTGTTGAATAAAGTAGTCTATAGATGTCAATTATATCCAGATGACTCATGGTGCTGTTGACTTCAACCATATCCTTGCTGATTTTCTGACTGCTCGATCTGTCCATTTCTATCAGAGTGGTGTTAGTCTCCAGCTAAAACAGTGGATTCATCTATTTCTCCTTGCAGTTCTTTCCGTTTTACCTCAGGTATTTTGATGTTCTGTTGTTAGGTGCATTCCCATTAAGAATTACTATGTCTTCTTGGAGATATTAAGGCCAGAGTCATTATAGCACCCCTCTTTATCCCTAAAAACTTCCCTTACTTACAGTCTGTCCTGTCTGACTTTAATATAGCTACTCCTCCTTCCTTCTGACTAGTGTATATCTTTCTCCATCCCTTTACTTTTAATCTATATGTGTCTTTATATTTAAAGTGGGTTTTCTGTAAAAACCACACCATATAGTTGGGTCATGTTTTTTATTCATTCTGGCAATCTTTGTCTTTTAGTTAGTGTATTTAGACCACTGATATTCAAAATGATAATTAATCATGGTTGGATTAGTATCAACCATGTTTGTTACTGTTTTCTATTTGTTGCCTTTGTTCTTTGTGCCTGTTTTTGTTTTCCACACATTTCCTGCCTTCTATGGTTTTAACTGAGCATTTTACATGATTCCGTTTTCTTTCCTTTCTTAGCATATCAATTATACTTTTTTAAAAACTTTTTTAGTGGTTACCCTAGAATTAACATATATATTTGCCACTAATCCAAATACACTTTTAAACAAAACTATACTGCTTCATGGGTTGTGTGAGTACCCTATAATAACAAAAATATTCCTAGTATCTCCCTCTTCTCTCTTGTTTTACTGTTGTCATTCATTTCACTTATACATAAGCATACATAATCACATATGATACATACACACTTATACATAAGCATACATAATCACATATGATACATACATAATACATAATTATACATACTGTATATATATCCTCAAACATTGTTGCTATTATTATTTTGAATAAGGTGTTATCTATCAGAACAATTAAGAATGAGAAAAATAGAAAGTTTTCATTTTACTTTCACTTATTCTTTCTCCAGTGCTCTTCCTTTCTTTAGGTAGATCCAAGTTTCCAACCTACATCATTTTTCTTCTCTCTGAAAAACTTCTTTGAACATTTCTTGCAAGACTGGTCTACTGGCAAAAAAATTATTTAATTTTTGCTTGCCTAACAAAGTCTTTATTTCTCCTTCAGTTTTGAAGGACACTTTTGTAGGGTGTTGGGTGTTCTTTTTTCTCTCACACTTAATATTTTACTCCACTGTCTTCTTGTTTGCCTAGTGTTTGAGAAGTTGGATGCAATTCTTATCTTTGCTCTTCTATAGGTAAGGTGTTTTTCCCCCTTTCTTTCAAGATTTTTTCTTTACCTTTGACTTTCTAGTTTGACTATTGCATCCCTAGGTGTAGGGGGTTTTTGTATTTATCCTTCTCGATAGCTCTGTGTTTCCTGGATCTGTGGTTTGATGTCTGACATTAACTTGGGGAAATTCTTAGTCATTATTGCTCCTTTTCCTTTTACTCTTTCTTCTCCCTCTGATGGTACCATTATGCATATCTTACACCTTTTTTAGTTGTCCTACAGTGCTTGGATATTCAGGGGTTTATTTGGTCTTTTTTTCCAGTCTTTTTTGTCTTTGCTTCTCAGTTATGAAAAGTTTCTATTGTCATGTCCTCAAGCTCAGAGATTCTTCCCTCAGCCATGCCCAGTCTACCAAAGAACCTATCAAAGGGATTCTCCATTTCTGATACATTGTTTTTGATCTCTAGCATTTAAAAAATTCTTTCTTAGAATTTCTATCTCTTTGCTTACATTATCTATCTGTTTTTGCATGTTGTCTACTTTTTTCATTAAAGCCATTAGCATGTTATTTATAGTTTTAAAAAATTCCTTTCTGGTAATTTCAGCATTCTTGCCATATCTTACTTGGGCTCTGATGCTTGTTCAGTCTCTTCAGACTTGTTTTTGTCTTTTAAATGACTTATAATTTTGTTGTTGTTGTTGAATGGTGGACATGATGTGCTGGGAAAGGAACTGCAGTAAATAGGCCTTTAATAATATGATGTAAGGCGTAGGGGAGGGGAAGCATTTTATAGTCCTATGATTAGGTCTTATCCTCTGGTGAGCCTGTTTCTCTGGATTGTGTACTTCACCAGTGTTTCTCTCTCTCTCTCTTTTTTCCCCTCCTTCGGTGGGGCAGGATAGCCAGACGGGTCTGGAGTTAGACATTTCCCTTCCCCCAGATAAGTTAGGCTCTAATAATACCCTAGCAGGTTAGGGTCTAGTAAAATTGTTTCTCTGGAGGGCAGGCTGGATTAAGAATAACAGAATGCTTTGTTGTATTTCAAAATGATTACCTTTCCCCTCTCCCTGCCAGAAGCACAAGGGGACTTTTCCCTGATATTCACAATTAGGACCTGGTAAAACTCCTGGAGATACAGAAGTGTTATACCATCTATGGCTAGGTCTCTTGGAGTTTCTTAACTCTCAGACTTATCCGCACTGAGCCTCCAGCAATTTGTGAATTACAGTTTTGGTTTTCCTACCCTGGTACTGGTTCTGTTGAGGTTTCTGCTCATGAATTTCTGTTCCAGTATGTTGGGATTCTCTGTACCTTCCTGTCTGTCTCTCCAGTTTTGGGGCCAGTGGTTTTCCTTATGATCTCACTTCTGTCACAAATAGGAAATAGGAAAGAAAAAAGAGCTGATGGGTCCCAAGCAAATCTCAAACCTAGCAAGGCAAATTCCATTGGTTAGATGTTCAGGTTCAAGAATAATCCCCTTTGGCTACATGTCCTACCTTGTAGGTCCACTAAAAGCCACAGCCTTGCCCCTGGACCTGTGGTGGGAGTGGCAGCCATGTGATCTCTGAATTGCCTTCTGGGTCATTCTTCCCTTACTTGAAAACTAGTGCACATTCATAGCCAAAAAGCTCTATGGTCACATCACAGAGAATCCAAGAAATCTGACAGCCTGCCTTCATTTTGTTCTAGTTTCTCTGTACCCTTTTGTTCAACCTGGCAGTGTCTCTGCTGGTATATTCCTATTTCTGGCCCTGGTTTCTGCTGCGATGTCCGTGAGTTGCACCTACAATCTCTTTTATCAAATGTTTGTTCAGCCACATTCTCAGTGTTCTCTTCCCAGCCACCTTTCTCATTTTTTGCTGTATAGGATAGGCTGAGAATTTTCCATATCATCCATCAAGTTCTGGTTGATCACTTCTTTCCTCTCTTGTTTTACTATAAGCAGTCAGGAAAAAACAAGCCATGACTTCAAAACTTTGCTTAGAAATCTCCAAAGCTAAAGATCCAATTCCTGTACTCACAATTTCTACCTTCCACAAAACACAATTCAGCCAAGTTATTTGCCATTCAATAACAAGAATTACCTTTCTTCCAGTTTCCAATAACCTGGTCCTCATTTCTGTCTGAGATCTCACCAGAATGAATGGCCTTTAACATCCATATTTCTACTGACATTCTGTTTATAGATATCTAGGCTTTTTCTAGCATGCAACTCAAAACTTCTCCAGCCTCTATCTATTACCCAGTTTGAAAGCCATGTCCACATTTTTAGGTATTTCTTATAGCAGCACCCCTTTTCTCTGTCTTAATCAGCTCAGGCTGCCTGAGATCACTTGATCTCAGGGTTGTAAGTTCAAGCCCCATGTTGGGTATAGGGTTTACTTTAAAAAATAAAGAACAGATATTTATTTTCTCACAATTCTGGAAGCTGGGAAGTCCAAGATCAAGGTGCTGGCCAATTTATTGTCTGGTGAGAACTCCCTTCCTGGCTTTCAGGCAGTTGCCTTTTCATTGTGTTCTCACTTGGCAGGGAGAGGGATAAAGAGGAGGAAGGGAGTGGAAAAGAGGAGGAAGGAGGGAGAAGAGAGAGGGAGAAGGGACGGAGGGGAAGGAAATGGGGAGAGGAAAGAGAGAGTGATTGAGAGAGAAAGAGAGAGAGAGATTAAGAGATCACATATGCAACGAGTGCTCACCCAAGCACTGTTGTTATTTCTGGTGTGTCTTTTTATAAGGACACTGATCCTGTTGGATCAGGACCCCACTCTTATGACCTCATTTAACCTTAATTACTTTCTTGTAGGTCTTATCCTTAAATGCAGTCACACTGGAGGGTGACTTCAACAAATGAATGGGTTGGGGAGAGCACACAATTCAGTCCCTAGCAACAGGGTTTTGACCTTGGCCCTGTTCTCTTTTGTATGTATATTAGCAGTTGACAACCTTCATATTATTATAATCATCAGGGAGATTTTTTTTTTTAAAAGGTCTTTTTTTTTTTTAAAGATTTATTTATTTGAGAGAGCGAGAATGAGAGAGAGAGAGAGTACATGACGGGGGGAGGGTTAGAGGGAGAAGCAGGCTCCTTGCTGAGCAGGGAGCCCAATGCGGGACTCGATCCAGGGACTCCAGGATCATGACCTGAGCCGAAGGCAGTCGCTTAACCAACTGAGCCACCCAGGTGCCCCAACATCAGGGAAATTTTTTACAAATCCTGATTCCCAGACTACACCCCAGACCAATTAAATCAGATTCTCTGGGGAGGAAAACTAGACACTAATCATTTTTGGAGCTTTGCAGGGATTCCACTATGTAGCCAAGGTTGAGAGGCTCTGCCATACTGAGATCATTGGGTGATCTCATTCATCTGATAGGTTTAATTACCATCTATAGCAGTGGCTGCATATTAGAAATCCCTGGGGAGAGATGTGCATTCTTTTTAAATAACTGCTTATACCCCTCATTCCCAGAGCTTTACTTAGCCTCAGGTAGAGTATCGTCATGGGTCTTTTTCAAAGCTCTTCCATGTGATTCTAATGTGTAACCAGCGTTGACAACCACTGACCCACAGACTGTCAACTTCCCAATGATATATCTCCAGCCCAGATCTTTTTCCTGAACTTCAGCCTATATGTCCAATTTCTACTAAACTGTACCATTAAATGTAACATGAGTATGCCATTCATTTAGTAAATCCTCCTTGCTCCAAGATCCTCATGAAGCCATTCACCTTTGGTTCATCTTTGGATACCTCCATTTCTGTGGATACAAGCAATGATTGCTCACCATGTCCTGTTAATTCATCCTCCTAATGAATTCAAAAGTTTATCTACTTCTCTTCATCACCATACCATTATTCAATCATTTCAAAATTATTGCAACAGCTTCCTAACTAGTCATCTATCCTCTAGACTTGCACATGGAAGCTTGTGTAGTCTTGAAAAAAAAAATACTGGGGTGCCTGGGTGGCTCAGTTGGTTAAGCATCTGCCTTCGGCTCAGGTTGTGATCCCAGCGTCCTGGGATTGAGTCCCATGTCAGGCTCCCTGCTCAGTGGAGAGCCTGCTTCTCCCTCTCCCTCTGCCTGCCGCTCTGCCTACTTGTGCTCTCTCTCTATCTCTCTGTCAAATAAATAAATAGAATGTTTAAAAAAAAAAGACAAAAACTAAATTTGATCACTCACCCCACCCCCTTGCCTAAAACCCTTTAATAACCCCCCCCCTGTCTTTTTTAAAAAATATTTTATTTATTTATTAGAGAGAGAGAGAGCACAAGCAGGGAGGAGCAGAGGCAGAGGGAGAAGCTGCCTCCCCACTGAGCAGAGAGCCCGATGCGGAACTCGATCCCAGGACCCTGGGATCATGACCTGAGCCGAAGGCAGACGCTTAACTTACTGAACCACCCAGGTGCCCCAACACCCCCTTGTCTTAAAGATAAAATCCAAAGCTCCCACCTGTAAGTCTCTTCCTGTTCTGGCCTGTCTATCTTCACCCCTCTTCACTTCCCATTTGTCATCTTTCCTCTGTTCTAGGAAGTGGGAGGATGTCTTCCTAAGGGATACATAAAAATTTCTGGGATGGGATAGTGTGTATTTTGAAAAGCCTGTAACTTTCTGATATATATTCCCTCATCCCTCTTTATGTGGAAATCACTGCTCTAAGCCTTAACTCCTTGGGGACAGAAATCGTGTAATTCATCAGAACATCATACTTATCACATTACTTGGTACAACCAGCAAGATATTGTGAATGAATAAACATAATTAAATGAATAAATGAATGGCTGATTGAATGAATGTATCTGTTGTAGTTGTGGAAAAGAGATGACCAAGTATATTAGAAATGTGTTTGAAATAAGAACAAGTAGGCACTGAAAGAGAACCTGAGGAATTCTCTAATAAGTAAAATTAATTACTACTAGTGCATGGATTTTCTGATATAATTTGCCTGCTAATAATCTAATTTGCCTCCTTTCTGACAATTGCCCATATAATATTAAAATGTGGGTGAGTAGCAGTCATATTTTAAAAAAAAACTTTTTATTTTTAAATAATTAGACTCACAAGGAATGGCAGAATTAATATACAGAGTCCCATGAACACTTTACCCAGTGTCTCCCAATGGAGACATCTTTTTTTTTTTTTAAGATTTTATTTATTTATTTGAGAGAGAGAGCACAGAAGGAGAGTGAGAGGGAGAAGCAGACTCCCTGCTGAGCAGAGACACCCCCCCCCCACCCCGACGACGTGGGACTCAATCTCAGGACCCTGAGATCATGACCTCAGCCGAAGGCAGACGCTTAACTGATTGAGCCACACAGGTACCCCCCAATGGGGACATCTTATTTAGCTATACTATAATATCCAAACCAGAAGACTGACCTGAGGGCAAAACTATTCAAGACTGTAGATTTTGTTCAGTTTTCACCAGTTTTTATGAGTAGTTATTTGTGTGTTTGTGTGTGTGTATTGGTCTATGCAATTTTATCTCATGTAAAAATTTCTGTAACTACTACCACAGTCAAGATACAGAACTGTTCCAGCAACACAAAGAAACTCCCTTATGCTATCCCTTTATTAGTCACACCCACCTCCACCCCTGATAACCACTAATCTTTCTCCATCTCTGTAGTTTGTCATGTCAAGAATGTTCTATTAATAGAGTCAAAGTATATAACCTTTTGAGATTGGCTTTTTTTTTCACTCAGCATAATACCCTTGAGACAAATCCAAATAGTTGCATGTAATAGTGTTTTTTAAGTCAGAAATGGCAAAAGAGATATAAATGGAGTTCTGAAATTTGCATAAAACTTCTTTTATCTGAAATATATTGACTTGACTCTATTAAAAGGCATCTGGGTTTATTCATCCTAGTTAGTGATTAAAAGTATATTTTAAAATTCAGGTGAGATTAATTTTTATATTGTTGGAGAAATATTGATGGTTTCAGATATCATCTGGAAAGAAATATAAACTCAGATTATGCAGTTTTGAAATTATGCTCTGCAACTTGATACATACTCTCAATATGAAAATTCACAACGTAAACTCAATTTGCTATTGCTACCTACTACAAAGGGCCAATGAGTATTTTACTGACTCTTATGTTTGGTGGAAATACCAGTCTGGTAAGACTGATTTAGCAGCTTATTTAATCTGAAGAAAGTTTTCTTGATTTCCCTATTCCTGAGAATTTTTCTTGTCTGCCATAATCTCTTATTATTGTCGCCTCTCTACAAAATGCTATCATGGTTTTCATATTCAAATGCATTTTCCATTTTATTCATATTTTTGAGCTACTGACAGCTATCAGTCTTGTGACAGGTAGCACTTATGATAATACACTCACAAACTGTTTGAAAGAAAAGAAAAGCGAGTGATTTATGTCTTGAGTTTAAGAGGTTAAATTTTATTTTATTGTAATAAGACACTTTGAGGCAGACTTAGCTCTGCTGCTGTGAGCCTACTAGAGTTATTATGCCACATTGAGTAAAAGCTTTTATCCATGTTTAGCCAAAAGACTTCTTCATTCTGCAAAAGAAAGATTTCTATCATGGTTCAAAGAATTAACTTCTGAGTAGATTTTTGAGAGAGACTTTATCTTGTTAATGCTCTGCTTACATAATACAAATATATGGGGAACTCCCCAAAATATATGTCCTACATGAGAACCATTTTCTTCCAGCCTTTTTCCCCCTCTTGATTTGCTGTTGCCATCTTCAGCTATGTTTTTCAAATATAGCCTCATTAAGGTAGTATAACCTTTCTGTCAATTCCTTTGACCCTGTTCTTCCACTTAATCTTTCTGTTCACAAACGTTCCCTCATGCAGATATGCATAATTCGTCAAAGAAAAACAACAAAAAAGAGAAAAAGCATTTAGACATCATTTATCTTAATAACCTTAATTTATTAAAGCTCTTACACATTAATAAGAAAAAGAAGGAAACCCTAAATGATACTTGGGGGAAATATCATGAATGGGCAATTCAGAAAAGAAGAAAATAAAAATGCTGATAATCACACAAAGAAATGTCCAACAATATGATAAACAGAGAAATTCAAATTTAAAAAGCCATGTTACTTTTTTTCTTTTCGATTGTTGAAGATTTTATAAAAATGAACATTTCCAGATTTGGCTTGGGCTCCATGAAAAAGACACTTCACTCAGAGCCTAATGTGAACGTAAATTTAGATAACATTTCTAAAAGGCAATTTGGCAATAAGAATCAGATGCCTTAAAAATGTACAAATGTTTTATGTTATTATCATAATTTATAGCGCTTATAACATTTTAAAATTGACGCAAACTAAATGTCCCACAATAAGATAATGGTAAATAAATCATGGACTATCCATATGATGAAATATGACGAATTAAAAATGATTATATATATAGAAAGATGACCACAATACATTATTAAGTGAAAAAAAGGCTCAAGCTTGTGTATACAGTATGATCTCAATGTTGTCCCCCAAAATGTATTTATGATGAGAGAGAAAGATTAGAGACTTTAAGAATTCCTAGCTAGGGGCTCCTGGGTGGCTCAGTCGTTAGGCGTCTGCCTTCGGCTCGGGTTATGATCCCAGGGTCGTGGGATCGAGCCCCGCGTTGGGCTCCCTGCTCCGCGGGAAGCCTGCTTCTCCCTCTCCCACTCCCTCTGCTTGTGTTCCCTCTCTCGCTGTGTCTCTCTCTGTCAAATAAGTAAATAAAATCTTTAAAAAAAAAATCCTAACTAAATATCAATAGTGATTACCTCTGTGCAGAATAATCATGGGTGATTTTTCTATTTGTGTCTTACGGTATTACCCAAATTTTCTACTATGTATGATTTATCTAAGGAAATAGGGAAGCGGAAATGATTTTGCAGTGATCATATACAGTATTCTAAAATGGATAATACAGAGGCTTAAATGATAAAAAGTGCTATGATATATTAAAAGACCTGTCTCTTACTTACAAAAGACTGCCTCTCTTACTGTTTTGTTTTTGTATTTTAACCACTAGGGACCATATTTATTATTCTCTCCCTAATTTTTTTTCTTCAAATTTTTATGTAAATGCCAGTGGGTTAACATACAGTGCAATATTGGTTTCAGGAGTAGAAGTCAGTGATTCCTCGCTTACATACAACACTCTCTCCCTCTCCTACAGACTTCATGTTTTGAAATGTTTCATCTACCAAATAAAATTAAGTGAAGGTTAATTAATGTGTCTCCTCAATTTTCTTCAAAAAAAATTATAGTTGTCAATCACTTTTCATGGGGAAATAGTTGTTACCAAGATGAGTTGATATAATCTTGTAAAAAAACCTGAAAAAACAAAAAAAAACAGTGTTGTAGTCACTGAGCAGCCTTGTTACCAACACGACAGGTGCTTCCCAGGCTCAGACTGAGCTTCTGGAAGGCAAGGACCATTGTGGCCTGCTATGAGCATGTTTGCCTGGAGTGACTGAGTTGTTTAAACATCTTTTAACTTTTATTGACTATCTCCCATTTGTTTGTTCTGTTTTCTAGATAATTTCCTTAACTTTATTTTCTATGGAATTTTTACATTTTACCTATTTTTTTTTTCCTCAAAGACTATTTCTGGTTCTCTGTTCTTTGTTTTTTTGTTTTGTTTAGTTTTTAATTCCTGCTTTCTATTCATAGATGTATATATCCTCCTGACTCGCTGGAAAAAATGATAGTCTGTTTTGTTTCATCTTGTTCTGTCTTAGAGATTTTCTTCAAATATGTCAAGATCCTAGATGACACTTATTAAAAAAAACTTCCACATTTTTTTCATTGAGAATAACGTATATTCAGTCACGTGTACTGATATTAAATGTACAACTTGATGACTTTCTACACATGCCTGAATTCCCATGACCAATACACAGTCATGGTATGGAGCACTTCCAGTACCATAGATAAGACTCCCCCCCCACCCCTTATTCTCACTGTAGTATCGTAGATACTTAGGCCTGTATTTAAACTTCATATATACTGAATCATGTAATATATACATTTTTATATCTGCCTTTCACTAAAAATATTGCCTGTGAGATTTATCGATGTTGTTGCATACAGTAGTAATTTATTCTTTTTTTTAACTTTTTAAATAACTGTTTACTATTCCACCATATAAGTATACTACCCTTTTTTAATCCATTTTCTCACAAATGGTTATTTTGATTATTTCCAATTTAAGGCCTTTGTGAATAAAGTTTCAATATTCTTTTTTTTTTAAAGATTTTATTTATTTATTTGAGAGAGAGAATGAGAGAGAGCATGAGAGGAGTGAGGGTCAGAGGGAGAAGCAGACTCCCTGCTGAGCAGGGAGCCCGATGCGGGACTCGATCCCGGGACTCCAGGATCATGACCTGAGCCGAAGGCAGTCGCTTAACCAACTGAGCCACCCAGGCGCCCTCAATATTCTTTTTTAAATAAAGATTTTATTTATTTATTTGACAGAGAGAGAGAGAGAGCACAAGCAGGGGGAGCTGCAGGCAGACAGAGGAGCAGGCTTCCTGCTAATGCAGGGCTCCATGCTAGAGTTCTGGGATCATGACTTGAGCCGAAGGCAGACGCTTAACCGACTGAGCCACCCAGGCGCCCCTCTATGAATATTATTTTACATGTATTTTGGTAGACATATAAACCCACTTCTTTGGGGTATATAGCTAGGAGTAGAATTGGTGACTTGTAGAATAAGTGTGTATTTAGATTTAATAGGTACTGCAAAATGGTTTTCCCAAGTGGTTGCCTCAATTTATACTTTTGTCAGTTAGTGATGTATGAGTTCAAATTGCTCATAATTCTCACCAAAACTTGATATGGTCTTTTTAATTTAAGCCATTTTTGTGGCTTTACAGTGATTTCCCACTGTCGTTTTAAATTATATATCCCTGATGACTGGTGATGTCAAGTGTTTTTCCCTATGCTTATAGGATATTTGGATATACTCTTTTGTGAGGTTTGTTTTCAAGTTTTCACTTAATTTTTACTTTAGGTTGTCTTTTATTTATTTGAAGAAGTTTTTTGTGTGGTCTCATAAGTATTTTGTCAGATATCTGCATTATAGATATATTCTTCCTGTTTGTGTCTTTATCTTTCACTCTCTTAATGGTGTCTCTGGATGAACCAAGTTCCTTAGTTTTAATAAAGTCCAATATATCTGTTCTTTTAGGATTAGGGCCTTTTGTGCCTTTTAAGAAATCTTTGCTACTATAAAGTCATGAATATATTTTCCTATCACTTCTAAAAGCCTAAATGTTTTATATTTAGGTCTATGATCCACCTTTAATTAACTTTGCGTGTGGTGTTAGGTAGGAGTCAAGGTTCATTTTTTTTTTCCTATGGGTATTCAAACAAAATTGTCTTTAGTCTCCATTGGTCTTCTGCATATACTGTGCTACATTCAGTCAAAAATCACACACACACACACACACACACAAGGGAAAAGCAACTTATGAACAAGAGATAAAGCAGTCAACAGAAACAAACATCAAGAGTGATGCAGTAAGATCTGACTCTAAGCTCTCCGTACGTGGGTGGGATTGTAGATAGGCACCACTGTGTGATACTGGGTGGCTATCTGGCTTTTTAATGGGAACCTACGATGTCAGTTATTGTATTTTTTCAAGGCCATTCAGTTTTTGCTGTTAAGAATCCTCCAATCTTCTGACCCATTTGGGTGTTTAAAATCTCCTTTCACTTGGTGTGGTAAAAGGGAGGTAGTGGTCTAAATTTCTTCTCTCTGGTCTTTCAACCAGTGAGTCAGTGCTACTTCTCACTCCTCTTTTTTTTTTTTTTAAAGATTTTATTTATTTATTTGACAGAGAGAGACACAGCGAGAGAGGGAATACAAGCAGGGGGAATAGGAGAGGGAGAAGCAGGCTTCCCGCGGAGCAGGGAGCCCGATGCGGGGCTCGATCCCAGGACCCTGGGACCATGACCTGAGCCGAAGGCAGACGCTTAACGACTGAGCCACCCAGGCGCCCCACTTCTCATTCCTCTTAAATGGAGAGAATAATGCCACTTACCTCACAGTGTTGTGGGACTTAACTGAATTAAATTATGTGAAGCTTTTATATAATGCTTAGCACATGGTAAGTGCTCAAAAATCGTTAGCTATTATTAGCTTTCTCTATTCAACCCATTCAGTTACCATTCCATTTGCTTTCATCTTCCAAAAAATGAGTAGACATGTCTCCTTAGCTACTGTCTTCTCTCACATTCTCTTTGTTCTTTTAAGTATCTTTGTTGTAATTTTTACAAGATTTATGGAGGAATTTGATGTAAAAACGTGTTCAATCAACATATTAACTAAAATTCCTCCAAATACAAATTTAAAAATTTAAATTGCAGCACAGACTCTCTATAATTTCTTAGACTGTTACTGTGTAATCACTGAGATAGATGATTCTAGTTCAAAGATTTCTAGCTCTAAGATTCCTTCCAGCTCAAAAATTTTTATGAATTGGTGACATTACAAATCATGCCCATGAAAATGGTGAATTCTATCTTTCTAAAGAAACCTCAGATCATTTATTTACATTTTTTTCTCCTTTTTCCAGGGTACCCATCTTCCTACCTGATTGGATATTGGTTGGTTGATTGACAGGTGTGAAAAACACTTCAGGGAAGCTCTTTGGCAAGGACAGGGAAAGCTATATACATTCCTTGATCAAATTTAAATACCTTTAAGCAACCTCCATTAACCTTGAACACCCCAAGCTGTTCCTTCAGGCTCTCCAACTTACTCAAAGCTCAAACCAAATTTAGTGTAAGAATGAGTCCATCCACAAAAAAAATGAGTCACTATTGTTTCAATGAGTGCAAAAAAAGTTTGAAAAAAAAATAATTTCTGTAACTATATTTATGGCATTAGTACCTAATTGTGTATCCATATTATTTACACTGAATAAGCTATAGTAAACACGCTAGTAAAAGATCGTATTATTTTACTAATTCCCAATAAGTATAATATTCACAAAGTGAAATAACATTTAGGTTTATTATTTGTTGCTCCTTTATCAGTTAAAAGCAATTGATAATTGTTTCATCGATTAGTGACCTAAAACTTAGGGATCTTTATTAATTTTTCTCATAAACATATTGCAGCTGTGTAATATTTTCTAATTGTGTATATGTGTGTACATGTATGATGTGTATATGTTTGTGTGTGTGTGTATACGTATATTTAAGAGGGGGGTTTGGGAGGAAGGGGGGAGAGAGAGACATTAGACAAAAAGACCGAGACTCAGCTGGGTTTGATTATTTAAATGTAGATTGTACCCATTTAAAATTAAATTCAATTAGTTTTAAGGTAGATTGGGGAAATACAAAACAGAATAATGGAAATAAGGCAAAAATATACATGGGGGGCTCCCGTAGTAGTTAGCTACTTTAGACTGTGAAGTGATATCCCAGGAGAAGCCGAGAAGCCTCCATCACTTGAATCATTTAAAATTGGACGAGACTAAGCTCGGGAGAATATACCATTGGGAGTAATCATGCTTTGACAGAGAAAGGCTGAGAGATCTTTTTCAATTCTAATTGCCATGATCCTGTGTAATTCAATTTGAAATGGCCTTGCTATTCTAATTCACAAAGATCCTATTTTTACTAACTCTTTCTTTTTCATAATCCTGTTTCTGGTATCACTACTCCTTTTTTAAAAGGCAAAAGAAAACCTCAAACTTGGTTCCCAAGTATTCATTGAATTACACTCTCCTTGTTTCCGTGGTGTGTGTGTGTGTGTATGTGTGTGCGTGTGTGTGTGTGTGTTTCCCCTCCAGACGGGCTGTTTTGCAGACTCAGGCACTGCGCTCACTTGGGGCTGGGCAGACAGTGATTATCATCACCCCCTGCTTTCATCCATTAGAGCTGGGCGTTAGCAGGTAAGGGTGAGGGCGGACAGAGAGGTTTTCAGAATGGGTCAGCATAAATGCTTCCAGGAGGCCAGTTCAGGATAATCTATTGAAATATGGATCAGAAATATTGCCAGCTGAAGCTGAATACCTCTATCTGTGGCATTTAAGTCAAAGCAATAGAATGCTTTCATGGGGAAAAAACAACAAAAGCCATAATTACATGGGGAGAATCGTCTGTTCGCATAGTTTGGGGGTTAATTTTGTGAAATGGTTGCCATTCTGTCTGGGTCCAGCATCTGTCTCAGCCACTTTATTTGTTTTGAGATGCTTCAGGGGTAAGGTCCCTGGAGACTTGAGTCCAGAAGGCCTTCTGGTTTCCAGGAGCCAATTTGTGACAAGATCAAAGGGGTCTCTAGTCCCAGGAGCCTGAGTTACACTTTGGAATTTACAGGTGTCCCTCATTTTACACAGCACTTGCATGTTTGAAATGTATTGGAAAGTACATTTTAGTGAATTGAATTTTATTAACCCCCTCGCACTTTCAGTTGGCAGTGGCCTCTGATCATTTAATTAGTGGTCAAAATTAAGAGGAGCCATTCAATGAATTTTTATAAGCTAAGAACGCTTTTGTGATCTAGCTATCAGTGCTTTATGGAATTTCACTTCCCAGGTAATTTTTATTCAACAATTTCTGAAATGGAGAACTAAAACCAAAACCAAAAAAAAAGAAAGAAAGAAAGAAGAGAAAAACAAAACTCTGAAAATTTGAAGTAAAATTTCCACACATTGTCAAGACAGTACTTATAATTCGTTAAAATTCAAACAGTTATACATAGGTAATATTTAAATTATAGAGTGATAACAATTTTCCCACTTTACCTTACTAACACCAATTCTTTATTTTGATATTTCAAACATACAGAAATATATAAATAGTAATACAATATTCATTGCCCATCACTCAGATTTTCTTTATTGTTAAGAAAAATAAACGTAGGCACATACAGTTTAAGAATGTTTAAACCCTTTCCTGGTGTTATTTCTCTTCCTCTCTCTCTCCAGAATAACTCCTGTCCTGAAGTAGGAATATACCCTGCCAACCTATTGTATACATTTTTACTACATGTATATGAATCCATAATTGGTATATGGATAGTATTTTTGTAAATTCTTAAAATGTTCATAAATGATGGTATCATACTTCAGTCTTGCTTTTTTCATTCATTATTTTGTTTTTAAGTTCTATCCATATCGATGCACGTAGATCAAGGTTAAATAAATTTAACAGATATGGGAGTTCCATCGTTATTTACTTTACCTCATTCCTCTAGTATGTCTTTATGTTGCTTCCAATCTTTCACTACTATAGACTGTACAGCACATCGCCTTATGTACAAATGTTCAAGTTTCTTTAAAGTTTACAACAACAATTGGAGTTTCTGGGTCTAGAACACATGCATCTTCAGCTTTCCTAGATACTACGAGGTAGGCTTTCCAAATTTAAATCTCACCAATAATAACCTGAAATGCCAATCTTTTCCTTTATGATTTTTACTTTCTGAGCTTGGTTTAAGAACTCCTTTCCTCTATAATTGATAAAAAGATATTTATTGTGTGTTCACATTTATTTCTTTAAACCACTGGAATTCATTTAGAATTTTTTTTTTTTGGAAGTATGAGAGGTAGGATTCTAATTATATTGTTTTCCATATGGATAGTGAAGCTACTTAAAATGCCTGCTGGTTTTTAAGGTCACCTCTGCATGCATCAAAGTCCAATGTAAGATTGGGTGTTTTCATTCATTGATAGGTCTGGCTTCTTTTCCATTCACTGATAGGTTGGTCTTCCCCTAACACCACATTATTTTAGTTGATATAGTGGTACACTAACTGTGATAGCTAATGGAGCAAATCCTTGCTTCTTTTTTTTCTTCAAATTTGTCTTGGCTATCTTTGGAACTTTGTGGTCTTATATGAATTTCATAATCATTTTTTAGAAAAATCTTTAAAATGATAAAGTGGTAATTAAAATGTGTAATATAATCTATTCTTATATCAAATCACTAAATCTAATTTATTGTTCATTAGTCAATATTAATAATATCCTGCCATGTCCTGACACTTAACTTCTTTGAAAAATAAGCTTATCATGTTCCTTTTCTTCTACAAATGATTACCATCTCTCAATTTCAGTAATTTTCATGTCATTCTCATTCTCCCAACTCATGGGCCTCTTAAGATCCATTCCTGCACCAAGTTAACAGATTCAGTCCTTCCTGACGCCCTGTTGTGAGAATGGCTTCGTAAATATAACTCTTTGTCTATCTTAGTCCTCCTCTGTCTAACTATTTCCCATTCCAACACATTCTGCAAAGAGCTTGAGGAGCAGCTCTTTTCCTGGTTTAATCATGCCACTTTTATGCCCAAGAACTTAAACTCTTATTTGCCACAGGTCTTGAGTGACCCTCAGAGACGACACATCCAATTTCACTGGTGAACAACTGAAGTCCCAGAGAGGATTTGCTCTGCCTGGAGTCAGAGTTATCAGGAGAGGAATTAAGACTTTAAGATAAAACTTAGTCTAGAATGCAGGTCTTCTGACTCCTGAACAATTCTCTTTCTACCTTTTGCTCTCCTCCACCGAACCTTCAGATATTATTTCCTAAACGATGTCAACACTGCATTGATTTTATTTCATATAAATCCCCCAAAGGAACTTCCCTTTCTTAGTCTTACTTCAAAATGTGACTCATTCTTTCCTACTGCTTTGGAAATACCAACTTTTGCCTTGAAATCCAGTCTCCTTACTTTTCATAGAGCTATGTCTCGCTTTCTTGGAAACATGCACCTTTTTCAGGATACTTAACTACTGTTACCATTATCCCTCCTCCTAACGATGATGATAAAATCACTACTTATTACACACCTACCATGAATCTAGCTCTTGAAAGACATGACCTCACCTTGCTTTGCTCCACAGATGCAGGATTTGAAAGCCAGAGAGGGGAAGTAACATGCCCAGGGTTCCACAACGGGGAGTAGAACCCCGGTCTTTAACAGTCCAGAGCCCCCAGAGCCCACGAATTTATGACCTTGTTCTGGGCCTCCTAACACTAAGGATTTGGCACTTTCTGCACTAGCTTACTCTTGAGTTCAGTTGCATTTACTCTTAGCTGCATTGGGTGTATTCTTAATGTTTGTCATCAATGAAAGCTCTTGCCTTCCAACTAGACCATATATCTTCTGAATACAGGATCATTTAAAACTTTCTTTAGATTGCCCTCTTCCCTCAGAACATCTAATATGAAGCCCTGCTCAGCCCTCCTATGACTAGTAAGAGTCCAGTTAGCATGGAGAGCCTCTCACAACCATCCAAGAAGCTTCTATGTTGAAAAATCTCCCATTAAAACTGGGACCAGTATTTTTTATGACAAGGTGAAGAGAATGTCACTGAGCAAACATATTTACTCTATATTTTAGCACAACGACTTGTTTGCTGTTACATAGATAAAGTTCAAGAAAAAGCTCTCTGATTCATCATTATAGTTTCTCTAGCCAATATTATATGCTGTTAATTAGAAACAAATTTGGCCTATCATGTGAAATGCGTTATAAACCATTCTGAGTGAATTTTACTTTAAAAGTGATTTTGTGAGAAGAAAACATAAAAGCATATGAAATTGCTGAGATGAAGAAAATGCATAAATATAATGCAATTTGAGGCCCACTATTCACAAAGCTCAAAGAATATTTTCGATGAGTTTGAATGACAGCACTCTGTGGCCAGGCGTGGACAAGGAAGAAAGCCTTGTCCTCCCTCTACTTCATCTTGAACAATCATCTTCTAGCAGTGAATAAGCAGGGCATGGATCAATTTCCAGGCCTAGTAAAAAAAAAAAGACACAAAGAATTTTAACACTGTTGGGCTTTTTATTATAAAATTTACAAGACAGGGGTGCCTGAGTGGCTCAGTCGTTAAGCGGCTGCCTTTGGCTCGGGTCATGATCTCAGGGTCCTGGGATCGAGCCCCACATTGGGCTCTCTGCTCAGCAGGAAGCCTGCTTTTCCCTCTCACACTCCCCCTGCTTGTGTTCCCTCTCTCGCTGTGTCTCTCTCTGTCAAATAAATAAAATCTTTAAAAAATAATAAATAAAAATAAAATTTACAAGACAGACTTTTAACATTTAATAAACTTTATTTTTTAGAGCAGTTTAAATTTTATAGGAAAAGCGAGCAGAAATTTCCCATATACCCCCTCCACCCACACACCTCTACGCACCCTCCCCAGATCCCCCTATTGTTAACATCTTGCATTAGTGTAATACATATTTTACAATTGATGAGTCAATATTGATACATTATTGTTAAGTCAAGTCTATAGCTGACATTAGTGTTCATTCTTTGTATTGTACCTTCGACAGGTTTTGGCAAAAGGACATGTATCTACCATTACATTATCGAAACAGATTTTATGCTAACAAAATATAAAAAGAAGGCTAGAAGAAACCATTTTGAAATATTTAACTGGTGAAACAAGTTAAATAAACTCAAACTCAACCAAAAACTTAGTGAACTTATTCTTTATAGTTCCTACCAGACAGAAAAGCAATATAGTAAAAATTAAGTAGTCTTTTCTTTGAAAATTGTAGTTATTTTGATAAACAGTGCTGTCAAAACAGCAAACATGAACACCACATACTCTATCTCATTCTCTTTCGTGTACTGTTCTCAAGATTTGTGTGAATACTTCATAGTTAAAGTATGTCTTCCCTTGAGGATCACATAGCCATTTAATTTCTGTTCTGGCATTTGGCCTATTGTGTTTATGAGGTTCTATTGAGAAATGGAATTGATGATTTCTTCCATAACCACAGAAAAATTGAAAGTTACTGATTTCAAACTGTTATTATAACCTTTCTTGTTTTTCTGGAAAAATGTTTTCTTTCCAAAATGGAAAAGAAAAAAAAATTAAATGTCTAACTGTTCAATATCAACTCATCTTTCAATATATTGAAATTTCACTTCAGATTTGGCCAGAGGAAGGCTGGAGTTTCCCATCTTTAGTTTGGAATCTACCAGATGTTGCTGCCTGGCCTGATAGATCTCTATTAGGATCCTGCTTCTTGATGCATCATTGTCAAGGAAAAGAGTGGATTTCACATTTAGGGCCAACACTGTCTGCCCTCCATGGCAACTCTCTTGTCAGTGTAGATTCACTGCTTTTGCCTCAAAGATTTCCCTCCCCAGCCCCCACAGTCCCTGAGGACTTAAATGAAGTCAGCAGTGATGCTTTTTCCAACATCTTTCCCCTCGTGTGAAGTGCCATTTTAATACTTTTTGGAAGAATCAAAATCCAAGTTGTGATATATAGAATTTCCTCTGAAGCAATGGTTCTCAACAAGGGGCAAGTTTGGCCCCCAGGAGATATTTGACAATGTCTGGAGATACTTCTCTGTTGTTTCAACAGGGG
Source organism: Neomonachus schauinslandi (assembly GCF_002201575.2). Classification (NCBI taxonomy): domain Eukaryota; kingdom Metazoa; phylum Chordata; class Mammalia; order Carnivora; family Phocidae; genus Neomonachus; species Neomonachus schauinslandi. Next base: position 81,075,373 of record NC_058409.1, on the reverse strand, counting down.
TTGAGAGGGTACCGCTGGCCTCTAGTAGACAGAGGCCAGGGATGCTGCTAAGCAGCCTGCGGTACACAGGACAGCCCTCCCCTCAAAAGATTAACCGACACTAAAAGTCAATAGTACTGAGGTTGAGAAATCATGCTCTAAAGATTTAGTATTCAGCCATTTTTGCCATTTTTGCATTTCAAAATATTGCATTTGTTGAAATATTAAAGCATTGTGTCTTGATTTTTTTAAAGTTAATGCCCAATAATAGTGGAAAGTAATGTGTTTTTTTATTACCTTGCTCAAGAATAAAGCTACCATGTTTGTAAAGTAGAAAACCTTAGTTGTCACTCAAAATGTAAACTGTCATAAGGGATAAGAGATTAACTGATTCCACTGCCAACTTTTATAATGTCATTATTTTCCCCTCTAACTACCTCCTTAATATCTTTGCTGATGAAGATGTTTTAAAATGAAAGAGAATTAGAGGCTTTTTGTTTATGAAAAATGAAGTGTTCAGGCTCAAAAGCGTGCACAGTGGACCTCTTACAGAATGTTTAAAATCTCCTTTCATTAAAAGATGTTCTTAAGTGGCCATTTGTCACTTAATAGGAATTCCTGTTGTTTCTACTGTTGTTTTTATGTATAAATACCAGCATCGATAGATTTCCAGCATATCCTCTACAATTTCACACCCCTTGATTTCACGTTGGCTTGATTTTGGCTTGATGATTTTTCCATCTTAAAATCACATTCTGCAAAAGTTTACCTGAGAATGAATGCACTAGAAAAGCCATGGTAAACCAGCAGCCAGAGAACCACATCCTAGGCACAGATGCATTTTGTTTAACCAGGAGAGAACTTAAATTTTTAAAAATTATTTGCCAATATTTTTTTAAGATTTTATTTATTTATTTGACAGAGAGAGACACAGCGAAAGAGGGAACACCAGCAGGGAGAGTGGGAGAGGGAGAAGCAGGCTTCCCCTCGGAGGAGCAGGGAGCCCAATGTGGGGCTTGATCCCAGGACCCTGAGATCATGACCTGAGCAGAAGGCAGACGCTTAACGACTGAGCCACCCAGGTGCCCCTATTTGCCAATATTTAAAAAATTAATAGCTTGCTCACAAGAATCCAGATATCTCTTTTTTTTTTTTCTTGAAAAATGGAGAGATCTAGCCCTTGGGACCAGTATTCCCCCATGGTAGCAGTTCACTTCAAGAGAACAGCTGCTGGACACTTCTGCCAGGTGCAGGTGCACACCATCCTACCTATTCATGCCCAGCCTGCTTCACTCAGTCACCCTGCCAGGCTGCCCTCAGCGACCTTTGGATCTGCCACCCCAGCTCCCTTACAACTAAGTTCTGCAAGTGCAAATGTTTGGTAGTTAGTAGAACCCAATCTTTGGCTTTTAACCCAATGTAGCAACTCATATGTGAAGAAAGATGGAGAGCTGAGACAGTTTAGGAGGTTGCTAGGAAAGGTGATGAGGAGAATGGGAAACTTGAACTGTGACTGAATGCACGGGGAGGGAGGAGTCATGAAAAGAACTGTACTTGAAAGTGAAAACAGATTCGCTTCCTCGGATCAGCCCTGCACAGAAATCTTCTGAACTTTGGTGAGGAGAAGACAGGTCAGGTAGTAAACATGAAGAAAAATCAAGGACATTTATGGCCACATCAGAAGCTCTCTGTGTATCATCTTTGCTCCAAATGGTAGCTTCTAGTCCTGGCCTGCGTTCTTGAGGAGTCACCAGAATTAGAAATGGAATCCGGGAAGAGTTCCAGGAGTCAGTCCAAGGAGGGAGGATGATAACGTGTTGGAATTATGATACAAGGCAAAGGTAGAGGGCAAAGCAAAGCCGGTACCAAAACACGAGGAGTGTCAGATACAGCATTAGGATCCACGGTATAGAGAGTCAAGCCAGAAGAAAGGTCAGAAAGATGTAGATAGCAGTTTCTGGCCTCTGCGTTCCCCTGTGCAAAGTCTGTCATTTGGATGAATCTAGAAGACCTGTGGGGCTCCACGTTCTTCTGTCTGTAGTAGTCTGAGGTCCACGCCTTAGTGAGTCTCCATTTCTTTATGAATGTGGTGTTCGATAGACCTTTTTTCTAGTCATCCAAGGTCTGGAGAAAAGCAAGGGGTGGTCTGACCACACAGAACTTTAGGTTACTTCCCCCTCTCCCTGCCCCCGAAGAGGACAAACAAGATAAAATCTTGAAGCTGCAGCCTCCAGCTGTGGTCTACAAATGTGAAGGCAAAGGGAAAAAATTCTTGGGGATATGGGGGTAGGGGGTGGGGTGGGAGAATGAGGAAACGGACTGTTTGGAAGGTGTTTAAGCCTTATCTGATGCAAGAGAAAGAAGAAGGGACTAGAAAGAAAGACGTCTGAGAAGGAAGAAAGTAAAAGAATATTAAAATTGTTGCTGGAAGGAATCTCAGAAAATATACTACCCTAGGCTAGGCTGGGCTTTCCCTGTTCAATATGTGTAGAGGGACCATATAATTCACCCTCCAAATCTGTACTCTTCCAAGAGTGAAAGAGGAAACTCAGTAATTTTTCCAAGACCCCAGCAGGACCTGAGACTGGCTAGCAAATGTGCGTCATGTCTCAATAGTTAAAGACAAAGTAAGGAACCTCCCTTGAGCTTCAGGGCCCCAGGCTACTGACTACATCCTAGAGGCCTGAAAGCCTCAGACTGAACCTATTGTGTTATGATGTAGAAAGCAGAGACTCCAGCTCAGTTAGGATGAAAGAGAGAGGGCGCCTGGGTGGCTCAGTTGGTTGAGCGACTGCCTTCGGCTCAGGTCATGATCCTGGAGTCCTGGGATCCTGGCATGATCCTGGAGTCCCGCATCAGGCTCCCTGCTCGGCGGGGAGTCTGCTTCTCCCTCTGCCCCTCCCCCCTCTCATGTGCTCTCTCTCATTCTCTCTCTCTGAAATAAATAAATAAAATCTTAAAAAAAAAAAAAAGGATGAAAGAGAGAGTGCTTCTCATTTCTCGCTAAGCCTCGCAATCACCCAGGGACTTTAAAAAATTACAGATGCCCAGAAATTCACTTTTAATTATTCTGGATTGGGCCTAAACAAGGGTATTTTTTTTTTTTTTTAATTTTTAAAGCTGCCTGGTGATTCTAATGTGCAACCTAACCAGAAGGCAACAGTTTCTCCCAGGCTTCTAGGGGACCGTAGCTTGCTCTTCCCTCTCCCCAGTGTTAGCCTATGCTGACAAGGTGGTGAGCGCCCTGCAACTAGGGAGTTTCCTCCCTGCTTCCCCACCCCCACCCACCTGCCCAATTCTGGGGCGGGAGGAGGTAGCGGCTGAAGTACAGTGAGCTTGTGTATTTAAGCTGAGAATGTGTATTTCTTGCCAAGAACAATTGAATATTAAAAAATGAAACAGAACACAACCTGAACAAAACCCCTTAACCAGGCGGATGACGGCTCTTGGCATCACACTACTGAAGGCTGAAAAAGTCGTGTTTGGGATAGTGCTTTATCACTACCTAGAGCCACACAGACACATTTATTAAATTGGTGGCAATACCTATGTAGTGTTTGGAGACGGCAACATCGAGTCTACCCTCAGACCACAAAGATTTCTCATTTAACCTGTATTTCTGGAGCAAATGTTGGGTTAGGGTGCTAGAGACTGCAGCTGCACTCCAGAGGAACTCACAGAAGTCACTGTCAAGACAGTTACTGAAGTAACACATGGGACCCAGAGGGAGCCAGGCTGCTTTGAGCTGTTAAAAGGTAAACTGAGGCACATTAAAAAAATATATATTTTTAAGAGTTTGAGCAGAAATCGATCAGAGAGAGGCAGGGCCAAGCCAGAAGTGGTTAGGAGCACTCTGTGGCAGGAGCTTGGGGAAGGACTTCTGTAAAGAAATTGCAGAAGCAAAGAAAGGAAATTCTTTGATTGTCTATGGCTTAAAGCCTGGTTGACTGTTCTTGATTGGTTGTCCTTAGCGTTTTGATTTCCCAATTGGGAGGCATTTACAGGCTTAGGTTTGGGTTGCTTCAGTAGGCCGCTGGGGCTTTAGAACCAGATCCATCTAACGGCCTCCTTGTTGAATTAACTTACCAGAACTGCTCTCACCAACGTGTCCGTGGTGACACAGTCAGGAGAAACACCAGCCGGACAGGCAAGAATTAATGAAAAGCATTTTAAATCCTCATTTCAGCCTCTCAGAAAATCACCGAGGGATTATATAACCCTCAGCCAGGCTTCAGTCCGCCTTCCTCTCTCTTCGCTCTAAGAATCTCTGTACCGCATCCTTCATCAATAGTCCAGGATTTCAATTTCATCTCACATCTCAATACCTAGCACGGTTCACCAAGGTAACCATTCTCTATTTCCTTTCTCTCTCTCCACTCCCCCAAACTCAGCTTCCCAACTCTCTCTTGGAAGCCTTTTCTTCTCTCTCCTCCTCCTTTCTGGGACCCGTTTCTGGGGCTGGGGCTCCATTTCCTTTAAGATGTAAATCCTGCAGCTCAGCTCAGATTCTAATCAGCACGACAAAAGGCCAGGCCTGAAGCTGTCTGAGCAGCAAGACTCCTTCCTCTTAGAGCCTGGGGGTGGGAGAGCTGGGGAAATGCTGTGATGGCTCAAAAATGAACTTATTTGCGCTGCATCTTGGTATGCAAACGTATTTGTATATATGCATATATACAAGCATAATTACAGGAGGGTCATAGATAGGTGTCATGAAATACTGTGGAAGGATTCGGGAATCATTTTGTGTGAGAATGATATGTATGATATAGAAATACATGCCAGTGGAATGTTTTGAAATTAATTTTTGTTACTGACACATTCACAGTATCTTAAAAATGAAATTTTCACTGAAGGAACTAAAAATGCCTTTCAATATCCCACTACTGTTAATTTTCACAATAACAAAACAGAAATGATTGTTTCTTATTCTAATAAGGGTCAGATGTGGGGAGGTATATACACATTCTTTGAAACATAATGTCTTATAGTTCCATAAGAATAACATAAATAAAAAATATAAAAGTTTGCAAAATTTTTCTTGTTACTAATTCATATTAGGCTGCGTACTAATTACACTGGATTGTTTTGTCACTGTAACTCTAGCATCTAGTATGTGGCCTAAAATAAGAGAGGCAATCATTGAACTTATAAATAATACAAGCTAGCATTTACTGAGCATTTGCTAAGTGCCAGGCACTGTGCTATAAATATAGAAACCCAGTTTCTTAGATTTTCTGCCTTTGGTGTTATGCATAGAAAGGACTTTTCCACTATAATATCTTTTAAGGCTTATATCTTAAAAAAATTTTTTTTATTTATTTGAGAGAGAGAGAGCACGAGCAGACGCAGGGTTTAGGGAGAGGGAGAGAGAATCTCCAGCAGACTCCCCGCTGAGTGCAGAGTCTTGTCACAGGGCTTCATCTCAGGACCCTGAGGTCAAGACCTGAACCGAAATCAACAGTCGGATGCTCAACTGACTGAGCCACCCAGGCACCCCTAAGGCTTATATCTTCTAGTTCTTGAAGATTCTTTTTTTTCCTTCCTTCCTCTCTCTGTCCCTCCCCCCCCACCTCCCCTCCTTCTATTTCTCCCTTTCGTTCTTCCTTCCTTTCCTGTTGTAAATATTTAGACCAGTGCTGCCCAATATAAACATAATGCTTTCCACAAATGTGAGCAACAAAAATTTAATTTTCCTAGTAGCTACATTAAAAAAGTAAAGAGAGGGGCGCCCGGGTGGCTCAGTTGGTTAAGCGACTGCCTTCAGCTCAGGTCATGATCCTGGAGTCCCGGGATCGAGTCCCACATCGGGCTCTCTGCTCAGCAGGGAGTCTGCTTCTCCCTCTGGCCCTCTTCCCTCTCGTGCTCTCTGTCTCTCATTCTCTCTCAAATAAATAAATAAAATCTTTAAAATAAAATAAAATAAAATAAAAATAAAAAAGTAAAGAGAAACAGATGAAATTCATTTTAATAATATATTTTATATAACCCATTATATACAAAATATCATTTCAATGGGTAATCAATATGAAAAAATTTTAATGAGATATTTTGCAGTCTTTTCTTTCTACTGAGTTTTCAGGATCTGGAGTATATTTCACATATTATTATATCTCAACCTAAAATAGGACATTTTAAGTGCTCAATAGTCACATGTGGCTAATGGTTATTGTATTGGACAACACAGTCTTAGATCATCAAAGCTGGAGATAGAAATTACTAACCAGTCACTCCCAGCCATTTTCTGAATAACCCATCTTTTCCCTACTTACATCCAAAATGACTTTCATTTATATACTGATATCTTTTATGTAGGCAGAGCACTCAATACACATTGTAGAATGAGTGAATGATAGGATGACATTATGATTTATTTTAGAAGGATAAGATATTAAGGAACTTCATTGAGGGGGAGGACTTAGCATTAATAACACCTACAGAGCTGAACACGTGTTGAGTCCCTGACATTAGATCAGTTACTTGATACACATTATCTCGTGTACTGCTCACTGCATATTTTATTGAGATTGTAGTGATCAGACTCACTTTCACAAAGTAATTGAAGCTTAGCAATGTTTAGTAACTCGCTCAAGGTTACAATCATAGTGAATTGCAGAGCCAGATTTGTAACTATGTTTGTCTGAGTCCAGACTGAAGCCTTCACCATCCCATATTGCTTTTGTAAGATAAGACCATCAGGCTAAAGAAATAGCAGAGTCTGTGTTTATTCTATCAAGTTAGAAAAAAGACCATCACTTATGGTAGTTGTTGACATTTTCTCTCTGATTTCACTAGACAGAATAGTTTAGTTGAGAGTAGCAAATATTCTTTTATTTTTGCAAGGTTTTAATTTGTTTCCAGAACATTTATTGGAAAGGCATTTAGAAAATTATTTTAAAGATTGCGGGAGAGAGAGAGTACATAATTTACATTTTGTGGTTTGAAACCTTGAGTGATTAAATAGTCACACAAAGATATTAGTAGTAGAACCAAGACGTTAACATCATTACATTCCTCTTCTGAACCTCCTCCTCTAACCACCAAAAAAAGGCCTCTTTAGATTGAGGTTACAAATTAGGATGCTAAATTAAGTAAGAGTCTTCCTTACTTATTCTGTAAGGTAAGCTGCTTGTTGAAAGTCAGAAAATAATGCATTCCTGTGCATATGTAATTGTACAGATAATTGCCTCTATCATTTAAAAATATCATTTGCCAAAACGGTGTCTATGATTAATCATGTACATTTATCATTGAGTCGACTGGGGTACATTATAAAATCCTTTCTCTAAACTCGTGCATCTTTCCTCCCTTCTTGTTTTTTTTCAGTGTAAGTTATTTAGTAGTTCAGAATTTTTTATTACTCCTTGAGCCATAATTCACCTGTGTAGGAATGAGCAACGAACTTGCCCTTGGGCTGCAGAGGGCTTGTTTTTTGACTTGTGACGTCAAGGAATAAGGATGATGTTTAAAATCTCCCTTCTTGTTTCGTGGATGCTTCTAAAACTAAAATCCTGGGAGAAGGATCATTTATCGATATTAAATATCTCTGTAACCATTTCCTCAGCCCAAAACTGTACAGTGTTGGACTTCAAAGTCAGATGGTACTAAGGAAAGAAAAAAATACTTAAAAATAAGAAAGTAAATAGTAATCCTGAAATCCTGACATGTAGAACTTACCTAATGTAAATACAGTGTGCTTAATGATAATAGCAACTGTCCGAGAACATCTTTGACATGAGGCCTTCTGACGGTCTGTTTCTGCTCCACCCTGGATTCTCAGAAAAACGTCCAGACTGATGCTGTTGTATTTTTATTTGTTGAAGTTTAGCAATCCTATTTTCCTGAGTAGGAAAGATGGTTGCTGTCAGCCCCAAACCTGTACTCACAGAATTCAAAATCCCCAAAGAAGCCTTCTCAATCCCAGCTCCATTTATAAATCTAGCAAGAACCCCGATTGCTTGGGACGCCTGGGTGGCTCAGTTGTTGGGCGTCTGCCTTCCGCTCAGGTCATGATCCCAGGGTCCTGGGATCTAGCCCCGCGTTGGGCTCCCTGCTCAGCGGGAAGCCTGCTTCTCCCTCTCCCACTCCCCCTGCTTGTGTTCCCTCTCTCTCTGTGTCTCTGTCAAATAAATAAAATCTTTAAAAAAAAAAAAAAACCCCGATTGCTTGATTGACCCCATAATGGTGATGGGGGAGTCATGTTGGGGCGGCATGCTATCTGCTTCATGGCAGTGGATAGCTTCACCAGGATCAGAAGGATGAGAAAGGAGAGGTTCTCCAAAGAAAGAATTTTAGGCAAACAGGAGGTATTCATCTGCTCTAGGACCCAACACTTTTATTGCTTTCTTGTCACTTGAAAAGACTGTATTTTAAGCTCTATGAGGGCGGGGACCAGCTCTGTCTTGCTAACCACTGTATCCTCAAGGCATACTCATTATTAGATGCTTAATAAATTTATGAATGAATGAATGTCAAGCTACATAGGAGGCAAATTATTTAGTTTGTTTGGCAGCCTGAGAACAAAAGAGGGCACGATGTGGGTTATATGGTGGTGTGCTGAGACAGCTGGGGGACCATTTATAATTTGGATTTACCTGTCAAACCCTACCCCCACCACAGCTTGGGGAATAGAACTGAGAATGCGTCTCAGTTTATGTCACTTTCTTTGTACATCTTTGACTGGCTCCCTTTGAGGTTGGCACTTCCCTTCTTTAGAAATGGAGAGACCTTGAGGTAGGTCTGGCTCTAGGTTACAAATTCTTCTTTAAGGTTGGTTATATATTTTTTCGATGGCAATTTATTGGGTGCAGCTTCTCTGCTTAAAACTTCCAAGGGAAATCTTTCATTTCCAAATCTGTGAGAGGCACTTGATTTCCTCCCTCTTATACCCACTGCCTTTGTATAACTCTGAAATCTGGTTCCTCATAGAAACCACATGGGAAAACACAGTGTAAAGTACTACTATGGTATTTTCATTCATTCATTCCATTCATATTAACAGAGAGTCTACTATGTGCTGTGCACAATGCTAAGCTTTGGAGAGGTGAACCTGAGCAATTGGACTAGAAGAGGAAGCAGACAAAATGCCATACAAATACTCAATTTAAATCAGGAGACGGGTAGTATGATTATTTAGAAGAATCCTCCTCTATTCTATGTGATCCGAAGAGATTTCCCCAAGGAAGTGACATCTGAGCTGAGATTTGAAGGATGAATACAAGTTAAACACGTGGGAGCCTAAATGTTTCAGGCAAGGGGGATAGCATAAGCAAAGACCCAGAGATAGGGAAACGCGTGAGAGAAGGTCAGAGTGGCTGGAGTTAGTGAGTGTGGGGAGGATTCTATGAGATGAGGTCAGAGAGGAAGGTAGGGATCAGCTTATGCAGGGCTTTATAGCCATGTTGAGAATTTTATCTTTACTCTGCAAGGCATGTGAAGCCTTTAAGTGGTGAAGGATGACGTCTGTTTTCCCTCTGGAATAGATCACTCCAGCGGCAGAATGAAGCAGATATTGGACAAGGGTAAAAATGGATGTCTGAGACCAGTTAGGAGCCAACTTGGTATAGAAATGAGAAATTAGGGGCACCTGGGTGGCTCAATCGTTAGGTGTCTGCCTTCGGCTCAGGTCATGATCTCAGGGTCCTGGGATGGAGCCCCGCATTGGGCTCCCTGATCAGTGCAGACCCTGCTTCTCCTCCCAATCTCCCAGCTTGTGTTCCCTCTCTTGCTGTGTCTCTCTCTGTCAAATAAATAAACAAAATCTTTTTAAAATTTTTTAAAAAATGAGAAATTAGGAAACTGATTTTTGCATTTCTTAACGTAATACTGAGTCCTTTGTTTTATCAAGTCTGTCAGCTAGAAGTTCTCATCTGAGAACAGATGAAGGACTTTATCCTGACCTTGTCATGCTAGAGAGCACACCGAGAAAGGGCTGTCCGGGTGTGCTGAATGATCAGATGCACTTTTGGGGCTTGCTGTTTTGGAGGTATCAGAGTACAGTCATGTAGAAAAATAAACGAGAAGGCTGGGAATGTGGGTCTGATGATGGAAAAAAATAGATGCTAAAGCGGAAGGCTTGGGAGACTTCCACAAAGAGACTCTACTTGGAGCTGGGAGTATGAATGACTGTTCAAGATTATGTTAGGGAAGAAGGAAGAGATTGCTAAGGAAAATACCTATATTTAGGGATGGATATTCATTCCACAAATACTAAGTGTTCACTATGTACCTGGCCCTGGGCTGTGACTCAGAATTGACAGCCAGAAGAAGCTAGTTGAAGATGAAAAAAGAGGACCCTGAAAATGTGGAGTAACAAACAGCAAAGGATAAGAAAGTCTCAAGAAGGAAGGGTGGCCAATGGTTTAGTTCCTGTGGAGGATGGAAATACAATGAAGGCTGAAAAGACAACTCTGGGCTAGTGGAGTAGTCTCCACCCCAGATGGCACACATTATAAAGCTGGTCTAGTCACCAGACTTAGAGGGAGTGCACATTAGGGACCTTGACAAAACCCTCCTCCCATTTAGAACTTTAAATTACAGGAAGATAAGACTCGATATATAAAATTTCACTTTGTATCTCACTTCCTTGACGCACAACTATTCTGTCTACAGAAAGAGAGCTGTGCTTCCCCTGTCCTGCCATGGTTGTCAGCCAAAAGCAGAGATGTCGTAATTTGAGGTTGACAGCAGGATGACCCTTACAGGGTCACTACAGCTTCTGTCCTGTGGCAGATCCTCCTGCTGAAGTATGGAGGTGCCATGATGTTAAATCAATAGTCATGAGTGATGTGGAGATTTGAGATGAAGCTAAACATAGCTTCCTTTGATTTTACCTTTTCATTTTTCCTGCTGGGTACCACATTCTTAGAAGAATGATTTACCTCTGGGTAAATCATCTGCTCAGATTTGCTATTCTAACCAAATGATACTATCCTAAGAGGATCAGAAGGGCCTGGATGTTAACTGTGTTCATTTAGGGTCCCATGTTAAGTTTCTGTGACAAAAAAAAAAAAATAGATTCCCCATGAAATTTATAAAGTAGTGGACACAAACATTTCTGTTAGAAATATTCAGGAAATTCTGATTGCCAATTACATATTTAACACTGGGTAACTCAGTAATGGAAATCAAAGTTGTAAAAGAATAACATGTATTTGGGCTGAATAATATTCAAAATTTTATTCCCAATAATTTAAGAAGAAGACGTAGCTATTATCTATTACTGTATAACCACCCCACAATTTATTGGCTTAAAGCAAGAACCGCTGATTCAGAACATGATGCTGTGAGTTGGCAGTTTCAGCTGGGCTCAGCTGTACAGTTCTTCTAGCCTAGGCTGGGAATGTCTCACGCATCTTCCAGCAGTTGCCAGGCAGCTAGATAGCTCTGCTTCTGGGGATTGGTAGGGACAATGTGGGTAGAGGAGCTCTAGGTATCTCATCAACCAGAAGTCTAGCTTTGGCTTGTCCACTGGCAACTAGGCCGGCTTCCCAGATAAAGAGTGGAAGATGGAGTGCCTCTCGAGGCATGCCTCAAAATTGGCGCAACATTGTCCTGCCACATTCCGTTAGCCAGAGCAAGCCACAGGGTCTGCTCAGGTTCAAGGAGTAGAAAAACCGACTCCATCTATTGATGGGAGGGGTGAACTACCAAGTTACACTGTAGCAGGGTGAGGACATTGGCCATTTTGCTATCTACCACAGATGATGCATCATTCTTATCTTATTTGTCTTACAGATAGGTAGGTAAAATGTATACTATTTAAATGATACCTTTGGAAGGAAGAGTCTTTTCATTTTTTGCTTTGAGGGCAGTATCAAACTAGAACCTCTCTCTCAAAGCAACCAGTTAGGATGAGATTGTGTTAATTGAATATCTTTGGCATCATTTTTGTTTAAGTGTAAAGAAAATCCTCATGTTTTTAGTGGCTGTTAGTGTAGGTCTGTGAGACACCACTAATCACAGACAAAGCAGAACTTCTTAATGGAAAGGAACACTACCTAGCTGTTGGCCTACTAGTCTTATATAAAGATTTCACAACTGCCATTGGGAAAAGGCATTTACTTGACAAATGGTGCTATTTCTGTTTTTGTCTGCCCAGTTTTAAATTTCTTCTTATTAAAATGGCAAATTCAGATCCCAGAATAAATTGAACAAATGAAATACATAAATGGAAGATACACACTTCACCACTTCACTTTGTAATATGTAGACATCTTATGGATGCAAGGACATTTCATGGAAAGAGAGTTTTAAAATTACTTTGTATGCGTATAGAGAAAATAAAACTTTTTGATGTCTTGGCTCAAACTGAATAGGATCTCACTTAATACCCCTTGTAGTACTTTAAGATGATTTATTATTATGCTAATATTGTAATGTAATATTTATTAAGCATTGAAAGTGTGCAGAATACTAGATAGTCCACATAAAAATCCTGGTGGATTTCAAGGAAAAGGGCTAAAAAATGCACTCTCCTAATCCACAGGAAAAGAGAGCAATTCAGAACCTAGCTGAACCAATGAATCCTACTTAATTTAGTATACAGCATATGTCCAAAAAAAAAAAAAAAAAGGTAGACTAATAGAAATGGAGAGTGAGCATCTCTGATTAGAAGGCTGTGATCTTAAGAGCACACTTTCCTCCCCAGACCTGATTTTCTTTTTTTTTTTGTAAAGATTTTATTTATTTATTTGAGAGAGAGAGAGCACATGAGAAGGGGGAGGGTCAGAGGGAGAAGCAGACCCCCTGCTGAGCAAGGAGCCCGATATGGGACTCGATCCCGGGACTCCAGGATCATGACCTGAGCCGAAGGCAGTTGCTTAACCAACTGAGCCACCCAGGCGCCCAAGACCTGATTTTTAAAAGGGTTAATTCAGTAAAATATTTCTCATTTAACAGAAGTTTTGGCCAATAACCCTCTGCATTATCATCTGATGTTCTAAGATCATAAGTTACAGTGGTTTCAGAGACCAGCTTTATAACTATTATCCCAAACTACAAGATGAAATGCTTTTAAAAAATTATACCTTAACTGTAACTTTACAGCATCACAATAAAATTTACAATGTTGGCATAAGGTATGTGGAAGTCTCAGAATAGAGTTATAAATTTGCTGTAAGAGGACAATTTTCCCCCCAAATTAATAGCATATTTAAAAATATCATCTCTACTGTGGCCAAGATAAATGGGGGGGGGGGTAACCCGAGACAATGATTTAGGTGACTACAAAGAAAAATGCACATTCCCAAATAGTAGGACCCAAATCCCTCCACTTTTATCTGAAAAAATGCACATAACTTGAGGAAAGATTTTCTTAGTTTGCCATAATTCTACACTTTGCTTAGCCAGTTTAGATCTGGGGGGAAAAGTAATGCCAAAGCTCAAAAGGGGCTTAGGAACAGCATTTCCTATTTCATGAAATCATGTTCACTGACTAAGGGTTTTATCTTTTACTTGTCTTTAAATAGAATTCTCCCAGAAGTTGGTGAAAGTCTTGGGTGTAAATTGATTGGGGGTGCCTGGATGGCTCAGTCGGTTAAGTGTCTGCCTTCAGTTCAGGTCATGATCCTGGGATCCTGGGATCCAGCCCCACATTGAGCTCCCTGCTCAACAGGGAGCTTGCTTCTCCCTCTCCCCCTGCCTGCCGCTCCCCCTGCTTGTGCTCTCTCTCTCTCTCAGATAAATAAAATCTTTAAAAAAAAGAAAATTGATTGAAAAACATGTTCTCTCTGTCTCTATATATGCTCATATCAATGCTATGCATGTATGTGTGTGTGTATATATATATATATATATATAATATGGATAATTTTATATATATATAAAATGGCCTCAGTGAAGTCAAATATAGATATTTTAGCTTCTTTTGAGTCCCTAAGCAAGTAAAAGAATACAAAATGCATACTTATATGCATACAAATGCATACTTATATGCTTTTTGGATGATGGTAGATTAAGCTAATGGGATAAAAGTATCCTAATTATCGGTCTGAATATAGAAAAAAAAAGCACAAATTAACTTTATTTCTGAAAAGATTCCTTATATTCTTTTTATTTAAATAAAGTTATACTGGGGTGCCTGGGTGGCTCAGCTGGTTAAGCGTCTGCCTTCGGCTCAGGTCATGATCTCAGGGTCCTGGGATTGAGCCCTGTGTTGGGCTCCCTTCTCGGTGGGGAGTCCGCTTCTCCCTCTCTCTCTCCCTCCACTGGTGCTCTCTCTCTCAAATAAATAAAATCTTTACAAAAAATAAATAAAGTTATGCTATAGATGTCTATGACTGCCATTGTAATAAAACATAAGTACAAGCTTCTTTTGGTAATATGCATTCATCTCCATGTATAGTCTTTTTTTAAAAAAAAAAGATTTATTTATTTGAGGGAGAGTGCGTGCGCGCACACACATGAGCGTGGGAGTGAGGGTAGGGGCAGACAGAGAGAGAGAGAGAGAATCCTTAAGCAGATTCCCCGCTGAGCTCGGATCCTGACCCTGAGATCACAACCTGGGCTGAAATCAAGAGTTGGCTGCTTAACCGACTGAACCACCCAGGCACCCCCACCATGTATGTTCTTTTAAGGAAAGAATGTAGTGTTATTTAATAATTCTCAAAGAACATTTTAGGACCGTATACTTTATGCTAGTTGATGGATTAGATTTGTAAAATGCAGATACATTTTATTTGGTGATTTTTATTTAAAAATTTGAAGAGGGGAGGGCGCCTGGGTGGCTCAGTTGGTTAAGCGGCTGCCTTCGGCTCAGGTCATGATCCTGGAGTCCCGGGATCGAGTCCCGCATCGGGCTCCCTGCTCAGCAGGGAGTCTGCTTCTCCCTCTGACCCTCCTCCCTCTCATGCTCTCTCTATCTCATTCTCTCTCTCAAATAAATAAATAAAATCTTTAAAAAAAAATTTGAAGAGGGGAAACAGAGCAGTGAAAAATACATTCAGTTCAAGTAGTAAAGACAACATGAAACTTTCCTAGGGGAATAAAATCACTTACAATTTCAGCGTTATAGTTAAAAACTGGTCACATAAGTCTATGGTCTATAGAATGAAGTTTAGATAATGAAAAGTGATATGGAAATTGGTTGAATCAACTAGTTCTTGTTGGCTTCTTTTTAAATTACCTGTAATCACATAGTCATCTGTAGTACATAGGAACGTAAAACATATTTTCATATATGTCTAATTATAGGGTTTAGTTGTTTATCAAAATGACCGCCCAAGCTTCTGTATGTTTAAAAAGTTTGCTCTGCAGATCTTATTTAAACTATGTTTTCAAACAGGCAAAACAATGACAGTTCATAAATAAAAAATTTAAAAAATGACTTTTTCAGAATATTGCGGCAACTTGTAAAACTCCTGCTTATCCGCACACTCCTACTTATCCACAGACTTTCTGAGAAGGGATGCTGTGAACCAAACTCCAGGAAGCACCCAGAAAGTAAAGAAAGAATGAGCAAAGTAGAAAATTCATGATGGAAGTTGAAGGTCACAAGACAGAAGGTAGAGACGTGACACTCTCTTTAGTAGACAGTTTTTTTTTTGCTTTGTTTTGTTTTTTTCACTTTTAGGTTGTACACAGAAGAAACACCTAGATCAGAAATAGAAAAGGAGCATTTCCTTAGGTCTCCAAGGAGAGAAATGCTAGCAAATAGTTATTTCTAAAAGATTCTGAGAAACCTATTGTACAAAGGGGTGAGGAGGTGCAAAGGCTTTATTAAATAAATAGTTTGGTGATAGAACCTGGGTTTCTTGGGGCTTTGGAATGAATTCTAAATTTTTAGGAAGATAAATAGCAGGATTAGATTAAATACCATTTTGTTAGTCATCTGTGAGAAAGTTTTGTGTCTAATTGTTATTTCTTTCATCTTTGTTCTTGAGTTTGTTTCCTTTATTATTTCTTCTGGGTATCAGTTCTAGTTTAACTACTGTATTAAACTACAGTCTGTGGACTGTGGGGTTTCATTCACCAGCTTGTTTCATTTCTTTGTCTGGACACCTGACCCAACAGAACTCTACTTCAACCTGGAGACGACTAATGCAAAAATGAAGTTTAAACTAGTCCAAAAAAATTAACCCATATTTGAAAGCAAGCTTTGCCCCTGCAACCCCATCTTGGAGATGGCATTCTCGTTCATGCCATATGAAAACTACTTTTAAAGCATCACTCATTTTAATAAAGAGGCTCATAAAATTCAGTTCTCTAAAGTATCAACATTCTTGCCTTGACGGTTAATTGAAACATTTCAGACAAGTAAGTACAGAATTTACTTTTTTGCCTGAACTAGTGAAGTAATTAAGGTAAAAATAAATTACCTGGATCAGTGATTCTTAGTTTTCTATGCTCCTTAGAATTCCCTGGGGAGCTTCTAAAAATTACAGATCCCAGGTCCTTGACCCTAACAAACTAAAACAGGAAGTGGGGTCCTGGCATTGTTCTTTTTAAAACAGCTCCCTATGTGGGGTGTCTGGGTGGCTCTGCCTTTGGTTCAGGTCATGATCCCTGGGTCCTGCTCAGCAGGGAGTCTGCTTCTCCCTCTCCTTTTGCCCCTCCCCCCTCATGCTCTCTCTCTCTCTCAAATAAAAAATATTTTAAAAAATACATAAAAATTAAAAAAGCTCCCTAGGTGACTCTAATTTGTAGCCAAGATTAGAACATCAATCTAGATAGTTCAAAGCCAAAAAATAATGAACAAATAAGTAAATAAGTAAATCTATTCCAATTTGTATGTTGAGGCATAATGATTATTACTTGTCACTTGTTTTAAAACCACCAAAAAAAAACAAAAAACAAAAAAAAACCCACCAGTGGGGGCTCCTGGGTGGCTCAGCTGGTTAGGCATCTGCCTTCGGCTCTGGTCGCGATCCCAGAGTTACGGGATCGAGTACCACATCTGACTCCTTGCTCAGAGGGGAACCTGCTTCTCCTCTCCCTCTGCCTGCAGCTACCCCTGCTTGTGCTCTCTGTCAAATAAATAAATAAATAATAAAAAATCTTAAAAAAAAATAAAACCACCAGGGCATTTGGTTGCCTGCATTTAAATTCAAACATTTGTAGATTGCAGTTAAGCCCTTCTACAGCCCATTCTTAACAGACTTTTCAGGTCTCAGCTCCCTACAACCCTGTTCAAGTCTTGTCAACTCAGAGCCTTCTAACACTCCCTACCCTTTTACTCTGTGTTTTTAGCTTGCTGTTTTCTTTCTCTCATACCTCAACCTCATTCTGTACTTGGCAGAATGCTATTTCCCCTTCAAAGACCAGCTTAAGAGTCATTGCCTCTGTGACACTGGAGTAATCATAATATAGTTATTTTATATAATGCTGATTTGTATAAATTCAAATCCCTTAAATATTTTCCTGAAGAGACAAAGTCACATTGTCTAGCGATAAGTGAACGGTTAATAATACCTCTTCAAAGTCCATCTAAGTATGTATCTATCATATTGCTGCTTAGTTACCTAGGTATATCAATATCAATAATTACCTAGGTATATCATCCCAGAAGGAGGCATTTGATTTAGGTTTATGAACTATTTCACATAGACATTTGAGTTATGTTCTGAAATAGTTGCAAATTCCAATGTCTTATTCCAACTCCCTGAATCATTTTAAGGAAGACCATCATTATGATTTTTTTTTCCTGCTTAAAATTGGACTATCCAGACTTTAAGCAAATTACAGATATTGAAAATATTAGGACATCTATATTCTTTGATATGTTGAATTTTCACATTTGAAGTATGAGTTTCAAATAGGAACTAAGTGGATTTAATTTCTTTTTCTTTACTCCTTTGGCTTTGATGCCACAGGAAGCCAGCTTGCTAACTCCCTGATACCTGATATTTCCCTGACTGAAAGGACTTTCTGATGAGGATCAGCATTTTCCCCAAGACAGGAGTGTGAATTTTCTTCTTCCTAAAGATACACATGTCCCTTAAAAGAGCCCAGAATATTTCCTGCAAAACTGCCTCAGTCATTTGAGCACTTATTAGAGCTACTATCAGAAAGGCTGAGGGAAGAAATGCATCATTCCTGCAAAGGAAAAAACAAGTGCACCCTAAAATAGGCCAAGAACTTGAACATCAGCAAGATTACAGGCCAGGGGGTAAAAGTAAATCAAGCTTTGAATAAAAATTTGGTTTCAAAAATAAATGCTTATCCTTTAGTTCCCTGGCTTAAGTTTTCCAACTTTCTCACTGCAGGAATTTTGTGAAATATACAAATGGTAGACAAGTATTTGTGTTAATATTCTGAATTTACATTTTTTTAAAATTAGGAATGTGGTTGGTTTGTTGCGGTGGTCTGTCATGAAGTCTGTAATTATACAGATTGCAATTTACACCTAGTCACAAATAGAGGAGTTACTCTCCTAGGACAATTTCAGGATCTCTTCAGGTAGGACAGTTTCAGGATCTCTTCAGGTAGGAAAATTTTCTGTAACTGAGGAACGACTCAACTTTTAGGCAAGAGCTCATTATGTCCAGGTAATTCCATGCCGATGTGAGCTCTTCCTTTTCCCTCAAGTCTTTATTGATCTTGACCCCAGGTTCTCCATCAGACTCAATCCTGACTGAGCTGCAGGCAATACCCCCGCTGGGTGCGGACTTCAGGCCCACCACTGGAGGGCGTCTGGACGCTTCCAAACAATTCCGAAGCTCCTGGAAAGTCTGATCTAGAAAACTAAAGCACAGGAGGGAGAACGTGATATTTGATTTTATTGGGCTAATAAGTAAAGGGGATAACAGGAAGGTTTGGGAGCAAAACTAAACCGATTTCTTTCGTGGGATCAGCCCTTCCCACCGGGGCAGCCAACTCCCTAGAGGGCAGGAGAGAATAATATTATGAAGGCCTGAGCCCTCTGAGCTCCGCAAGGGCAAGTCTCCGAGGGGTTGGTGCCCCACAGCGCCGAGCTCCTGGCTAGATTCCCGGGCGCTGGAGGACGGGGGACGCGTCCCAAGGCGCTCGGACCGCCTTGCTGTCAGGCGATCGTGCTTCCGAGGCCGCTGGGGACCAAGGCGCTGCAACCTGTTCTAAAAGTCCTAGAAGTCCGGGTACGCGAGGCCTTTTCAAATAATAAAGGACTCCCGCCCCGACCTGCGATTCTTCCCGCACCGGGTTCGTTGAAAGCACCTATCCTTTGGGGAGTGGGCAGTAAACCAACCTCGGGGTAGAAATGTAAAAGGTGTAATGTATTTCTGATGGGCTCCCCTGCCGCATTCATTTCCTTCCTGCTGAAGGATCGCACTGAATTGTAATCACTTTACACTGATTTTCTCAATTAAAAAAAAAAATGTGTTTCAGAGCATCACTTTAAAGAAAAGTCTTGCTTCCTGCTCATGAACCTTTAAGTCCCTGGTAGGAAGAGGCGAGTTGAAAGGCACATGAGAGATGCTCAGGTTTCCAAGATAACCCAGCTCCGGGCAATGCGCGTCGTGAACAGCGCAGATTTACAAGAACACGAATTCATTGAGGCTCCCTGCCAGCCTGTCTGCTGGGACTTCAAGTCACCTGCAGGGCCTGGGAGACAGATTTCGGCTTGCCGGCTACAGGATGGGAACCGGTTCCTGTGTAATTGAAAAACCGCACTCTCAGGTAAAAATATGTCAAATCACTCCTCAGCCCAGACGGAATTCAGCATCCAAAGGGTTACGCGCGGCTGCTGGGTTCGGGCGGAGGAGAGGGCGCCTCGGCACTCCCAGTAATTCAATTAGTCAGGTTTCTGGAAGGTGGGGCCGAGAAGGGGGGTAGGAGGCGTGGGGAAGGGAGGAGATTAAGAAAACGCCTCTTTCTCGTGGAACAAACCAATCCTGTTGGAGTGAAGAGAGAGGAAAAAACCCCGACCTGTAAGCAAACAGCAGGCCGTTCACTGACTGGCTGCTCCAAGCCCCCCCCCCCCCCCGCCCTCCAAGTAAACTGCACGCGGAGGAAAAAAAAAAAGAAAAAAAAAGCAGCCCACATGACCCGGGCCGCGGCGGCAGCGGCGCTGGCTGGGCGCGGGCGGGCGGCGCCTCCCCCTGCTAGGTCCGGAGCTCACACCCGCGCTCGCGCAGCCCGCCTGCCCCGCGCCCTGCGCTACACGCCCGGACACCGCCCCCTTCCACGGCCGCGCCGCCCACGTCCACGTTCACGCGCGCGGCCTTGCGCACCGGTGCGGCGGCGGCGGCGGCGGCTGCTGCTGGGTCGCCGTTGCTGTCGGCTTTACACGCAGGTCATTAACGAGGGGGCGTGCCCGAGGAGATTTTTTCCCATAAAGCATTTTTTCTCTCTTTTTTTTTCTCTTTTGCAAAACTGACTTTTACCTCTTTCCACTTCTCGCCAGTCATTTCAATCCCTCCTGGGCTGTTCGTGCTGCTCCTGCTGCACTCAAGTTTATTTTCCCGCCTGGTAGAGGTTTTAGGATTTGGTTGGTGCTTTTCACCTCTTGTTGCTGCTGTGCCCAAGGAGGGAAAGAGGAGCAGCTGCAGGAGGATCGGGAAGGTTTTCTGATGTAGTCATCGGGGAGGTGCCACTCGCTCCTGCGCTCTCTCTCTCTCTTTTTTTTCTTCTCTTTTCCCGTTTCAAACTGATTGATGCATCTCTACAAGTTGCCGGGCTTGGGGCAAGACCCGTCGGAGTCGCAGGGACACTTCTGAGCGCTCACCCGAGGCTCTTGGCACCGCGTCTGGGGGCTCAGTCTTGCTCCCGGAAGGCGATCGGAGACTGACATCAGCCCATCCAGGAGTTGGAGGGATTCATTTAAAAAGTGATTGTTTTCCCTCTCGCTCTCCAGCCTAACAGTTGGGTTGGCGTCGTCCTGCAGGTTTGGGCATCCCAGCTCCGCCTCGCTGGCTGGTTCGTAACCTCTGCTCTTCATTCACTCTGGTGCACCCACACCCGGCCAAGAAAAGCACGCGCGAGAAATCCCCGAGGCTCTGCCAGCGCCAGGGGTGTCGTCTCCCGCCGCCGCAGTCCGACTCCGCCGGGGGGACCTGCCGGAAGATACGGAGAGCCAAACTTTTCTTTGAGGTTTTCAAGGCAAGACCGCTCCTCGCCAGCTTAACTGCCGCTTAAGCAGTTCCAGGACGCCGGCGGGGCTGGGTTTGTGGCCCCGGATCCCCACCCTTTTCGGCGCACCGCCCCGATTCCGCAGCACCTACGACTCCTCCGAGATTTCCAAGGGTCTCCCGGTTAAGGCACAGAGGAGGCGGGGGAAGGGGGTCCTTACCTCCGGGGCCACAGGCGCGAAGCCCTCCATCCACACGGAGCCCTCCTCCTGCAGTTTCTCACCCGCCGCCAAAGTAACTTGGAGCGAAGCGGGGCGCACTGCGAGGGCCCTGGGCGGCGGCGGAGCCGTGCGCAGCCCGCGGCGCCGACGCTGAGCCGGGCCCGGCGGGCCAGTGTATGTCTCCCCGCGGCTGCGGCGCGCAACTCCCGGTGACTGTGCAGCGTGCGCCGCCGCCTGCCCCAACCCGCGGTGCCGCCGCCCGGCCGGGTGCGCACCTCCTCCTCCCGGGGTGACCGGCCTGCCGCCGCCGCTCGAGACACAGCTTGGCACCCCTTCCCCCGCCCTCACCGCCGCCACCACACACACGCATGCTTCTCTCCATCTTGTGATTCCTTTTTTCCTTCTGAACCCTCCATTGGGGGTGCGAGTTCGTCTTTGCCCCCTCCCCGACCTCCCCCCGTCTCCTCTTCTCGTTCTCCTTCCCCTCCCCAGCTTGGTGTGCGCCTCTTTCTTTTCTCGCCACTCTTCATTCTTATTTATTCATATTTATTTGGCTCCTGCTCTCTTTCTCCCCTTCCCTCCCTCCCTCCGGATCCCTGCTCTTTCCCCGGAGTGGCTTGTCGGGGGCTCCGCCGCTGGCCAGGCGTGATGTTGCACGTGGAGATGTTGACGCTGGTGTTTCTGGTACTCTGGATGTGTGTGTTCAGCCAGGACCCAGGCTCCAAGGCCGTCGCCGACCGCTACGCCGTCTACTGGAACAGCAGCAACCCCAGGTAAGGCAATAGGGGGAGCGGAGAGCGGGGATACTCGGGCCTCGGCGCCCTAAGGAAGGAGCGGCGGTGGCGGCGGGGACCTGCGCGCACCAGCCGCGGGCGGCGCGCACCCTCGGAGCCTGTGTCGCCAGGGCGCTGATGGCTTTCGAGGCGCCCACGGGAAGCGTTCCCGTCGCGCCTCTCTTTGTTAAGCTGCCTCAAAGAGGCCAGGAGTCCTTGGGAGTCCCCGGGGCAGCCCAGACCCGCTGCCTCTGCGGAGCGCGGGGAGACTCGGAAAAGGCGGGAGCTGGGGAGTCGAGACTACTCCGCTTCTTCACCGGGGCAAGCCGGCCAGCATCTCGATCCTGGCGTAGCGCTTGGTCACCGGGAGGTCCCGGTGCGCGCAGCCAAGAGTTCCCGCCTGGAGCGTGGGTGCGCAGGGACTGCAGGGAGAACCCGCCAAACATCCCCAAAGTTGTTGGTTTTTTTTTTATTTTTCTTCCCTTTTCTCGGTACGTTCAGGGAGCGCAAGGGCTGGGAGAAGCGAGGGGGGTGCTGGGAAGCGGAAGCTTTAGGCTTTTATTTTCTTCTAACTGGGAGGCAATCAACCGGCCCCTAGCCCAGTCTCGGCCCGGCGCGCCTGGCATTGGAGAGGATTCTCCCACCTCCTTACCCCCCGTGGGTTCAAGGTGCCAGAAAGTTTGATCTAATGCCGGGTTACGTCATGTGTGCGGAGCGAGCTGCTGGAGTTGGCCGAGCCGGGAGGTGGGAGCCCTGTAGTCCACGGCCTGGCGGTGTGAAGCCGGAGGAACACGCACAATTACCTGGAACCGTTTTGTGGACGTCCCCGAAGCCCTCCCGGTACGCGGAAGGCTAGAGATGGGCGCCTAGGGCCGTCCTAGCGTGCCTGCTGAACTCTGGCCACCCGCAGACGTCCCTTGTTCAGGGATTCTGGAAGTGGGGAGGAGTGAGGGTTGTCCAGTGTGCCGGGCGAACCCCTCCGGATCCAGAGCAGCTCCGAGCCCTACTTTCTCCCCGGCCTGTGGGCAGCAGTCGGTCCCACTGGGCCCAGAATGCTCTGGCTCTCTGGGACCGAGGCCAGCTTCCAGGTGCGGGCTGGTTTCGGTGCCTGCCTAAGAGGGAAATAGCATCGATTATACCTGAAATCCCAGGTTTTTCTCTGGGCTGGAGTGGAAGTTGGGAGGAGAGAGGCTGGAGGCCGAGGGGATGATAGTTTGTGGTGGCTGCGCGCCCAACGTGTATGGAAGAGAGGGGGCTGGCGGGCGCCTCCAGTTCTTCCTACCTCCGGGTGGCCGTGTCCACCGGCCTCCCTCCTTCCCCCTTAATTCAGGCTTGGGAGGGAGTCCCCGCTTGAAGTAGTGTCAGCTCAGATGAAGATGGGCAGATTTCCCCACAAGCGGTCGACCGGTTGCCTAAAGGAGAGTAGCGCGCCCCCCCCCCCCCCCGCCCCGCTACTCCAGGAGAGATAGTCACACCCAGGTAGCCCAAATTCTAAATTGCACCGCCTAGCAGAAGTGGAGACATCCCTGAAAGTTTGGTTAAAAAAAAAAAAAATGTCTTCTGGAGGTGGGTGGTGGGATGGGAAGCTATTTCTTCTTTGACATGCCACTTACCACTGTTAGGAAAAGAAAGGGAAGCCATCCCGCCAGAGGAGATGCCTTTTATTAAAGCTGACAAGACAAATAGAGCAAGCTTTCCAGTTGTGATGGTGTTAAAAGCAAGTCTCATTATGTTGGTTGGTTTTATTCCCCCCCTGGGCTTTATTAAACAGCATATACGAAATACAGGAATTTATATTTCTAAACTTTAGCGCCCTATTAAATAACAGTGAAACTGGTTAGTTGAATGTGGGACATTTTGTGCTTACTTGTCTTTTCCTTCCCACTCCAAACTTCACAGTGTGATCTTTTCCTCACAGTTTTATTTGGGTACTTGGGTGTTCCAGTCATCCTAGGTTAAAACAGAAAGAATCAGCAACACCCCCACCTACCCCTCCTTCTTAACCTGTCAAGCTAGTCTTAGTTAGTTCGAGGACATTTTATCTTAGGTTATCTCTGTTTTATGCTTTTGATACTGTTGTTTGGTTTGAGATTAGCACATTGATTTTTGTTAATAGATTTGCCCTGCCTGTAGAAAACTCTGCTCAGGATGCCATGGTGGCTTTGAACCTGCCCAGACAAAGTTAATCTGTAGAATTTTAAAATACCAAGGGTATTCTCCAGTCTGTATTCTAATTTGAGGCTTGTGGAAATACCTTTTTATTTGATCGTTACCATTTTGATGATGTTCAAAAGAAAGGATAATGTACCCCTCTCCCAAGAGATTCAGCTCTAACTTTAGTATTCTTAGGGGTTTGTGGGTGCATTTATCTTCATATGTTGTCACAGTAAAACTTACTTTAAAAAACTAATGTAACTGTGAAAGTAGGGCCTGGTAGGCAGATTTCTCTCTGAAATGTTGAATAAGATGGGTTTTTTTTTTTTTGATGTATTAAGAAGATTCGGCTTGGATGTGATTTAAAAACAGCCAATGCAAAATAACTAGTTTAGAAATAAGCACAGTTTATCTCAAAAGATAGGGAAGAAACATTTTAGAAAATTTTCAAGGGTTTACTAAATTTTATAGATTCAATGTTTTACATTTTATTTTCGGTAATAATGTTATTTTGTAAAGTAAGCTAATCATGTTTTCTGATTTTATATAAATCCTATTTTTTTAGGACTTGTTAAACTAATAAGATCAGAAGACTTAATCTTTTAGAAAAAAGTTGAAAACTTTGATTGCAACTTAAACAGATTAATTTTTTTTTTCTTAGATAAGTTCAGTAGACACTTAAGCTCCTAATAAGGGATTCTGTGGCAAAATGAAGTAAATATATTTTAGCTTATACTAATGGAGGTGAACTTGAAATTATGTTTAAATACAATTAGAATTAAGTATTACATCTTGATCACAGGATTTAAATATCTTATATTGTAACTTCTGTAGTCCTAGGAGTTTATTGTTTTCATTAATGACTCTGTTATACCATTAGCATCCATAGATCTGGATTAACAGAGAAAAAAATATTAAACTTATTTGCTATCAGATAGAATCTATTGTCCTAGGTATTTGCTTCTGGAAAGTGGATGTTCAATTTTCCAAATGCTGGTAACTTTTTAGTTGCTAGTACTTATTGGGTGGTGGGCCAAAAACCAATTTTATGTTTTGAATTGGCACAAATCTCTGAAATAGCAACTGAGAACTATCAATCTGAATAGAAATATATGTGATAACATTTGCCTAAATGCATCTTCCATATTTTAAAAATTTGGAAAGTTGTCTGGATTTCACCTAAATATAGTAATAGAGTGACCCTTCTAATGTTAGGCTGAATTCTGAACCAGCATGTTACTAAGTAACTTTGAGTAATGAATATCTAAATCAAGGAGAATATAGCTATTTGTCTTTAATTTCTTTAAGAATGTAAAAAGCTTTTAAGTAACTTTTTAAAGAGACTTTCAGTAATAAAACTTTATTTACATTATCCCATAACAGCTACACTTATAAAGATAGAGATGACTCAATATAAGAACGTGCCTCTTAATCTGAAGTGTGCTGTAAACAGTTCGGTGCTTCCAATGAGAATATTCTTTTAAATATTGTGTGTATATTGAAAAGTTCTTGGTTTCTTTTGACCAGTTGCCAAAATGATAATAGGATAATTAAACATGTTGCCTACTAATTGGCATTAATGGGATAATAGTAAAATAATACAGTGGCAAATACTACCAGCATACTTGAAGAATATTGATTCTCCGCACTTAATGCTTTGCTTCTACTGGGTTCTGAGTATCACCAATTTAAAGTGTTATGCTCTGATGGGAAAAAAAAAATCTCTATAATTCACCCAGAGTATACTAAATTTTAACCTAATCATATGTTTTCTTTGGACTTTTAAAATTCTTGTAGGGACTTGTAAATTAAACATTTCATGTTAGAGTAGCAGGTAATTGACACCATTTAGTTTTG
Source organism: Neomonachus schauinslandi (assembly GCF_002201575.2). Classification (NCBI taxonomy): domain Eukaryota; kingdom Metazoa; phylum Chordata; class Mammalia; order Carnivora; family Phocidae; genus Neomonachus; species Neomonachus schauinslandi. The sequence continues at coordinate 81,049,408 of NC_058409.1, read as the reverse complement.
TTAACATGCAATCTTGGAGTTGTGAAAGTGTTATGAATTCTAGGTCAGTACTCTCAAACCTTTCTGGCTGACAGATCATTTGTATGTGGCTAAGTAGAGAGAGGTAGTAACCTTCCCCCCCCATCATAATCCTTTGGTTATTTTTTTCCTTTCAAAATAAACTTGTTTTATTTTTTAAAATTGGAGTCATCAGTGTTTTATTATGTATATACTAGTATTCTAGCACTGTGCCTTTTCCACTGACAAATAAAGGAAATCGGTTTGATTCAAATCTAAGAATTTGGAAAGATGGAAAGTTGATCCTGGTTTTGAATGAATTTTATCACCAAACTTGTACAGGATTAACTTTAATTTTGAAATTTTAAATGTTTTAAATAATAACATATGTTAGAAACTTAAAAGTTCTTCCAGTAAAAAGCATTATTTAGAATTTTTTAACTTTATTAACTCTGAGCCTTAATGTAATGTATTAGATATAATTGGGTAATTTTATTATTTTGATCTTTTTATCAGAATTTATGTAGACATCCGGATAAAAATAAAGCAGTATGACAGAGATTTATATATCCCGTTTTTACCCTGATCCATTTGCAAAAGACCTGAAGTGAATCTCCCCCCACTTTTTTTTTACTTTACAAATTGGTGTAATGCTTCTTGTTTTGGGGCACTTTTCTGTAAATGTTTGAAAAGAAAAATTAGCTACTGAGATGTTTGTTCCATCCATTTTATGAGTTATATATTCATAATAAGCTCTCAGAAATAGTCAACTGTCTTTTTTTTTTTTTAGGTGACTGGAACATCAGTGCTATTTGAGGCATACTTGGCTGTACAGTCTAATTTGGCATTTCCAGCATGAGACCAAGGTCAATAAACTCCCTGTGATTAAAAGAATCAGAGAGAGCCTTCAGTTGTCCATTACTCCCTGCTAGTTGATTTTAGTGGTATTAACTAAACCATTGGCTCACTGAAGGAATATCTTGTTGCCATGTGTGTTCTGGCTGATAATCAATAGCTGTAGAGGCTTCCACCTTTGAAGGCTGAAGATCAGGTTTGGAAGGAGCACTTAGTTATTTGGGGGCAAATTAACCTTGTGAATTTCTTGCCATTTAATCTTGCAAGATGCCTTCTGAACAGGCATTACATTGCATTCTGTCCACTGGCCTGATTTCCTGTTGGATAGGGACAGATAAAGATGAGCGCCTTCTCTTCTCCCCTGTTGCTATGAACCACGCAAGCTACCAGCTTCATGCTGGGCCAAGAAAATGAATGAATACAATTAGTCCTTCAGGAGTCCTGGCCTTTGCAAGCTTGGGAGAAGAATATGCTAAAAGAATGTATCTTTGAGGAAGAGAATACATTAAAATACAAAGTGGAACAAAACTAAGAAAATGTTAACAGAATTTTACATGTGGGTAGCATTTATTTATTGTTTAGTGGGTTTTTTCCCCAGTATAAATCATTTGCTTTAATAGTTTTTTTAAAAAGATGCAACTCAACCCTTTTCATTTTTGTATTTGTTTTGAATAACTTCCAGTAGCAATGATGATTTTAAAAGTTACATTTTATTTTTAGTAAGGAACCAGTCTATGTTGACTGATTCCATATTACCAATTTTCTTTTTAGAAACAGTATATAAACTGTTAAAATAACAGCTCTGATTAGAATGTTCATGTTGGAAAGGAAGCCTGTGTGTCCCTAAGTACAGTGAAGAAGGCCCTGGCCACTTACCCAGGATATTCAGACAGGATCAGTTTTCCGAACTGAGAAAAAATTGCCTTTTGATCATTTGTGACGGATAACACCTTCATATTCAGATATAAAAACCTCAAAGAGGAGGATAAGAAATGATCTATTAATATTCACTTTTAGTAATTTGTCTTATGATGGTGGTCTTAGACAGCTAAACATCAATAAATGGCTGTCTCTTTTAAGGGCCTGATTTATATTATTAGATTTATATTTTCATTTGCTTCTGAACCTATATCCTGACCTGTTTTGTAGAAAAGTTTCTTGTGATTAATTTGAATTTCCAGTGTTTTGAATGGGATATTACTCACAACCAGGAGGTCTGTTTCCTCCTAAATTTGTCTGCATTTAGGTCTTTTTTAAGTCAGTAGTAAACAAGGCAGCCCAAAGACAATAGAACCGCTTAGTTTAGAATTAAAAAGTAATAAGGTGGTTTTTTTGTACTATAACTATTATACATAGTTCGATTATAAATGAAAAAAGTTCCCTGTATCTTAGTATTCTTGATAATCTCTACTCCTTGTTGCACTTTGAAGGATTTATTGTAAACTACTGAAATCTGTGCACTGTTTTGTAATGCGGAATGTGTGTGGATATAAACTCTTGGTTTTGAGGCTTTTGAGTATAGTTTTCAAACAGCCATGGATTTCAATAAAAACGTTATTTTAAAAAAGTGAAAACTCCTACTTAAGTTAGCTAGTTGCTGGGAGACGGGAGTGTACCACAGTCATGGTTACCTGAGCTTTCATTCAGGTAGAGTTCTATCATTTTCAATAAGGAAAAATAAACCTTTGTCATCTTTAGAAACATCCTTCATACAATTGACAGTTGACAGGTTGAAGAAAATGTTACTGTCAGGTCTTATTTTCCAGTCAAGTGAGAAATAAAAATAGTTTTGAGTGATTTTTAAGAAAATCTATTTAAAAATTATTTCAAAATGTAGGGGAATGCTTTTAATATTATTATGTATGTCATAGAATTAATCTGCCATTTGCTTCAGGGAAGGTCAGCAAAGTGCAATTCCAGGAGAGACTCTGACAGTTAAGTTCCTAGGCTGTTTACTTTAAAAAGTCCAATACAGTTGTTGTGTTTGTAATAAGATATCACTGGATGTTTTATGATGGCATTCTTTAGGAGATGTAAATACATCAGTATTATTCCTGTAATTATTTATCAAGTGACCCGTTTTCCATGACTGATGATCATGATTCTGCTGTGACGTGGGAATTCTGGTCATGTGATATCTGTATGTTTATGCATTGGACAGTTATGTTATTGGCACACAAAGATCAGACCTTTTTAAAAAATTGCTATTAATAATTTTAAATAACTGCACAGTGCAATGTATAGGTTTCCATGTGGAAATGTGTGAATACATGCTTGGAGATTAGGGAAAAAAGATGACTAAGTTTTTGCTCCCCAATTTAGAAAAGCTAGATTTTTGGCTTTCTGTTAAATCAGAGGTTTTTTTTGTTTTTGTTTTTTAGAAGCAGCCATCTTGTTTTAAGACCGATTTTATTTCTTTCATGAAAATGGTCTGGAAATGAATATGGACAATAGAAAAGGACTAAACCACTTTATAATAATTTTGGCAGGGCTCTACATTTAAAGCTCTCTCAAATTATTTGTGAGCTCATTAGAATGCTATTTTCTTGTATTTAGTTGAAAAAAAGGGAAGTTTTAATTTAGTAATAATATATTTTAAATCCAGGCATATTTTAATGTTAAATGTTGGGCTGTACCATGTTTACATATGTATTTTTGTTTTGTAGCTTATAATTTGTTGTTAATTTCAAAGTAGTATATTAATAGCTCCTATGGTCACCCCCCCAAATCCTAATTTCCTTTTTTTGATTGTTCTAAGTAGGCCTTTTTATGTCAACCAACGCATTTTTTTTCCGCAAATCACTCAGCAGTACCAAGAATCTTTCTCTCGTAAGAGGTGCTGATAAAAATATAGGTATCTTTAAAAATGAAACATTTGGGATGCTTTCAGAAGCATTATATGAGATCAGAGCCTTTTTGTCCCTGAAATATAGGCTTTCATTCTCTCATTACTAACTGTTCTTATGGGTTCTTATAGAAAATAGAGAAAATTATATTGGAAGTAGATTCATATTTGTTATTAAAAATTATGAGAATATATCAACCGAGTCTGCTATATTTTCCACCACGTTTTGTATTTTTTGATACATTTGGAAGAACATGTGGCCTAGTAAAGTTTACCAAAAATTTATAGTAAACTTCTTGCTACTGCATCTGTTTGATGATGTCTGGGAACATTATTCCCATGAACTGCAGTAAAAACAGAACTTCCTTAAGATTAATTTCAGAGTAACCTGACTCAGTCAGTCTGATTAAACTGGGCACAGATTGAAAACTACTTATGTCACAGATTGCTTCAGTTCATTTAGAAGTAGGATTTTTGGTGGTTGCAGATGCAATATAAAGGTGATAAATAAAATGCATGTTTTAGGAAGTGGTATACATCTCCTAGACTCCTTATTTGAAGTCCAGGTATGAGCTGATAGTTTTTGTACTGCAAAGCTTTCCTCTGATATCCATCATCCATCCATTTTTGTTTTGTTGTTTTCTTTTGTTTTTTGGCTGATGGAGAAGACTAGAATATCTGAGTGTCCAAAGTGACCTTTTTGTTTTAAATGGACTAATAAATACTATTGTTTTTTCTTGTTGCTTCTAAGCTGTCAGAGTGTCCATTCTAAGTCTTATTAGTGACTTATTTATGTATGTAGAAACTATAGTTAACAACTAGCTCTTGCTTTGTGTTGTGAAAATACATATTAGGAAACTCTTTTGTCATGTTAAAATGCAGTTTTATGGTTTGAATAAAATCAAGGCATGGCTTATTTTGGTTGGATAATTATAGTGCAAATTGTGATCTGGATTTTGATGGTGGTAGACATGATACTTGGTGTCTCATGTTCCACAGACACCCGTGGGACATACGGCTTTGTCACATTTACCGAACTTTAATAATGTGTGTGTTGGGGGGGGCTTAACCTCTTGGTTAGGTTTTTTTATAGTACTTAATTTTATGGAAACAAATGGGAATAGAAAGAAAAGGAAGACTAATTCTGAATATGGGGAAATGATCCTTTGTGTTTAACAATTAGGTTAAACAAAGTGGGAGCAAATGAGCCTCGTTCCCCTTCTATTGTTTCAGGGCAAGAAAATACAGACAGATGTCGGAATGTGGAAGCTGTGACCTCTGACCCACACAGCATGGCCGCTGCCATGGCACATAAGTGTCCTGAGCCACCATAGTAGCAGGATGCTTTTTTGAAGTGACTGACACTTTGAGATGGAGAACCTGAAACTGATTCTGTAGCTATTTGCAGGTCTCTGAACTATCAGTCTTTTTAGCTTCACTTTTAAGTTCCTCACCTTACCTTTTATGAAAAATGTTTCTTTGTTTGGCTCAGACAGAGCTTTTGTGACTTCTGGATGGGTTCTGTATTCCTGTAGCCACTATCAATCTTTGCCTCCCAATAAATTCATTCGTCGGGTTGGGATAATGGAGGAGGCGCAGATGTATGGTTCTGCTGCACCAAAGCGTTTGTCTGCTTTATTTAACTAATATCTATATTTTAAAGACAGATGAAAGCGCTGGTTTTATTAAAGGCCCTTTCTTTTAGTTTCTGTCCTGCAATCTTGCCAATAACCCTTGGGTTCAGACAGACCATTAATGTTTTAGATACTGTGGCATTCAGTGTTTTCTTCATATATTTGTTTACTGTTACTGCTTCAATAAACTTTTATGCCTATTTCGGTAGTTTTCTGGCGGGGGCTCCATTTATTAAAATTTAGTGACCCAGCACAAAGAAGGGTACAGTTCAAATCGTGGTGCTTTTGACAGGGTTTTGTGTCAAACTAGAGAAAATAATAGGGAAATGAAAGCTGCCAAAATGTGTCTCCCAATTACTAATTAATCAGGCGAGAAAGGACCTCAGTGACAGATCTGGTGTCTGCCATGACAGCAACTCGGGGGGATGCTTTATTTTAAATACTGTATAAAACAAATTAAAGTAAGCCTCAGGGAATGGAGCACCCAGATATTTGATTTCACAAGTGCTAATTTAATTCCATGAAAAGCAAAGCAAAAAGCAAAATTTGAAACTGCGTCTTTGTACTCTTCACTGATAGTATCAAAACAAGCTATTCTAAAGAGTATTTCCCTTATTAATAAACAATGCCTTTATTCTTATTAATTTTTTAGCACAGATACAGTAGTATTCTTGGTTTTAGGATCCATAGAGCATTTTATACCTACTTTATTGTCAATAGAGACTCAGGGAAAAATTCAAAATTTTTTCATCATATGCCTGTCATCAGTGTTTTGAGAATTACTGTAACTGAAGAACTAACCTTTTTTCCTCCCCTGCAAATATATGTTTTTGCTGTTCCAGAGGTTCCCTTCTCTTCTGGCAATGTTCCCATTATGGTTGCTGGACCCATAATTAAATGCCTGTTATTAGTGTATTTTTTCCATAGCATTTACAACATCAAAAGAAAAGGGTCTTGTATGGAACTATAGCTGTCAGGGGAACAATGAAAACTAATTACACACTCAGCTATCACCATTGTCAACTATACTCTTGGGAAAACAAAAACATGACAAAGTGTGTGTGTTGGGTGGGGTGTGTATACATATATAGGATATTCCATATGAATATATACGTATGGGGTCAGACATATCGGATGACCCAACTTGAAACTCTGTGTTCCCGGAAACAAAACAAAAAGGCATAAAAGACCACCTGATTCAGTTAATTAAAAAGAAACAAAGCAGTTCTTTATTAGGGAGAGAGTCCTTACTTTGGTATACCTCCCTTATTATATGGACTGAGAGAACCAGCAGTAATTTTGACTCTGAATACCTCATTATTTTGAGTTTTACTTTGGAATGGTCTTGTTATCGATACATTTATAGATGCTGTTAATGTATCTGATTATTTCTTACAGTTACCTCTTTTATAAATTGTTACTTCCTAGCTCTAGATTTTTGTGTTGATATCTGGTTATTTGAGAACTAATTACCTAGTTTGTTTATTATGTAGATCTCCCTATCACAGTCTTTCCCTTTTGATGGCTTTGGCCATTTTACTATTTCTGGGCCTGTGCGATTGGTGGGTGGATTTGAGAAAGAAAATAAAACTAAAAAATGACATTTCTGAAACTTAGGTCAGCTTTGGTGTGAGATTTGGTAAGAAAAGACTTTGAGGCTATTGAATAACATGAGGTTTTGGAATCAATTTTGGATTTCAATCATCCGTGCCATCCCTGTTCTCTGGTACTATGCGGAATTGGGACTTGGCCCTAGATAATGTTTTCCGTTACTGTCTTGATTCCTTGGGTGAATTATCTGTAGTATACTTAAAATCAAAGCCAAATGGGTGAATTTAGGAATTATATATTGATTTTAACTTATTTTTCCAAAGTTTTCACATTAAAGCAATATTATAGCTAATATCTAAGCATAATAATATATTCCTGTATTGAATATCTAAAAGTGACAATTGATGAAATATCTGTTGAGTGATACATACAAGCACTGTGAGGCCCACAGCTGCTTCAGAGATGAAGATAGCATCTGTACCCTGAGGGAAATTGCAGTTTTGTGCAGTTACAACAATTTTATACACAGAGTAGATAGTACTATAAGAGATGTTCACACATGGATTTATTCAGCAAATATTTATTGAGTGTCCACTGTGGGCCAGGTATTGTTCTTGTACTGGAGATATCACAGTAAACAGTATAAACAGCATCCCTGCATGAAGCATTCAGTTAGCAATTTCTAGATCACTGCTTCTCACAGTCTAATTGCATGCAGATCCTCTGGAGGTCTTGCTGAAATACAGGTTTTAATTCAGCGGATCTGGGACAGGGCCCTGCTAGTGTGCATTTCTAACAAGCTCCAGGTTATATGATGCAGTTGGCCTGTGCACCACAGTTTGGGTAGCAAGTTTCTAGGTCAGTCAGTGGGGAGAGAGATTATTTCCGGCTCCTCATCAAGGACTCTTGGTTGTATTTGCACTAAACTTCCTATATAGTTCTATAATTTCTAAAATGGCTTAGTATTTGCACAAGGGAAAGTGATTTGTCTTAAGACCTAGTAGTCTTCATTTTTAGCACTTTCCCCCAAATCTCAAATCAAATAGCTTTTCCTATTGAGGTGTATGCGTCATTAAAAATCCACCACGAACAAAAGTAATAGGCCAGGGATTTTGTTGTAAGTTTTGCTTAGACAGATTCTATTGGAGTGAAAATACTGCCTTGGTCCAAAAAGTTTTAGGAGGATCCTGTCATAAATGTCTCAGGATATTTATTTGCAAACCCTCCCCAGATGTATTTTATGTGGCAATGCCAGAATTACACCTCAGAAACAGATTTTTAACACTTTCCCATTTAAATTGGAATGCTTAAATGAACCCCAAATGTTCATTTTACATTCAGCAGAGAAGATGACTAATAGTGTGTCTGCTTCCACTGGCTGGGTGTGTTGTGGGTGGCTCTGACGGGAGCCTACGCTTCCAATGGAGTTATAAGAGACTTGGGGGGAAATTCATTCCTGCTTTAAAATTCTCTGATTCTAGTGTCCTTTGTGGGAAATCTTTGTTCCTCCACAGTCCAGGTAATATAAAGTCTGTAAATACGCTTCCACATTTTTCAGTCTGTATATCATTTGATTTGCAGAACAAATATCATGGGATGCTTGTATTAACAAATAAAGGATGGAACTAGTTAAATTCAGATTACTCTGCCTCCTTACCCTTTTTGTTCTTCACTCTGTGTGCATAAATACAATATTACTAATCTCCTAAGTGAACTTTAAAGTCTTTGAAAGCATCAGTGAGTTGACTTACTTAACCAAAATTACTTCTATGGAACAATTGTAAAAAGAAAGATGGAGCTGTTTGTACTGTAAATCAGCTATATTTTAATAAAAACAAAAAAAGAGGGAAAGGATGGTGAGCCCTCTTAATTCAGGTATCCTTTTATTTTTATAACAGTTTTTGCCAACATTTTTTATAATTATCAAACAGAAACAAATCTTTTCATTTTTAAATCCTTGACAAAATGGATTTAATTAAAACACTGGGTAGCATTTTATAAGAACTATGACTCTTATTAAGAATAGTAAATAAGGACGTTAACGTTCAGAGGTTTTTTTTGTAGGTTTATTCTTATGCTCACCATATAAGTAAGCATTCAGAGATAATGACTTTGAAATGACATCTGCTTAGTTTCTAGTTTTATGATTCTCACTGACACAGGAATTTGAGAATCTTCTGTGATTATGTGTGAACTTATGTGGTTCCTAAAAGTGAAGTATACTATGTGCTTAGAAGATTATTACATTTAGAAATAGGATATCTTCATTGATTAAAATGAAGTCATTTGCATATCTCTAAAGAATGGTTTTGTTCAAAATGAGTGGATACACCTAAGATTTGTGCTCATCGCCATGCTCAGGTGAAGTAGAAGATGTTGAATAGTTCTAATTATTGTGTGTTGACCTTCATTTTAGAAAAGGGAGGAAATAAGTACATTAAATAGTTTTTATTTAACTCATTAACAGTGATTTGTCATCAGATTAATAGGTTGTAATCAAGTTCTTAGGAACACTGATATGTATACATTTACAGACTGTTCTGACTGCATAAAATAAAAGCAATGAATTCATGTACTTTTTTTGTTTTGAGTTTTTATAATAGCAGCTGTTGTGAACATGGCTTTAAGTGGGTTTGGGTGGTACTGTATAGGCAAGAGCTCAGAGAGTGAGATATTTAAAAACCTACCATCAGATTAGATTTTTAAGTTGCCTTTGTAAACATTTTGTTGGTTGTATTTCAGATCTGGCTAAATTTCAGCTCTAGTTGATTCCTAAGTATGCCATTCATAGTGATGAAGCTGAGTCTTAGTTTCTTCACCCTAATCAATAAATGGGCATAATAAAAATAATGTCTCACTCAGATTTGTGAAAATTTAAAGGAAAGTACATCTGTGACAGGACTTTGAAAATGGCGTTATAAAAAGAGTAGAGATTGAAGAGGCCACCTCACTTTGTACTGGTGCATCTTTATAATTCTGTACATTCTTGTATGTTGCATAGAAAGCACAAATCAAAACTTCATTTCAGAGCATCATGGTAGAGTTGACTATTTTAAAGATAGGTTGAGTTGTATTTTATGTTTTAGGCTTTATCTTGTGATTTCTACAAGGGTAATGATGTCCAGATAATGACACGTGAGAGGCAGGTCTGCCAGGCCCTTCTTCCCGGGAAGGAATTTTGGATCTCCTTTGTAACATTGGTCAAGTTTATTTTTAGTGCCCTCTCGTCTCCTCTCTGTCTCTTCTGTGTTGCTTCTTCTTGACTTTTAAAACCCTAATATTCTGCTTTGGACTTCACAGGTATAATGAGATATCTCCATCTCAAAGGAGAAATTAATGAATACTGACACCCTCTTGGAGAATGCTTGTATTTCCAATGAAATGGAAATTCCTTACAGGCAGCCTGGCTATCCCTGGGATCCTTGGATTCTTCTGAATCCTGCTGCCAGAAGATCAGGGTTTAGCCTCTTGACGCCTCTGTGCTTAAACAACTCTTGTTATCGACTGCTTTTAAACTTAGTACGTATTAATTATACACGCACTGATGTTAGGAACATAAATAGATCATAACAGCATCTAGCTGAGAAAGGAAACAGAATTTGTCAAGGAACACATATTTTAATGCATTGAAACCTGAGTAACCCATTACTGTCAAAGGGCCACTTTTCTGTAGAATTGTCTGGTGGTTATTCAAAGCAGGTTTTACTTCATATGTTTATAGTTATTTAGGAGAATAGCAAATGTGCCTGTTACTTGTTTTAAAATTGCAATCCTATACTTACACGATTATTTTATAATGTTGTTTTACTCCTGAAGATATAAACCTCACTTAGACCAAAAAAAAAACCAAAAACAGTAATTTATAAGGAAAATTATCAATGATCTATGTGCTGTACCCAGAGATTTAGTGACAACTGAGGGCAGCACTTGGCAAGTAGCAGTAAAAGTAAAAATATTGAATAACAAATTATTCGCAAGAGCACTGATAACGGCACAACTGGTTTTCCTTAGAAGTTCAGTGTTCTGATACTTAGAATTGCTGTGCTCACTAGAATGTTAGATTGACCTTTGTTACTCTTGCATCATTTTATAGAAAAGCAGATTTCTTTTGTCCTCCCTAAATTGGAAGGTAAGATTTATCAAGGGAATGAGCTTGCTGTGTGTTTATTTCAAGTGTAAAACTTCGTAATTTTGTGTTACTTGGATTCCGTGTCTGATGAATGATTAATGGTTACAATCCCTCTCTTGTTCTAGGCTTCCTTTCTTGGCAAAAGGGTACTCAAGAAGTTTAAATTTTGATGACTTACTTATTGACACTTTGTATTATTGAAAAAAAATTCCTTATACTCTTATATACCAGTTCAAAAATATCAGCCAGAGACTTCATCTCAGCTAGGCTGGCTCAGTATATTCTTTCCACGAGAGCATGCTGATTGATCGAATTGAGTGTATGGCAATCCAGTAATTCCTTAAGATGTTGAAATGATTGAATTGAGTTGCATTTTAATTATTTAGTTTTTATTAATACAGTAAATAATGTAGTAAAGATTAGAGCTGAACATATTCCCGTCCATTTGATGAATTTAGACAAACATAACTGAACAAGCCAATCCTAGTATGCCTAACCTTTGACCTCATATTTTTTGGAGGAGGGGTGATTTGAATTTTCTTTATTCCCTTTGTGAAATGCCAAATTATGTCAATGTATTTTACATGCATAGAATATAGACGATGGTGATGACTTTTTTATTTGAATGGAATAATGAGTTTTATAATTGGTTATAGCAGACAACTATGAATTTCTTTCCTCAGGTATCTAACTGGAATTTTTAGTAATTTTATATGGCCTTAATCATTTTAGTAAAATTTCACCACTGTCACTTCAGGTTAGTTTTATTACAGTTGACTTTTTTTTTTTTTAATTCAGCTGGGCAAATATAAAACTATTTACAGTTAAATAGTTCTATTTTTAATTATGTGAGTATCTCTACATTTATCTCAACAAAAGGCAGTGTAAATCCACCGGCAAACTCCTTTGACTGTGATGGAGTATTACAGCCAACTGTCTACCCTTCCTACCCATCTTCCCCCTGCCATCCTGTAGTAAGCCACTTTCACTAGTTGGGGAGATGGACTTTTTTTTTTTTTCCAGTTACTCTTTTCAAAGGCAAAGACCAGCCTTCCCGATATTGCCCAGAGAGCAGACACATGTACTTATTCTATGTAAATATCATATGGTATTTACCTTAGCATTCTCTTAGTTCACAGTGTTTGAGAATCACAACTTCATTTTAGGACACACTTGGATTGGTAGTATACATAAGATCTGGTTTGGAAGTCAGTCAAGGAATATGGACTAACCACGTGGGGTCCTTGCATTGCCGCTCCAGGCAGAGTAGGCAAATATTGGCAAGCTTTGGGTGCTTGATAAGATCAGACCCCTGCTCACAAGATATACGGGGGTCACATTAAGTGGAGTTGCACTTCAGCCTGATACGAAGTTTTAAGACCGCAGTAATCAGTGTTGGAAGACGATTGGTTTTCCTTGTTATAAATTGCTCATTAGTATTGAAAGTTTAACCTGTTTTGTGGAACAGCCTCCCTTATTTTCTCTGAGAAAGTGGTTTGGACAGTAATCTGTTTACTCTGTCTCTACCAACTGCACTACTCCTTGCCCCTGTGTTAAAATAAAATCTAGAAACCTCCGGGGACCCTCCCCACTGTTGAGTTCTGCTTGGAAGGAGCTTTAAAACGGTGGCTCCAAACTGAAGTAAATATTGACTGGGTCTGGAGCTGAGGCCTGCTCAAAGCCTCCCACTGTTCCTCCTTAGTCAGCACCCCGGAGCCAGGCGCAAGTGCGCATGTGTTAGGAGGAGAAGAAAGGCTGCGGAGGGAAATTAAGCGGGCCCACAGCTGAACTCGTAAATGCGCGCCCTGTGGAGGAAAGGGAAGCCGACTACAAAGCCGGCAGGAGCTTATGCTGGGTTGCAGAGAATTTGAGAGACTGAAGTGCAGAAGCACTCTCTGCCCTATCTGTTTCGGAGAAGTTTACAGTACATGAAGCTGTTGGTCTTGGTGGGTCCATCCTCCCATCTCTGAGTGAAACCCTCCTGCCAGTGATGGGGTCTTCTCAAGGGCAAATGAAATGTCGCATTCTGGTGGACTTGAAAGAAAGATGAGCGGTAAACCTGGATTCCAGAAGAATCCTTCTTCCTCCCTGATACCTGTTCTGAGGCTTCTGTCAGCCTTTTTTCCTTCAGCTGTCATGTCAGATTACACACTCTCTTGGGTCTCCTAAGTGCTTCGGCATCCCCGGGGTATCGGATGGGTGCGGGGGAACCATATGCCATCTCAAATGAAAGTTCTGAAGTTCCGAAGAGGGGATGTTCTTATTATATGAAAATTTTTTACTTTTTTTTTTTTTGAGCAAGGAAAGTTAAATCATTTAAATATGGAACAGATTCCCTTGTTTAAAGTGGAGTACTTTGAGTAAAAGCTGCCTGTATTTTTACCATTCAATTCAAGAACCCAAACAGCTGGCTGACTTATGTTTTAGTGAAAACCACCCCAGTACATTTACTAACTGGAAAAGTAAACATCCTTAAAAAGAAATCCTCATGTGTCCTGACTGCAAAGTGATTTTTAATAAATATACAGTAAAACCAACAGTGTATTTGAATTGTTACTCATTTTGACTGATATTGTAAGCACCCCTTCATCTTAAATGCCTGGTCTTCTGTGATATTTGATGTGAACATGTCAGTGCTAAAGACCACATGCAGGCAAATGCCAAGACAATTAGAAAAATTCATTAATTGTCAAGGCAGTGATCAAAATGTTCTGCTTCACCCAGGGTACTAATAATGAACAACAAGACAAATAATGTCACAATAAAGCATGGAATGCTGTGGACAGAGAGAAAGAACATCTGTTCAGGGGTAAAAGGAACTACTTCCTAAAATAATAATTTAGTCTTTGGATGATGGTTATCATTTTAATAGAGATGGGGGAGAAGTAATAGAGGAATATTACAGAGATCCATAGCAACTGGACTAAAGACCTGCTGGCTATAACTGTGTACATGGATTTGGGGGATACCCCGAAAGTAGTTTATTCAGAGTGAAGGGGATCTGGGGAAAGTATCTGAGACAGAAAGGTGGGTTAGCCACGTTGTAAGGTATCACTGTGAGGCTGGGTTTCTAATATCAAGGGGTAGGGTCATTCCGATGAATTGCTCTTTATAGTGGAAGAATTAACAGCGTTCTCATATGTATTCTAATTGTACTGCACTGTTATGTATCTTAGCCACGGTTTAATTGCTTTGTAAATAGTACTGAATACTGGAAATGCTTACGTTCTTCCAATTAGGCTTGTTTTGTAAGTGGTTAGATGGTAAGGTGGTAAAAATTAGGACAATTTTAATATTTCCAGACAGAACTTGGAGGTGCGCTATTGTATCTGAGTTGTTTCACTGATTTATGGACTGAGCAGTTGTTTCCAAACTTCTTTTTTAACCAAAAAAACATTGGTCATAAAAATCATTAGCAGAAACCTATTATGTAAAACAGAAAAAGAAAGAAAGAAAGAAAGGAAAAACCACCCAATAAAGTAGCAGGTTATACTTGGGAAAGCTTGGGATCTGGGGCTCTGCCCACCTCTCTTCCCAAGCTTCTGAGAGGCCTATGAAGACCCTGAATGGCTCTTTGAATAAGATTTTCCAAACCCCTAAATAGCACCTTGGTGGCTATTCGGAGGTGAGTAGGAGGGATTCACTTTTGCTTTTATAGGCCACAGAAGCACTTGTGTGTGCCCCTCTAGAAATGGAAGCCTTCCTGAATAGCTTCTATTCATTGAGCACTTATTGTATACCATTACCGACTTCACATTCATTATCATTTATTTAATCCTGACAACAGCGTTTATGAGGGAGGCATTACAATGATCGTTGTTTTACAGATGAGAAAACTGAGTTTTAGATGCTTTGAACTTGGCCAGGAAGTGGCCTGTGACCCCTCAGGCGGGCTGTGTGGAGTGACACACTTTGTCTAACAGAACTCAGCAAAATGTTAAAAGGTGATGTTGGGGCCAAATTTCCAAGGAGGCACAGTGGAGGAGAATGATGGAGGACTGTGTATACTGATCTGAAAAGAGGATTAAAAATGCACACTTACATTCCTTCTTGTTGAGCGTTTTAATGAACTGAGAGGTAGCAGACCACAACTCGCACTCACACCAGGTAATCTGTACAGCCAGAGGTTAAATGTTTTGTGGACTGGGTTTTTGGAGCTAATGGTGAGGCCTCATGTATATACCGTGTGTATTGTATGGGAAGAATAATCCAACTGCCAGGCCGCTCACACGTCAGCTGGCCCTCCTCCTCAGCATTCAGGTACGCTTGATTTCTGAGGGCTGGCCAAGGGACAGAGCTATTTTTAAAGAATTTCACAAGAAATTCTGAATATTCCTTGAATAAAAGTTTCAGAGTTTAACAATCATATGGTCAGGAAATTTTTGCCTATATTTAATCTAAATTTCTGTTCTTTCAGTCAGTTTTGGTTTACATAGTAACAATATGGATTTATTTAAAAAATTTTAAATGCAGCTTTGCCTACTTCGTAGTAAACACATCTTCAGCAAGAAATAAGTGTTTTTTAAGCTATAGGAAGCAGAATATGAATGCTTGAATTGACTCTATGTTCTTTTGTGTTCCAAATCCATCCCCCCCGCCCCCCATCTCATTTCCCTTCCTGTTGCTTCCTTCCATCACAGGAGGTTTTGCCCTATATAGCTTAACAGCCAGTAAATTATTCCTGATTAGTTTCAAAGACAAAAGTCTCCTGATAGGATGTGGGTGGATCAGGTTCCCACCTAATCTCCAGAAGAACAACATGCAGGGGAAAGAAAGAGTTTTGGCACCTTATCCATTACGGACATCTGCTTTGTTAGACTAACCCGGGTCTTTGAGTTGAAACGTGTGCCTGGACATGTTAGGTGATCCATCCCTCGTGCACAACCCTTTGTGCCTCTGTGGTGGAAGTTGCCACCCCTTCTTCCACTTTAGTTGTTTGTATGAATAATGTTGGTATGTGGATAATAGTGTAGTTTGTGTACGCCGTCTGCAATTTTGTCTATGATCTGTTGCCTTCGCTCGCTCATAGGATTCTTGAGGTCAGGGATTAGGTGTACCTGCAGAAACACTATACACAAGAGCTGGCCCATGATGGTTAAGAGTCTGAGGCAGGTTCTGGGTATGGTTCTAAGCTTCTCCACTTACTAGATGCCGCCTGAGGTCCTAGAGAAGTTTCTTAACCTTTCCCTGCTTCATCTTCCTCCTCTGTAAATGAGACTAATAATGTATTTATTTGGTAGACTTATTGTGATAATTAAATGAGGTGTTAAATTAGGATGGTGCCTGGCACAGAGTATGTGGTTAGTCAAATGTTAACTAGTAATGCTTTTGAATGAATTTCTGTATTTTTTCATTATCTTTTTATGTACAAAAGAATTTTATAATGATACAGAAGTATGGCAAGGAGAGAGCATTGACTGTGGAGTTGGGGTGACCTGGGTTCAAATGCCAACTCTCTTCTCTAACCCTCAGTTTGCCCTTGTGTAAAATAGGGAGGATGTATAATTTGTGGTGATTTGGTGAGGAAGTAAACATATGTAAAATGCCTGGTTCATAATATTCCCGCAGTGAAATCTAGGTATGATTTTCATTATTATTGTTGTTCTGATTAATTAATTTGGAGAATTAATCATTTGAGTATTAACCTATAAAACATATTGTCTGCCCATAGGTTTCCTTAATTCATTTCATTTTCTTGCCTGCCTATCGCCAAATGTTTTGGTAACCTAGCTGAACTCATGTGTTAATTGTGTGAAAATTCTTCTTTCTGATTTTGTCAGTTTGACAGATGAAGCGATATCTTAAACAAAAAGCAAAAAACAAAACCCACCAAGGCCTGGAGTCAGGTGATGTGGATGTCACTTTTTCTTTTCTACCAACTAGATGTTTGACCTTAAGCAAATCACCGAATGCTCTGGGACTCTGTTTTTCATCTTTACAACAAGGTGATTGAATTAGTTGATCTCTTAGGCTAGAACATCTGATTCGGAAGATCTGAGATGTGTCAAGGTTTTGACACTACTTAACTGTTTGACCTTGGGCGAGTTACTTAACCTTGGTCAAGTTGAGTTTCCTCATCTGTGAAATGAGAGGATTGTTGTCCTCTGGGAGGTCATTTTCAACTTTTCATGAATCTTTTTTGGTCTCCAAATTCCTTAGTTAAAACATAATTTATTCCCTATCCTGTCTCCATTTTTTACAAGCACAGTGGAAGTAATACATATGTACCTATAACATGTATAAACTTTTGAAGAGAACACACAGATTATTTTGCTTTTTTACCTTCAAACACTTTTTAAAAAGGCATTTTTAAAACGTTTTTTTTTTCCTGTTATTTCTAAACATTATTTTAAGGATTCATGGAAAACCACACTGATGTTACAGTGAATCAGTAAGAGAAATAACATATGGCATGTATCCAACTACCCAAACTAGCCAGCCACTCTCATCCAAGTTGATGAGTCCAATCCTAAAATTTAACACAGGGAAATCTTACTGAATTGTATCTGATTAAATTCCCAATTTAGTTTGGTTCTAAAAATTCAGAAGAGTTAAAAAAAAAAAAAGCCTGTTTCATAAGAGAAAGAAAAACATAGTATAATTTTTTTTTTTTTTTTTTTAGTTCACAGCTATAAGATTTACCGTAAGTTGATGTACTTAAACTGTTTGGTTTTCATTTGTTTTTCCTTTGTCTTTGGGGGGAGATAGGAAGTAGAATAGGGAAGTCTTTAGAAAACTGGGTAAATGTGTAAGTATTAGAACACAGCATACAATTATATAATATAAATCTTTATCATAAGTTATATAAATACTACTCCACTGTCACAATCCTTTGTTTTTTTGATAAAGCTAGTCTAATTTTGAATATTTATTTTTTTAAGATTTTATTTATTCATTTGAGAGAGAAAGAGAGAGCGAGCACAATCAGGGGGAGGGGCAGAGAGAGAGGGAGAAGCCCCCGGATGGGGAGCTTGATCCCAGGACCCTGGGATCATGACCTGATCCAAAGGCAGACACCCTTAACGTACTGAGCCACCCAGGTGCCCCTGCATATTTATTTTTTATATGATTATTAAAAATAATATCTTCATGGTAGACTCTGTAATATGAAGTGAACATTTCAAAAATTACTTTAATAATCATTGTAAACCTAAGTGGGCAAGACACACTGAATCTTTGAAATGAGTTTTAAGATGCCAGTTGACTACACAAGCAAGAATGATTCAGTCAGAAAAATCAATTAAATTTTTAAGTAAGGTATTAAATGCATTTACATCAAGACGATGGTAAATGTAGAGATAGGTAAATAAATAGTAATAAGTAATTATCACCTAACTCACCTGTTCTATGGTCTCCTTGCTTTGGACAGACCTGCTTACAGAGAAAAAATTGTCTCATTTATTTTGAAACGCCTGACCCACTTCAGGGTCTATTTTCTCAGCAGTTTCTAGTCAAATTATTCTTAATCAGTTTCATGGGTAGATTGGACTGGATTCACCCCATTTCCTGTGGCACTGTGGGTTTCCAGTGGACTCATCACAGTCACAGAGCACGAAGATGTGTCCTCTTAGAGGTGAGGTCTTGTTCTCATCCAAGTAGATTGATCAGTGAGCAGCTGCTGTTACCGACAGTGGGATGTGGGTTTGCCGGTGTGTTTCTGCATCTAGTAATTTGTTGAACATGAGCTTAATGCTTTCCACTTCCTTGTTCACTAATAAAAGCAGTCTGACTAAATTTAAGAATCTAAGTTTAACTTTTGTAGAATCTGTTTTTTTTTATATCAGCTTATACTTTTGTAATCTCTGATTTTCAATTATCAAAATTAGTATTAAAGTAGATTTATATTGCTGATATTTATTTCTAGTTAACAATATAGTCACGTTTATTGAAGTACATTCTTAAAATAATTATCGGACTGTGCTAATTATTGGACTGTGTTTTAAATTATGTTCCTTTTTTATGAATTTTGAGTTATATTAACCCCTTATAGACAGTTGTACCTATGACACAATTGTGAGATGCTGAAGAAAGTGTATTTGTAGTAGCTGTACACTTACACTGAGAAGTTTGTCTGTTTCCCAAGTGTCCAGAATTGCGTAAGTTAGAAACGTGTCAGTTAATATGCAAAACAGATAATTTTTATTTAAATACATACATAAACTGCATTTTATCCTTCCTGCTAATTTTCTTATCTGCTATATCATTTGCTTGTATTTAACACATTGTTACCAGAATAATAACATCACAAAGATCCTATTTTGGAAAAAAAAAAACTAATTTCTATTATGGGCTCTTATTATGCATATTATAACTATCATATATATATTTAACTTAAACATGCTTATTAGCTGCCTACAACGTGCTGGTAGTAATGTTTAAAAATCCCCATTTCAGTGGAATTTATATAATAAAATCACTATGTTTGGAAGAACTTGGAGAACTGATTTCCAACGTGTATACTTTACATGCACCCAAAATCCTACATGATGAAGCTTTTTCACTAAGATTTTTTTCACATTTCTTTGGAATCAAGGAAATTCCATCTTAAGAACCATGTTCAGTAACAGTACCCACTGGCAGTAAGTAACAATATTCCCCACCCACCACCCCTCAAGTGAATACTTTATTTTTCAGAAGCGGTCATTTTCCTGTTCTCTCAACAGCTACCTCTTTCAAAATGACATACACAGCGTGAGTGAATGTGCGTGACCCTTCCTGTCTGTTTTCAGGGACACCTAGGAACTCAAGTAGATTTTGTAAAAGGAAGACTTAGCACCACCATGTTTAGTGTCCTCTCCCCATTACCCTGTGGTATCCTTCAGTAATAACTGTCTCACCTCACTAATGACTTTGGTGTCAGGGTCACAGCTTCTTAATCTGTGTTGACTATAGTTAGCGTGCTTGACACATAGTAGGCCCTTTGTAGAATTTTTAAAATAGGAGAATGATGATGCCATTAAGCATATAATACCAGTTTAGATTCTGCTCACCTTTCATTTCACAAAAAGGAGCTCTGCTTTAGCTAATCCATTTTTTATTTGGTAATTGTAAGCCACAGCTAACCTATGATTATTCTTCACAGTAGAAGTGTAAATAGATCCTTATTCCTTGTTTTTCTCAGCTGATTATTTGATCTCAGCCTCCTAGATATTTGAAGAGATGGATTGATGATGGCAAAGCAGCTGATAGGCTTTCGGCCACAGAGAATGTGTGGTCAGATGAGTTTGGTTTTTTTGATGTACTGAATCCTCCAGATTTATGTAGAGAAAACATTAATAGCTAAATAGCTGATTTGGTCAAAGTTGTAGGATGAGCCTTTAATGTTGCTTATTGTGTTTGTTTTAGCAGTCTTCAAATCAAGAATTACATCTTTAAAAATGCCTAACACTTTGAAATATTTGGGGGTTATGCTGTAAAGACTTGATGACTAAGTAAGTATGTGCAATGTCCACATCATACGAGTAAAATAGAGAAATTTCCCCCCAAATCCTTTTGAAGTGCAAAAATATTTATTTGGCCTGGTATTTTAGGGCAAATTTAATGATAGAACCAGGCTGACTATAAAACTGGGTCCAATATATTGTGGGCACATTGGTTAAGATGGCACTGAGAACACTGTCACACATATACAAAGACTTTAGAGAAATTTGGTAGCATTGTTAACATGTGAATAGTGAATGCCATTTAGGGGGATTTTTAAACAAAATTTCGTGAATGGTAGTATAAATTTAATTTAGTCAGCTGGGAAAAATGCTTTGGATAAAAGACAAACAGTTTAGGGTTAATGCAAGTTAAAGGTGGCAAAGAAAATGCTTCAAGTCCTGCAGAGCAGATTTACTCATCTTTCTATCCCCTTATGTGGAGCTTGTCACGTAATAGACATTTCATAATTTTATAGTTTTTTTCCTGGATGAATTTACCTCATACTTGCATAGTTGAAAATGTTTGCAGGTCATGATGTTATATATATAGTTGGCAATTTTTTCATCTTTAAACAGTTTTTAAAAATTTGTTGAGGGAATTCATTTATGAACTCTTGAGCCTCTGCTGTGTGTTAGGTACTCACTAGGTAATTAACAAAAATATTTTTGGTGACAAAATAAACAGTTATTCATGAACAAATAACCAAGTTTATCTGCTTGCTTTGCTTTACAGCAAAAGGTACAAGTTTCTATTTGCATATGGAATTTCTTTGGATGACATTGCTTTTTCCCTTTAATGAACCCTTTTCTACAGGCTATGTTTTGTTCATTAATTTGTGTAAATAATCTTGGAAATGAAACAAAATATTCTCATTGTACTTTTCTCCTAAATGTTTCTTTTTCTCTCCTTTTATTTATAAGTAAGCACTAAACTTTTTCTGAAGTTTACTTGGAGATAACAAGTAGCAATATTATGTTTTTCTGATGAATCTGAGCCAAGGTGACTATTTCTCTCTAATGGAGGATGACAACGATGGATTTAAGAAGTCATCCCCCTTATTGTCTCCAGCACAAAAACCTTTCGCCTGCATCTTTCAGCTTGTATCACCACTTCTAAAGGATCCATGGACAAACTGCTGAATTTTTATTAATCAGCTTAACTTAATGAGATGAAAAGACCTTTTCAAAAGAATGAAGAAGGGAGAGACAGATACTGAGAACTCCTCTAATGCCTTTCCATGAAAAAACCATTTTCTTCCCAGGTTTTTAGGGAGGACGTATTCAGTCCTGTTTCCAGGTAATTCATCTAGCTCGTCTTTCTAATTTTCACACACTTGCGGACTTTGTCTAGCCATGTTCTGCTTTTACTATTATTATTTTTTAAAGCAAGCAGACAGCTATAAAGAAGAATTAGTGAGAGTTGAGGGCGGGAAATACCTTTGGGAAAGGAGGCAGGAAAGCTTAAGCTGATAAAACATGACTCTTTTTTGATGGGGCTCTGTTTGGACGACTTGCCCTTGTCTAAATTCGTCTCTCTTCCCGTCCTTCCTGTTCCTCCCTTTTTTCCTCCTGCCTCTCTTGTCAAGCCTACTTCATAAACGGTAGCAGCTGGAGATCTTTTAGTGGCATTCAGGGATTACTTCCCTTCGGGGTTTTTAATAAGCCCTGATGCTTGAAACACAGTAAAGGCGCTTCTGGAGACAATCACCATTCAGGCTAAGGACTGTGGTCCCTTTCAGGGCCCAGATGGTTGTGTCCAGCCTTTACCCCAGGACGCGAGGGGCACAGAAGATCACTGCGGTGGGGAGTCCATGGGCCCCTCAGGATAGACTGGGAAGAAAGTGGAGGGATGGATTTCTGTGTAGTCAGGAGAGGGTACTTACCATGATTTCTCAACCCGCTTAACTCGTGCTCCTTAAATCACTGGATCTGAGTCTATGATCAGCCATGGATGCCACCCTTCAAGTCATATGGTCTAAGGTTTATCAGAACCTGTGTGGTGAGGGGTGTGGGGTGGGGACACTAAGATGGCAAGAGGACCTCATTCATTAGATCTCCTGAGGCATGATTTAAGAGCTGAGCCTATGGGACGTCAGGTGGTACAGAGTGCCTCCACATTAGAAGAGAAACGTGTTATTGTTCCTTAATTCTTTTTGAAAGCTGCCTAGTAGTTTTCTTATATTACCTAGTCATTTATCCCAGTATGTGTCTTTTTAGGGCCAGTCAGCAAAACTGCATAAAGATGGTGTCATATTCCTCAAGATTGTGTAATTTAGTGTTTTGTTTTTAGGTGGAGGAGGTAGGAGGCAAAATGACATTTTAGATGTCACACAGAACACGGGTCTGTCTTCTATGATTTCTCAGATTTTTCTCCCTCCTCCTCTCTCCTATGGAATTCTGGGTTTAAAGTGGTCCCTGAAAGGATTTCTAGAAAAGCCCCGTGTGCCAAGGACAACTGTGGCCGCTCCCCCCGTCCTCGTTTACTTTTTATATTTTGCACAGGTTAATTTTCCTTCTTTCTCCCTAACATTCAGGAAAGTAAAAGCACATTCATTTCAGAGGATGTTATGACTGCCTGATTATGTGACAGTCTTTAAAAGTCTCATGGGTTCTAGGGAGAGAACCCCTGTTTTAGAGGATTGGGAATTGGTCTACTACTCTCAACATTCCTTGGCCTTTTTACTGCAGGTGGGTAAATTGTCTCAAGTAGATTTCTGGACACAGGAAGTAAGATGGAGTAGGATTTTACTAAAGTATTGAGTGCTGACAGTAGAAGGTGCCTCTCAAAATGCCGTTTGTCTTGGCCAGGTCCACTCTGTCTTGTGTATACTTAGTCCAGTTTATGGCTTTTAGATAGTGTCCTTCTCTGTCAGTTTATCAGCTGGGGAAAGCAAGAGTGTGGGCAGTTGTAGGCTAGTCATTGGGGGTTGAACATGGGCTCAGTGTGGAGCTGCAATATTAAGAAACAGCTGTTCTTTGTCTGGGTGGACAGTCATTGATTTTTAAATACTTGGGCCTCCTGATGGCATAAAAACCCATTTGTGCCTCCTTAGATTAAGGTTAATTTTTGTGGTAGTGAGTGCAGATGCAGTGAACAGATGCTGCACACTTGCTTTGGCTTTTATACATATTCTATACTTTAAAATAAAATTTAATTAAAAACTAAATGCATTGTTAGGTCATAAAAAGAAAAGAAAAAAAAAATCCCCGAATAGGATGTATTGCATCAAATAAAATCATGATCCCAGGAAACATTGGGAGTTGATATATTAATAAAGTTCCTAGGTAAAAGTGAACTGTCCATCCTTGATTAGCTTTTTGTTTTGTTTTGTTTTTCTATCCCCCTAGTTCGTAGACTACCATGATCTTGTTCTATTGCCTGAAATGGTAATTAACCACATTCAGGCAATTACAAGGATTGGAAGTTGTTGTTTATTCGTTTTCTCCAACACAGTGAAAATCACAGTTTTCAAAGTATGTGTGAGCTTTAGTTTACATACATAAATGTAAATCGGTATGTATAGCAGGCTGCTGAGATTCACAGTCAGAAAGTGACTGTGGTGTTGCTCACTCAGGTGTGCCCACAGGCTCCCGCACATCATCTTCTCCTGGGGAAGAAGGGACAGCCAGGTTGTCTGGGAGGTTTGTGATTGACCTTGCATGTGGCAGCGTTCTCATTTGTCTTTCAAAGTACCTGCATAGTGGTTACCTTTGTGGTTAGGAAATCATTTGTAGCTTAGAGTTGTAATGCTGCGAGACAGTCCGCTCACCTGCAGATAATGTTTCATTAGCCTCTTTCAAATTGACAGGGCTGGCTGCTTCCACGTATTCCTCGGGTGAAGCTGAATGATCGCTCTGTTTGTTTTCTACTTTCTTGTTACAGGTCACTTTCAGTAAGGATTCTCCCCTCAGGCCTTATTACAGTAACAACCAGATAAACAAACAAACTACACTCCTAAATCAGGAAGATGGGACTTGATACCGCTGTTTCACATTGGTTTTATTTTTATTATGAACTCGTTTTCAGTAGAGAAGTAGCATCGCATTATAGAAATATGTACACATAATTCTACAACTCGTGTTGGGATATTTCCATTTGAGCTTTTCTCATATGCTTGGCTGTTAATTGGTTGAGTCTAGCCCCTTTTCCCTTAACCTTATATAATAAGTGTCTTCTCATTATTGCTGGAAACAGCCAGTATAGTACTGAAAGCTATCCTTGTTAATGACTGCGTAAATTTTCATCAAGAAGATTAACCATTACTTACTTAACCAATATTTTTTTACCCCCTTCGTGGCACTCTAGTTTAATGAGAAATAGTACATATTAACTAGTACAATTAGTATGTTTGGGAATTGCTGGATTAAAGAAATGGCATTAGGTCCGAGTCAGTACCTTTAACATATGGATAATCATGGACAGGTCAATATGGAAAAATCTAGTTACATGTGGCATATTCTAAACCTGCTTACTACCTAAAAATACTGAATTATTATTTCTTATTATCAGACATATACGTTGTTTCTGGTTTTTTCGTAGTATAAATGACACATAAACAAACAGATTTTTCGGCTTAAAAACTTTCCTCATGTTTTCGTTTTTCTCTAGGGTAGAGAAGTAGGATTATTGGGTCAAACAACATAAACATTGCATAATCCTTGGTAATAATGTCAGATTGCTTTATAGTTTCATTATATTCTTACCAGAACCTAGGTATTTTATTTTTAAGGCTCTCATTTAATAAACAAGAAAGAGCCGTTGTTTTCATATACATTTCTTTGATTATCAGTGAGGGGAGATGCTTGTTTATTTATGTGTTCACTGTTTATAAAGGCACTAATAACCGGTAAAGTTTGCCCTTATGAATCTGTGCCACTAGAATAAAAGTATCGCTACTGGCCAGTACGGTGCCAGATCGGGCCCTTCGCTGAGCGCTGTGTTCACAGTCTGCATGGCAGTCTTCGAATAAGAAAACATTTCCATAGCTCTTACCCTGCATCAATCTCTTTTCAAGCAGGGTGCATACGTTAAGTCATATAATTCGGATAATGAGGCCGGTTGTATTATTGCCATCTTCATTTTACAGAGGAGGAAACAAAGACCTAGATTAAATATGTTGATGGAGGGTACATGGTTAGCCAGCGGCAGAGCTGGGGTGATAAACTCCGGTGGTCAGTTCCAGAGACTCGTTTTTGCCCGGTTCCTGTGCTGCTGCTGCTCCCACTATTGTTTAAACAGCTCTATGTCAGATTATTAAACTTACCAGGTAGATACTGCAGCCCATCCCCTGCCATTTTCAAAGTAGTCATATTCCAGAAAGCGTAAATTACATCCCATACGTAAAATCCCAATTTATGCATGTTATTTAAGCATGTTATTCTGTTTGTGCGGATATGGGCTGGAGCAAAGTGGGAGTGTTGAATCCCCAAAGTAACACGTTGTGCTTTCAAAAAAACACTTTCCAAATGAAGGCTGGCTTCTTAACACCTGCAGTGTAGGGTCTGTGCTTCAACAGTGAATATCTTTGATAAGATTTGTTGTATAGATTGGACAGTTGGAGCTAATAAAGGCAGTTTTATGATTAAAAGTAGTTGAAATGCAAAAATGACCTAAAAAAGTAAGCTGTTAGCTTAGTCTTTTTCTCCTTCTGGACTTTAAAATCTTAAACTAGATACACCCATGCAAGTGTATTTATATGTATCTCATTCTATATCACATACTCTCCTATTTTTCTTCTATTTTGAGGATTAGCCACTAAAAATAACTTGTCATCTGTATTTTTTAATTCCATAGCTCTTATTTGAAAAGCAAAAAAAAAAAAAAAGTGCTTTGCAGCACTGTGAATATTTGGTCTTGAACCTTTCTAATAATATGCTTTCTCCCTCTGAAGCATTATTCATCCCTTGTTAGCATTCTCCCATGAATTGAGAGTTAGGTCTGTGATTTTCTTGACAGATGCTGGAAGCAGGATAGAGTCACAAGACTTCTCTTGTCATTCTAAATATTATAGATCGAAAAGACTTCTTTTAACCAGAAATCTTTTTTGGGGCGTGGATTAAGGATTGGAGAGAATATGGCAATAATTTTGTTTTTTTCCAGACTTTTGATTCCCCTTATGAACCATAAAGGTTTTGTTTTTTTGGTTATGGTTTAACAAAAAGAAAGTGACCAATAAGGAACTAATTTACTGTCGTTGGCTTTATAGAAGAAATTTAAGCCTCCCACATAAAATTTGGGGATAGAATCTTTGCTTCGTTCAGCATTTAGGTATTTGTCGTGGTCATTACTGGCCTGAATAAAATAAAATAAACAAAAGCAGGCGAATTTTAGAAAGATTTATAGTAGGATGTTCTTATAAAACCAGAAAGTTTAAAATCTGGTTGATTTAAACCAGAAATGCTTGCTTTGCTCTCAAATATTTATAAAATGCTAAATACTT
Organism: Neomonachus schauinslandi; assembly: GCF_002201575.2. Classification (NCBI taxonomy): domain Eukaryota; kingdom Metazoa; phylum Chordata; class Mammalia; order Carnivora; family Phocidae; genus Neomonachus; species Neomonachus schauinslandi. The sequence goes on along the minus strand of NC_058409.1, from coordinate 81,022,535 downwards.
CTCATGCTCTTTTCTTATTGCCCTGTATCAGTATCATCATGCCCCTTCCTCTGCCAGAACCTTATAACCTTCACTGCTGATTTTTATGGGACCGTGTTTGCCCACATTTCACTTTTTCCCTTCTAGACAGTCTTCATGGGGTTTGGCTTTTAAATTTTCTAATAGAAGTGGTGTGCATTGCAAGATACGTGGCTTATGTCATCCATATTAGAGAACATGACCTTACCCTCTGGAGCAAGAATTGGATAAGCTTCTAAGTTATTTTAGCTGTAATAAATAATGTAATTTGATATAGAAACTTTTCTTGAAACAAGGATCTTGAAGTAAACTTGATAAATCCTTTATTTCAGATTTTCCATTTCATTAACAACTTGAAGGTGCTGGATGAAACTTACATGTCATTTGGTTGAACCTCGTCTTTTTTGTTTTTAAAGATTTTATTTATTTATTTGACAGAGAGAGAGACAGCGAGAGAGGGAACACAAGCAGGGGGATTGGGAAGAGGGAGAAGCAGGCTTCCCGCTGAGCAGAGAGCCCGATGCGGGGCTCCATCCCAGGAACCCTGGGATCATGACCTGAGCTGAAGGCAGACGCTTAATGACTGAGCTACCCAGGTGCCCCTAGTTGAAACTTGTCTTGGCTTTCTGAAGTTACTTAGAGTTTTAGATTATTAATCTATAAAGGATGAGATAAAGCATATCTTTGTATGGAGTTTGAACATGCTTTATACTTTGGGCACCATGAAAAATTAAATGCTGTTTGCCATCTCTGCAGGCAAGCTGGGTAGGAAAACTTTTTTCCATGTGTGTGGGTGGGAAAGCGGTTGAGATTGTGACAGCTTGGTTCAAGGATTCATTCCCCTACCCCCCTCATTTAACAGTAATGTTAATGGAATGTGTTTTGAGAGAGTCTTCTAGGTCAGAAATACATATACAAAGTATATACACACATATGTATAATGTGTTTTCATAGTAGTTTTATTACTAGTATTAGGTAAGAGCATGTGAATTGCTGTCGTCTGAAACTATGTTCAGAATTGTAGCATGCAGATGATATAATGTGGTAGCTTACATGACACATTTAAGCAAAAAAAGTTTTAAAGTCATAGGGAGGAAAAGGAAGAAAAAGGGGAATGATATTCAAATCATTGATGTTTTTAATAATATTTCCAACCAATGTCCCTTACATTTAATTATCCCCAAGAAGTTTCATTTGCTCACAGTCTGGGCGGACTAGCATGACCTTGTGGAGTGTTGGCTCACTCATGAGACCATCCATCGTAAGGATGAATGCTTTTACTAACATGGACTTCACTGTCAGTGTGTCTGCACAGGACTGAATTGATACATCTACATTTCTTAATGAGGAGTTTGGTCTTAAATGTAGTGAACCCTCTCACTGTGAGGCTGTCTGTTACCTAACGCTCAAAATCTATCATAATTACCATTTCTCTTAAACACCCATCATTAAGGAGTGCACAAAATGCTTGCCTTAAAAGGATACTTTCATGGAGATTGCTTCTTGGGTATGTGTCAGCACAAATGAAATCCCTGGGGTTAAGAAAAAAGAAGTACTTACACACTGAATGGTGGTGAAAATCTATGAATTCAAATACTGCCCACTGAAAGGCAGTTAATGGCTCGCATGTTGGTGCAACCCCAGAGGCAGCTAGCTGAACTGTTGGGGAAGATTTCTTTCACTGGTGGTCGGTTGACATTGAAAAGCAGGAACCCATTACGTGAGCAATATCTTGCTTTGCCTAGACAAGAATATACATCCAACTTTGGGCTAAAAATCATAAGGAGTTGGCTCAAAGCAAAAAATAAAATAAAAGCACTCATACATTAAAATAAAAACTCTGCATCATGATTTATTGACTTTGGCCATATCAATTTGCTAAATCATATGGATGTGATTTAAGAAGAATGTTATTTTAAGAAGCTTTGCTCCCCTTTAATTTGACATGACTAAACCTGAAGCCTTCTGGAAACCACAGTTCAAAATGGTTTTTCCCCCTAGAGTTTTCGTCAATTTGCATTTAGAAATGTAATATTAGCTCTCATGTAGACTAAGGATTAATTTTGGAATATTTCTAGATAATGGGAGCCTCATTCCAAAAATGAAGTTGAGTATCATTTGACATGAATTAAGTGCTGTTCTCCTGAATTTCATATATTTTAAGGTTAGCTTTTGATTTATCAACATCCTCCTGGAACCTAGTTTTATTCTTTATCCTTGTACTCTTGCATGGACTACTGTGATTATTATGACCCTTTTTAAGCATGAAAATGTTGCATTATATTTTGGTAGTTTTCTGATTTTTTTTTTTTTTCAGATTGAAATTGTCTTTGTCTGTTTAGGTGTACACCGTTGAAGACCCAGTTTTCGTTTGCCTGTGGCAGATAAGGAACAGTGTCCTTCTGGCATTCAGATCCTGGCAACGTTGCTGAGTTTTGAGCTTCCCAGAGCAGTGTGGGGAGGCAACTTGTTTTCTTTACAGTTTTTGAACATATAACAGTTTCTTCTCAGCTGTGAACTTTCAAAGTACAATTTAAAAAATAGAATAAGGAAGGATAATAAGGATACTTGAAGAGTTTCTGAATCACAGTTGAGAGATGGTGAGGGTAGTTTTAAAAAAAGATGTGAGACCAGGAATCTCTACATCTGTTAATCTCCTGCTAGCTCCCAATTGTACTTTACCATCAAACGTATAAACTCTGTGGTAAAGAGCACTCCAGTTCTGAATTCATTCAAATTTGAATAACTTTACATGAAAACAGTGTGTCCTTTCTCTTAAAATCTTCATATTTGCCATTGTTTACCTTTCTCTGGAAGATGAAAGATGCCACAGACATCTCCAATATTGTTTCCTGCACTTGCTGGGCTGTACCTAGTGCCAACAATACGCGGCATTTGTTAGGATCTGTGTCTTCTACGATACTTAATCAGTTTTTCCAAGTGTGAGTCCCTTTGTGAGCAGTGGGTTTATTTTGCCCCTTTCCTCCCAGTGGACAGTGAACAGGAAGGTTCACTGGTGAGTGGACTGTCTGCTCTCTCCACACTGGTCATTTGATGCATTTGAATCTTTGGCGTGCATCACATGCCCCTGGCCTCCTATCAGTGGTAAAAGGAACATGGCACGCAGGTGTTTAAATTATTAATCATCATAATCGGCCTTTATGTTACACTGCCTTGCCAGGCCTCTGTTATTCTAGTGCATAATTGATGGTGCTCAGAAGTGGAAAAGTTAGAAAAGCGGAAGTAATGTGCCGCAGCAGTGCAGAGAGGCCAGGCCGAGTGGGAGCGGGGCCCCTGCCCATCACCCAGGACACCTCCCAAGTTCAGGGCTCATTTGGCATCTGGTCAGGAAATTTTTCCTTTCTTGCTTTTTCCATGCAGAGAGGAACAGGAAAGGTGGAAAGAGCACATCAGATTTCTGCAGCCTAATTGCATGTTGGTCCTGGCTCTTGAGTAGAGCTGGCTGGTTTACATGTAATTCATCATGAAAAACACATTTATGATGTTTTTGGAAGAGGAGTTCACTTCAGAAAAGGACCTGGAGTCTTGGCCTGTTTGGTACTGAGATTAACAAATGACTTACAAATAATGAAAGCAGGAAGAAATTTTTTAAAAGGAGAGTGAGCATAAAAAATGAACTCAATTTAGACTGTTAAAGGACTTTTCCTTCTTGTTATAGCTCAGTATGCATTTATTGGAAAGCAAGAAATGGAAAATATTCTAAAAGTGTACTTGTACCAAGAATGAATTTAGTGCAGATTTCAAGGCAAATAAAGAGACATAAAGTACTGAACTTTGAGGTGAATTCTAAAATGAAATCTTGGCCAAATTAATTTGTTAATTTTCAAACTTAATTTAAATAAAATATTTTTGGGTACGTGAATAGACTTGGAAACTATTTTCAGTGGATGTCTTCAACACCCATATTGGAGATTTCTTATGGCGGGCTAAAAAGTTTGATACGTACAGTGTTACTTCTGTCCTAGGAGGGCGTTCATTTGAGACATATGTTCTGGATTTTCTGCTATAGGCTTGCTAAGGAGAGGGGAAAGGATGGGTGAAGAATGTGTTTCCTGGATAGAATTCGGTGAAATTTTGTATGTATTGGAAGGGGAAGGGTGTGGAACACTCAGTTAACTGTGAAATAATGTTCTCCAATGAGAGTAATAAAAATGATGAGAAGAACAAAGAGGAAAGAGGAGGGGGAAAGGACGCTGGAGGAAAGGCTAAACAGGAAGGTAGAGAATAGTGTGCTTAAAATGAGGGAGCGGCGCTGGGTAGCTCAGTCGGTTAAGTGTCTGCCTTCGGCTCAGGTCATGATCCCAGAATCCTGGGATCAAGTCCCACATCATGTTCCTTGCTCAGTGGGGAGTCTGCTTCTCCCTCTCCCTCTGCCGCTTCCCCTGCTTGTGTGCACTCTCTCTCTCTCTCTCTCTCTGACAAATAAATAAATAAAATCTTTTAAAAAAATGAGGGAAAAAGTAGATAATTGACAAGATGGGGCTTGCAGGTGTAATGCAAAGAGAGAGGAAAGATCCAATATTTGCTAGTCTTGCTCATGTACTGTATCTGTACTTTTCCTCCTGGAATTTCCCCAAAGTATTAGAATTTTGTGTATTTTTGCAAGTATGCCAAAGTTTTTGTGGACGGGCATGGTTTACAACTAAGGGAAATATATTAGAGGAGAGAAAAAAATACACTGGAGAAGGAAGTAGTGGAAATAGTTCTCACTAGTGAGAACAAGAGGAGACGGGAAGATGGGAATAAAACAAGAAGAGCCACAGGAAGATGGGAAAAAAGACAAGGCCCTTGAGAGGAGAGAAAGAAAAGAAGAGCGAGAAGAGACAGGCCAGAGTGAATGAGACAGGCAGTTGTTTGTACCATGCTGTGCCTCACGGCACCCTGTCTGTCCTTCCTTCTCTGGGCCACGTGCTGGGTGCTGGTGGCCCGAAGACTGGGTGGTGAGGCCACCGCCTCCCCAAGGCCTCCTGGGAGCTGGTGCAGGGTTCCCTTTCAAGAGACTGGTTCCTTGCTTCCTTTAGCAACTGGGCCCCAGCCCATTATAGACTAGGGGAGAAAATCAGAGTGATACCTAAGAAATATCAAATAAACACAAAACATCCAGATGCATGTATTACTTGGTGAAATCTGATCCCAGCTAAAGCTTTGAAAAGCTCTTCTGATAACTGTATTTTTCCTCTCCTTTTTTTCTCCAGGGGAAAATTAATACTTTGTGTCAATTCTTCTTAAATTGAAGATGGTTAAAATGTTTTGTGCTGTAGAGATAATTTAAGAGGATGTAAATAAATATTTGTCTTCATTTTTTTATTAGAAAATGTACATCTCTGCATCACCAAATTATACTTCACTTGTATAAAAAAAAGTAGGCACCAAATAAACATCTGATAGGAATTACTTATTTCATGTCCATCAGTGTTTTATAGGAACAATTGTTCTTGTGTTTTCATATAAAATAGTGATTTTTTGGTGTCCAGGAAAACTGTGTTTGTGAGGTGCATGTCTACTATTACACTCTCTTAAAAATTTTACCACGGGCAAAATTTATATATATGTGTGTACTTATATACATCTATATGTGTACTTATATATGTGTGTGTGTGTATATATATACTTACATACGTGTATATAACTACACATATAGATATATAGCTATGTATATGCATTCTTATATATGCCTATATATACTCTATACATATGGAAGGTATTTTTTTTATGTATTATGTATTTTTTTAAATATAGTTTTGTACTTTTCCCTCTGGCCTCTTGTTTTAGATGCAGGATATTTAGAATTATTTACTAATTATTAATTTTAAAAAATAGGTAGAATTTGCTAAATATCAATTTTTGATTGAGTATAGATTGACAGTCAAATTTTTATTTTTATTAAAGCAATAGGTAATAATTGCACCGAGTAATTTTTTTTTAAAGATTTTATTTATTTATTTGCGAGAGAGAGAATGAGAGAGAGAGAGCACGTGAGAGGGGGGAGGGTCAGAGGGAGAAGCAGACTCCCTGCCGAGCAGGGAGCCCGATGCGGGACTCGATCCAGGGACTTCAGGATCATGACCTGAGCCGAAGGCAGTCGCTTAACCAACTGAGCCACCGAGGCTCCCTGCACAGAGTAATTTTTGAACAGTACAAAAATAGTTCAGAGGTACAGAATGAAAATGTCTCCTTCTTTCTACCCTTGTTCCTTTTAGTAGAGACAAATAAGTGAGACTTTAATCATTTAGAAGACCTAAAACCCACATTTTCAGATAATATTCTAGTCCTGCATTTTTTCTATATATGCAGAAAATAATTATATGAGATGGCTTGTCTATCCTTCCTTCCTCACATCTTTCTTACATGATTCATTTTTCAGTATTGTATAATTAATCAGGAGTGTTGTCATTATCTTTTCCAGACCTCAAAAATATTATCTTCCTTTGTCCTAAGTAAGGACTTCTCTCTTCACAGACCTCAGAAGACTAAGGGACAGCTTGAATGGGACTCACATCCATTTTATTTTAGCATCATGTTTCATCTTAGAGTTACATTGTAATTTTGTTTTCAGTTGCCATTACTCATTGTCAGTGTAATATTTAGTATTTATCAGAGGTTCTCTGGGTACAATATGGTGTGGCATTTTCAATAATGTATAGATTAGCTGCTTTTCCAGACCATGAATAGCTTGCAGCCTAAGTAGGAAACAAAAAGAAATAGTTTCAATATTGTATATACCTAGTGGCAAATTTTCATCATGAGTGGAGTTGGGAAAGTGGAGCAAGGGGTACTGAATTTATACAAAGTATTTATTCAAGTCACTTTGTGATTTGAGTTTCATTTTTTATGCTAGTACATTTTGGAGACTATGCCTAACATGAACTTTCTAAAGTACTACAATGTGCATAACTTAATAAACCTACTAGTTTATTTTAAAAATCAAAGTTTCATTGGAGCTGGTAATACACAGCATTTGATTCATGTAAGACTTCTTAAGAGTCATCATGACATGCTGACTTATTTTAGAATTTAGAGTGTAAGCTCTAGAACTAATTATCTGCCACTTACTAGCGATATAGTCTTAGGCAAGTTCTTTAACTTCCTGGTGAATCATTTTTTCCTATCTGTAAAACAGGAATGATAATAGTGCTTACTTCACAGTGTTATTTTACAGATGACATTGAGTTAATGTATGTAAAGTGCTTAGTTTTGTGCATGGCACATTGTAAGAAATTAATAAGCACTCATTTTTATTATTTGGTGGATTACTGTAGATCTAGCCTACTCAATCTTGATGCTTTACTGTAGTGTATTCTCATTGAGTAGTGACATATTTTGAAACTAAATATTGTATAGCTCTGATGGTAAAAATAAATGTATTTCATAAATTGACAATGAGCAGTGCTAATGAATAGGACTTAAATTCTCCTCTAGTAAAAACAAATGTTTGCAGCTTGTGTAAACATCATTGTGGTAATGGAAACTGAAATCCATCATAATATAAAATACGTGATTCGATAAATGAAACATTACACTTAAATATATAAATGTATTTATAGCTGAGAATTGGTGACTTATGACACGGAAACAATGGCTCTTTAACTGCTAATGTGTTCTCATCTTATGTGGCATCTTCAGTGATTTTTGGTGTGTGTTGTAAATGACCAGGCACTATTTAATGAAGCCTTGGCTTGCATTCTGTTGAGGCAAAAGGTAGCTCTGATACAGGCATTTGCATGTTAAACATTCCCTTGGTGACAATTCCTCAAGTGATAAAGGGGCTAATAACATTATTTTATCTATGTGGAGAAAATGGATGTTTCATCCCCATTAGTTGGAAGAAGAGAGATGAGAGCTCAAATCAATTCATCCAGGTATTCTAACATCCCTCTTTGGTACTATTTTAATATTAATTTCACCAAAGTTAAACAGAAAAAATAAAAGCTAGAAATAAGTCACCTAAATATTACTATGACAAAAAGGCTGAAAAGGGGGTACACATCTATTCTTTAATAGAAAAAAGCAACAGTTAATGCAATAACAGGAACCATTACAGCATATTTGATGATGCTGTATAAAATCTAAGCCATGAAGAGAGGCATCTCAGCAATGTTTACAAATAAGGACGGCTTGAGAATTAGTGCACAGCTTTGCCTGGGGAGGCAGGAGGAATGGTTTGGAGATGAGGCAGGGGGTTACCAGATCCTCTCTGTTCTTGGTAAAGAACAGGCTTCAGGGGCTCCATCAACTATGATTGTCTAGGAAATGCTGTTAAGAAATATTTTTCTTTGAAGTTAAAAAATCAGAACCAAATCCAAATCCCAATACATTGAAAGTAATGCCGAAACTGTCTGAGTTTAATAAATATGTTCTTTGAGGCTCTTGATTATGTGTGCAAACACCAGAGAAATGTTTTATCAGGACCAACCACCCAATATGGCCTTTGGGGGCCAACAAGGCTGCTGTCCATGGTATAGATTTCTCATTAGCAAATTTATGGAAAATATACTGTGTACTCTTCTGTTTTTTAGGATAACTTGTAAATTTTAACTGGGTGGTTCTGCTTTTACTAAAGTTATTAACCATCATTTGTACACAGTAACATATCTTAATTGGACTAGGGCTTCTATTTCATTCCAGGGCCTCTGTGTAGCCAGTGCTTAGTTACATAACACTGCTCATCAATTCATAAGATCTTACTTCAATAATGAGTGATCATCTACCATGGTAGACCGAAAACAGGCTTGTGGTGCGTGAATTTATCAATTGTTTTAAGCTAGCCAAGAAATTGGCTTTCACTGTGTTTGTAAACTGTAGTATTGAGGTATTCATTGAGGTTATACCTAATATCCTATATTATAATTTAAGAAAACCAACTTAGCTATGTACAACTGAATTGTACATTTTATTAAAATTTAAAAATCATGGTAACAAGACAGGGATTTCTGAGTTATAATCAATAAGACTAATTTAATTTAGAGGTAGCTGAGGAGAAAGATGAAAATCAAGTACTGTAGTTTGAATTATGGAAAGTGTCACATTTAATTTCACAATTGGTTCTGGTGTGTTTGGGGATTTAGAATAATTTTATACCTTAACATTCAATCTTTATTTTACAGTGAATAAGCTAATTTTAGATGACTGCTCAACCTGTGTCTACTTGCTATTATGGAATATTAGCTTTGGAATAATCTGGTAATTCTTACTTAACACCAATTAATAAGGAATTAAAATTAGAATTTCAGATGTGAACAAAGTGCTTCAAATTATCACATTATGTAGTTTATATAAATTGGCATTAGTGACAGGAAAAGAAGAAGGCGTGCTGCCTGAAGATGATTTTTTTCACTTGTCTTGGTTCTGCTTTGTACATATACGTTGGAAGAAATTGGCTAATTGTGAACTTCGCTACCATGCTAACTTACTGGTGGTTGCTAGATACGGAAATGCACATGAGACAGTCTCAGAACACCTCGCCTGCCAAGTTGGAGTGTATGTCAGCTAAGCTACCTACGGTCAGAACAACCAACCAGATTCACTCGATTGAGTCAACCGGTTATTCAGGAAAAAAAAAAAAAAAGAGCTCCCTTGTTTGTTAGCTGTGAGTAGAATTTTAAAAAATTGGTTGCTGCAGCAGAAGTTTGGAAGTTGTTTTGGTGAGAGTTTTTCTTCTCTCAGTTGATGAATCTGTCAGCTGTGTTTAGATGTTCACATTTTGGGTTGTGTGAGGGCCAGCCTTGTGCATGCTACATCTAAGCACAGAAAGTTTATGGAAACATTAAAATTAACCCAATATAAATCACTGTCATTACATTTGAACTGTTTGGGACTATATTCAGTGGTTGGCAAGTGAATGTTTCTGTATAAAATATAATCTTTGTGAAAACTGTGTTTTATCCCCTTAAATATTAGTGTTGTTTGGAAAGGAAGTTTGAAAGGTAAACAACTAATCACCTTGCATTTAGCAGCCACCAATTTTGCTGGGAGTATCACAGATGTCACATATGTATAGGAACACTATAAAGTGAGTTAGGTGAGATATTTGTGACTGGTGGGGTTATTTTCAAAATGACTGCTCTTTTGAGTTGAAATTATCCCATTACTTAACTTTCATACAGGAGAGCTATTTCTGCTGCAGAGATTCACCACTAAGTTGTTGAAATTTATGGAGGGAATTTTTTTAGTCAACAAAGTTAGTAAAGTTGATATGCAGAATTTGGCAAAGAAATACAGACAGTTGGGCGCCTGGGTGGCTCAGTCGTTAAGCGTCTGCCTTTGGCTCGGGTCATGATCCCAGGGTCCTGGGATCGAGTCCTGGCATCGGGCTCCCTGCTCCTCGGGGAGCCTGCTTCTCTCTCTCCCACTCCCCCTGCTTGTGTTCCCTCTCTTGCTGTGTCTCTCTCTGTCAAATAAATAAATAAAATCTTTGGAAAAAAAAAAAGAAATACAGACAGTTGTGCTGAGACTTGGGGACTACATGTCTAGAAAGTGAGGGGAAAGAAAACCTATTCTTTTTAAGCTAAGCTTAAACCAAATGAGGGATCTACTTTATAGTGGTAAACATTATGCTTTCAGCACAATTATTATGTTAAGCTTAATGTATTGATAGTTTAAACTTTTGAATTTTGTTAAGTCTGTAGTCATAGAGTATTTAGTGAAAAAATAAAAAGCATAAAAGTTCCATGATGTTCCTGGTTATTTGGTTGGGTTCTTTTAAGGAAAACACGTGAAGAAAGGTTTTTCTTAATGCAAGTGGGAATGCTAAACTTTGACCCAGATTTTGTCATTATAACTTCGTCTCTGATCACTGTCAGTTTCAAGTTAATATTCCCTTTTATAGCATTGGTTATTGTTCTGACGTTATTAAAGGTAAGATGAGTGCCTTGACAAAATTACAGTAGCTGTTTGTGGTATTGTAAAGTCCAGTTATACTGGATAAAGGTCTGTTTCAGGCCTTATCTCTTTAGATAATTCTGGAGCAAAAGAAATTCCATTTTAAGGATGGGAGTTGGATAAAGTTAGGAGAGTCTCCCACTTGCATACTGGGAAAAAATTCTATGCTTTTGGTTTCATTTTACGGATGCTCTTTAAAATTGCAGGGCGGGGGGGCGGGGGAAGATGCATTGGAAACATTACAACCCTTATCAAAGAAATGAATTTTTAAAATCCTGTAAGACTTTACCAGAAATTTCTTCCTTTTCATTTTTGGGTGGCTGGGGAAAGAATTCACACATCCTTAGGATGTAATTTATAGCATTGACAAAATAGTGAAGTACTTTTTTTTGTAAGTGACTGCCCTCCCTTTAGCAAATGTTTTTGCAGGTAATAAGGCAAAATTACAAACGATAAATTATTGTAGTGGTGGCTGTTCACCAGCCTGCCCACCCATTCATGCTGTACAGTACTTCATGGAAAGTTATGTTTAATGTCACTTAATGAGTCCTTAGAACTGGTGTGCTCTCAGACACTTTGATGGGCTGTTAAATTTACAAATGTTCCAGGGCTATAAATTATCATTAAATGTTAGGAGAGAAAGAGTCGAGTTTTTCTATGCATTTCACATGATTTATTTATATTTCTAAACCAGGAAGCTGAAAATAGGTGAGGATTCGGTGCTTCTGTTCACATTTTGAAATTTAATCTGAACTTGGTACAGTTCTGGATCTAGATTAGAGAGAAGTTTACATGAAAGCAAATGTAAACCTTTACTTAAGTAGCTTTACATAATGGTTAAAGGAAAGTGATTTTCAGTTAGGTTCATTGTTGAGCAAATCTTAGGACCCAAGACGTAAGGTTCACTACTGGTTCTTCAGAGGAGACTGGCCTTAAATATTACCAGTATCATCCTCCCCCTCCCCCCACCTCCTCCTCCTTCTCTTTCCTCTCATCATTCTACTGCTCATTCGTGCCTTCACTGGCACCCCTAGATGAAATGAAATTGAGTAAAACACACCTGGAGAGGCACTACAATGTGGTGGTTAGGAGAACGACCTTGGGTTTAGAAAGTTCTGGGCTTGAACACTAGCAGGACTGTGCAGTGGTTAGAACTGCCTTGATTTGGTCAGTTCTGGGCTTAACTACTAACCTGTGGGACTCTTAAGTCAGTTACTCAAACTCAATACACCTTGGTTTTCCAGGAAGTAAAAATAAAATGATAATATTGAGTGTTGCTATAGGGATTGAATTAGAGAATGAATGTGAAATGATTTGCTTACCACAGTGGCAAAAAGGAGGTAGTAATTTGCAGTCATTATGGTTCACAATGGCTGCTAAAGCTCCAATCATCAGTCACCTTCTGGGCATCAGGATAGAAAAAAGAATGAAGAGGAGCATGTCCTCTGACTCTAAAAAGTCCCGTATGCATACATCTGCTGTGTCACATTGGTCATTACTTAATCATTTATCAGCAAGGGGGGCAGGGCTAGCCTATAAGATGAAGGGTTTTATTTGTTTTCAGGCAGCCATGCATTCAGTTAAAAATTGGGAGATACAGGGATTCAGTAGAAATTCTGGAAACAATATCAAATCAAGGGAAAGTCAGGTATACGAGGAGGTTATTATCTCCTATCTAAATTCCTCTGTCTCCAGTACCAGACTCTCTTCACTCGAAAAACAACTCATCTAAAACCAAACTCACATTAACCTTGTTTTTTCTTTTGATTTAAGATCAACTCAAATCTCCCAAAATAGTACCTGTGACATCCTCTTCTCCTTACTCTTTCTTATCCCCAATTTAATAATGAAGATGATAGTTATAGTGTTTTTGATTTATTCCTCATTTAACTCTCATAACAAACCAGTGAATTAGGTATTATTCCTACTTGACAGATAAGAAAACAGAATGGGAAGAAACTCCCTCATGGTCAGGCAGGGGCACAGCCAGCTGAGGTATTTGGTCCAAACACATGCTCTCAACCTTTGTCTTCCTTGGCTTTCTACACATGATCAGTTTTTACATTTTGTGGACTTCCCCTTAGCCAGGACACACTGTTAGGTGGGTTCTTTTGGTTGAGAAGACTAAAGTAGTAAGTTTGGACACTAATGTTTCTTTTGACCTTGACTCAGGCACTCATCTCTAGTGTGATGAGTGACCCCCCCCCCCCCCCCCCGATAGAGAGTAGCCCAACCCTGCTTCCTGGGACAAGGACAATTGTCAGTGATTCGAGGGGTGGAAGCAGAAGCTAGCTGAACACGGAACCTTGCTTGAGGTAGATTCTTAATGTCCCTTTGTCTTTACTCCTGCCTCCTAAGACATTTCTACTAGATTTTTTCTGCTGAAGTTATCTTTTGCCAGGTTATCTGGCTTTACTTGTCTGGTTATCTTTCAAAAACATGTATCTGATCGCATCTTTCTTTCCTTTTTGTGGTTGTTATGTGTGTATGTGTGTGTTTTTAATTGAAGTAAAATTGATGTGTAATATTACATTAGTTTCAGGTGTACAACATAAGGATTCAATATTTGTATATGTTACAAAATAATCACCACAGTAAGTCTGGTTAACGTCCATCACCATAACTAGTTTCAAAATTTTTTTTCTTGTGATGAGAACTTTTATTTTTTTTAAAGATTATTTATTTGAAAGAGAGAATGAGAGAGAGAGAGAGCATGAGAGTGGGAAGGGTCAGAGGGAGAAGCAGACTCCCTGCTGAGCAGGGAACCCCATGTGGGACTCGATTCCGGGACTCCAGGATCATGACCTGAGCTGAAGGCAGTCGCTTAACCAACTGAGCCACCCAGGCGCCCCTGATGAGAACTTTTAAAATCTACTCTCTTAGGGGCGCCTGGGTGGCTCAGTCGGCTAAGCATCAGACTCTTAATTTCCGCTCAGGTCATGATCTCGTGGGTCGTGAGATCCATACCCATGTCAGGCTCTGCACTCTGGGGGTGTCTGCTTGAAGATTTTCTCCCTTTGCCCTTGCTCCTGCCTGTGCGTGCGTGCTCTCTCTGTCTCTCTCTCTCAAATAAATTTTAAAAAATCTATTGTCTTAACAACTTCCAAATGTCCAGTACCGTATCATTAACTATAGTCAGCATGCTGCACATTGCATTCCCAGGACTTATTTATCTTATTACTGAAAGTGTGTACCTTTTGATCCCCTTTGCCCATTTTGCCCACCCCCAGCCCTGCCTCTGGCAACTGCCAGGTATCCACGAACTCTCTTTTTTTTAAGATGCCGCATATGAGTGAGATCATACGGTGTTTATCTTTTTCTGCCTCATTTCATTTAGCATAATGCCCTCTAGGTCCATCCATGTTGTTCTAAATGGCAAGATTTCCTTTTTTATGGCTGAATAATATCCCGTTTTATGTGTAGACCATATTTTCTTTATCCATTCATCCATCAGTGGATGCTTAGGCTCTTTCCCTATCTTGGGTACTGTTCATTGCTGCTGCAGTGAACTTGGGGCATTGCAACTTTTTTTTTTTTTTTTTAATTTATTTGACAGAGAGAGACACAGCAAGAGAGGGAACACAAGCAGGGGGAGTGGGAGAGGGAGAAGCAGGCCTCCCGCGGAACAGGGAGCCCGATGCGGGGCTCAATCCCAGGACCCCGGGATCATGACCCGAGCCGAAGGCAGATGCTTAACAACTGAGCCACCCAGGCGCCCCTGGGGCATTGCATCTTTCTTTTGCTTCAAAACCTTTGATTGTTCCACATTTCCTGGAAAATGACTCTACCTTCTAGCCCCATCTTCTCATGTCGATGTTTACCATTCCCTCCTACTCACTATTTTCTAGACATTCCACATTACTTTCCTTTCTCTTAAAGTTTCATACTTTCTTACCCCCTTTCAAACATGGTGATCCAAGTCTGGAACATTCTTACCCCTCTTCTCCACATTATTGGTTTCTGTTTATACTTCAGGTCTCAGGCTGTATTAGTTATTCCTGCGTCCATGCAACTAAAGTTTTACAGACAAAACTATTATTGTACTAATTATTTTATATTGTAATTATGTGCCTTTTTCTTTTCTTTTTGCCTGTAAGTGAATAGTAGGGACTTTCCATGTCTGTTTTCCCCTACTCTGTTCCCTTAATCAAGCATGGTAGTGGCCACAGAGTTCATGCTCAATAAATGTTTACTGAAGAATATATATTTTGAAAGAACTAAATCTTGGAATATAGTGGAATAAGAGACTTGCAGGGATGTGTTATGTAACATTACATTACATTTGCCGATATAGTGAAAAATACATTTGACTTTGCTCCTTTGAGAAGGAAGAAGACTGTAAAGCCATGCTGAAAACAAAGACACATATTAAGTCAAAAAAGTATATTTTTAAGATATCTTTTAACTGACTTGGTATCTCTCTTATTTGGGAGACTGTATAGGCTTAGGCAATAAAGAAATGATTTTTAACTTTCAGTATGTAACATTCATAAATATGTAAATGTACGATCAACTTAAAATAAAGAGGATTTGGTAATTTACAGTACCAGGATTGACAGATTGCTGTTGAATTGGTGGTGAAAGTAAATGAAACATGGCCAGCACAATTAGGAGTTGCCCAAATGGATTCTTGTTTTTGTTTTTTAGAAAACGAGAGATGCCAAGTGGTAAAGATTTTGTCAGTAGTCTTCAGTGTTGCAGATTTGTGCAACTTCATTTATAAATGATAATCACATGCAGGTTGACAGCGCTGGAGTTGTTAGATTACTTGGAAGGGATGTGTGTGAATCAGGCACTCTGCGTCTCCTATTTGAGACGCTCAGAGGGCTTCGTGATTGTCAGAGTACAGTGCTCCTACAGAGAGCTCCAGCCACGCAGTGCCCTCAGGCTGACTTTCTTTGGAGATCTATTTACAAATGGGAAATTGGAGGAGTCAGGGTTTTGTAGCCAGAGGTAGAAACATGGGTCTTGGCTCTGTGCAGTGCCTTTTGTAGAACTGATTAAGTTGTTTCTTCTTTTATCCACAATTAGTAGAATATGATTGTGTAAGTATGCATCTTGGGGGGATGGTGGTGGTGATGAAAGACAGAGGAAAGTCCAGCTCATGTAGACATCATAATGGAGCCTGATGTGTATTAGAATTCGCCTGTGTGTGTGTTCATTGGCTTCTTAAAATTTTTTTTTATCTGCCAAGGCAAAGGCTTGGTAAGGCAAGGGGACATGCAAGGTCCAGTAGAGGCATGTCATGTAATATACTCAGCTCGGTCTTGGTTTCTTAACATTGTCGCTTGATGCTGTTGGTTCCTTCGCACATTCGGCACACATTTATAAAAGCACCCAATTGGTGCAAGGCATGTTGGGAATCTGAAGAGAAATGAAGCTGGGCACATCTTGAAGAGCAGGTAGGATGGTTTTCATAGGCAACCATACTAAAAGATACCTTAATCCTTTTCATTGTAGTGGACGTTTTCCAAGTGGTCTGTTTTCATTAATTAGGCAGTCAGGCATTTTATCATATTGTTGGCAGAGACTCAAGTGGCGTGTCATACGTTTCCTGTTGTTGCGTGTAGTAGTTTTCTCCAAAATAGCAGACAAAAGTGTTTTTTCCCTCCTCGTTCTAACTTGGACTCTGAAACTTTGGTGTGCTAAAACTGTCAGGAAGACGGTGCCTATCTTGTCATCGCCAAATCTGGCATTTCTGAAGATTATGCCAAATGTATTTTCTGACACATTTCAGTTGATTCAAGCTGAGAGGTACTTCTTATCTTTTGATTTGTCAGTCTGCTGGCCTGGGGAATATAGCTACAGTCCCAGGAATCATATGACACGTGGAAGCTGAATCGCTGTGTTCAAGTGCTGTCAATTAGTGTTTGGAAATGGAGGGAAAAAAAGCAGTGCATGAGAATGTCACAAGTTCATATAATGAATTTTGTTTAAAATGAATTTCACAGTCACACATTTTCTTACCAATATGAAGTAACCAAACTACGTCAAGATTTTATTTGAATTAGCACCAAAAGCTTTAAGTTTTCCTTCTGTGGTTTTTACTCGTTTAAGAGACAGAGGAAAATTTCTGACAGTGTTAAATACGAAATCTTTGGATTGCATATGTATCACACACATAAAGATATTGTACCTAAAATGGGCTTGGCACATAGTAGGAGGTCAGCAAATCTGTTTAATGCGTGAAGGAAGGATTGTGGGTAGGGTGCTGGGGGATATATATGTATTTTTTTCTTCTTGAAATGCATGATTTTTAATCTAAATATTTAATATGTTCACTTATTTTAAATGGATGTTTTTCTTTATGGCAGAAAATTAAACTGTGTTTTGTTTTCACTTGTCTTTGATTTCTCCAGGCCTCAGCTGAGCACTTCAGTGCTCATCCTGCTTTATGTGTCTCAGAGTCCTACTGGAGATGGTAGAAAAGAAGAATGGCACTAATTTTAGTAGTGGTTTTCAATTCTTCTTCCTTATTTATGAACAGATGCAAACTCTTTGGGACAAACTTGCCTTTATTATGGGTTTTTTTCCTTTCTATTTTACTTTCTTAGCCTCTTGTCATCGTAAGGTTCAAAGCTGCAGATCACAGCTGGGCAAGTAGTGGTGCTGGGAGGTGACTCGGAACCGGCTTCTCTGATTAGGAGGTAAACTTCCCTAAGAGCAGAAAACCTATTTTACTGATCTTAGCATTTCTCCCAGTTTCTGGTGCAGTGACCAGCATCTGGTTAGTACTGAACAAATGTTTCTTAAATGGAACCTTAACCTTGATGTTTGAAGAAATAGGGAACCCTGCTCCCGATCTATTTTCTGTGTGTGTGTGTGAGAGAGAGTGTGTGTGAAAGAGAGAGAGAGAGAAAGAGAGAGAGAGAAGGATGGTCACTTTCTTGTGGGTTGAAATGTAATGGTATAGTAGGATGGACAGTAGTGGTATCTGCTGAGTTAGGGTTAATTTTCCCTGTGTTAAGGCTGGAGAGACGCAGTGTGCAAAAGCCTTTTTAGATGTGGCTCTTGATGATCCTTCCATAAAAGTACGTTGGTGGTGGGTCAGAGTTTCCTCCACAGGACCACGGATGTGCCTTCTGCCCTTGGATGTTAAGATCAGGCAAAGGGGTAGAAATTGATCCCTTATTTGGCTCCTGGAGGAGAATGAAATTGTTAGGTCTGGCTGTTCTCAAATATAGTCAGAAGTACCCAAATTAACATTTTTTTAAATTTAAATTTCATTTGTCGAATAAAAAGAATTGGCCCCTAAAAGTTTTCTTGGTGGTATTTTCTAGAACCACAACTTGGAATGAATATAGTGGATCTTTATGTAAAGAAGCCTTTATTGGTGCAACTAACCGATCAACATGTTCAGCTTTCTTAATTGGCAAGATACTTTCCATTAGCAACTGGAATGTGGCTCTTCTCTTTCTTCCTTTTTTTAAAAAATATATATAAGCCCTGGAGCTTTTTCACTTTTTTATTTTTATTTTTTTAAAGAGGAATGTTTGCGGACTTTATTCATCTATATCTCCTACACTGCATTAGCTCCCAGTTACCCACATGTGGTTTATTCAGCCTTGGGAATTATCTGCAGAAATTTGTCAAATCCCAGGCTGCTCTCTGCTATCCTCATTTGTATGAATTATGTTAGTGTCATCAGCGTGTGCTGCCGTACAGCAGCCTAAACCAAGCATAGCTGGGAAGGCAAATCAACCCATCCCCTCTGTATTATATTCTAAGGCAAAATATTCATCATTTTTGTCAATCTTTTTCCCTTTGGGATCATCCTACCCGTTATTAACACTGTTGACTGTGAATTATATACGCTGTGATTAAAGATAAAACACCACATAATATGAAATCTTATAATTTACTTTAATTCTCCGAACTTTCTTAGTGAAATTAAATCCTTTGATTTGATCAAAGATGCTGTATGGGAAGGTTGGCTTGAACTTGGGTTACTGGTTTCAATATAATGCTTATTAAATCCAAACATAGTTTCTCTAATTACTTCTCTAGCTCCTTGCTTAGGTAAAATACTTGATCTGGAAGTGGCGAATAATTTGAAGACTAATTTATAAATGGAAAATTATTTTTTGTTGTTTTGGATATTAACCATCTTTGAGGCTTTAGCCATGCTCTATCTTTCTTATTCTATGTTAATAAGATAAGGTGTATCCAGTTTCTGACCTGTTCGGTGTAAAACATAGCCTACGGCATCATTGGGGGACATAGAAAAGATAGAGACACCCCCCCTTGTGCTGATTATATCTCCAACAGACTGAGGTTACTGATCCCAGGATAGAAGAGTTTTTAGTCAGATTTTAAGAGAAGTCAGCTTTTAGAGTACAAGACAATTTTGGGGGTTGATTTTTTTTTTTCAGTCTGCTCTCTAGAAACCAGAGAGGGAAAGGATGCATAATGGGATGCTGTACTTGTGCGTTTCGGCAAAGATCTAATCTTTTTGAATTCATTGCTTGTGAGTTATTATTTCTAATCACACGCTTGATTGACTCCAGCTAAATGACTGTCTGACTGCAAAGGCAGGGGTGTTAAATCCAAAACTATAAGTGCGCATTTTAACTGAAAATAGGGATCATCGTGGAATGCCTTCTCAATCAGTTGTGCCTGACACCGCCCCCCCCCCGCCGAATGTATTTTTAAATAGAAGTTCTGTCGCATCCTCATGTAGGAATAAAGCATCACAGAGCATGATTGAGCTCCAAGAGGGAAGATTGAAACCCTGGAGGGGATATCAAAATGGTAAAAACTAAGACTCCAATGGTGCCACGATGAGTGTAGTTAATATGCCACGTTAGTCTGACAAGCCAGTCAGGTGCCCCTTAAAATTTGAGATTACCTTGTCATTTTCAAGATTTAAAAAACAAAAGGAAGAAAAAGAGGTTAGTGGTAATATTTTTTAGAAGCAGGACTTGGCCTTTTCTCTCAGTGTTTTTTTGCATGAAAATCGAGTAGATACCTGATTTTATCTTGGCGGTTCACATAGGTATTTTTCAACATTAAAATAGTGTGGCTCTTGAATAATTTGTTTTCATTCAAAATAGAACAAGATAAAGTAAAACCTCATGTGGAAAAAAAAAACAGCAATGAAAGTTGAGCTGTCTCCTCACATAGGGTTTCATTTTGTTTTTTGTATCACTTTAAAAAAAAAGTTGTTACGGAGTTGTTAGAACATTTCAGTATATTGTTCATAATAGTATAACTTCCTAATGAGGTTTGTTGTTTATATTTCTGGGATTTGTGCCTATTTTGCTTTACATAAATATTCAGTAGTTGCTTCTGGATTTTTGAGAGAGAATATTTACACAATTAGGAATCTCACAGGAAGCTGACGTGAATTTATCTGCGTGGCGTTCCTGAAAGCTAAAATAACCATTGTTCTTTACTAGAGAAAAGGTCCTTATCTAGAATCAGCTGTAGGTTCTCAAAGATTGTGTGTGTGTGTGTTGCCTTCACCATAAGGCAGAATTATAAATGAACACATGATATATGGTCTCAACACCTTTCTGCCTGGGAGAAGGCCTGAAAGGTAAGGTTTTCCACATATGGCTAGCCTGTTTTTTTAATCAGTATATTTCAGTGGCAACTTAAAAAATAATTGCAGGTTTTACATTAGGTAATTTCGGTATGATTTGAGTTTCTTTAAAACCTGATTTTGTGAAACTGCTTGAAATTTTAACACTCTCAACACCACGTTAATATGTTAAATATCCGGTCTTTTATAGTTTGAAAATAAAATTTTTATTTTATCTGAACATCACAAAGCTCCCATCTGGAAAACCCATCTAGTTCTATCTCATGCCGAGGGAGGAGATTGAAGTTGCTGAGAATCAGTTGCAGCAAGAAGCATTATCTGCATAATTAGTGCAGCGACGGTGCTGTGGGGGATGTGGATTATGGGTGTAAACTATACAGGGTGTGATAGTTGGGTGTTAATCTTTTTATGAAGGTCATTGGATGGCTAGTAGGAACAGGTGCTAGGACGACTAGGAGTTCTCTAAGGATCAAAAGGTTAGATAAACTGCTTTTAGGATTTATGCAGGGTAGTGATTTTCATGTCAGTTTAATTACCCTTATGTTTTACAAGACTGTCATTCAGGATGCCTTCGAAATCTTAAGGAATTGGAGGCCCTGAAAATTTTGAGGTCTTTTGTGATTGGCTTTATTTGATAATCATTCTTTTCATGATGACCTTAGTTGAAAGGAAGAGTGGTTAGGACTACAAGGCCTGCTTTAGTGTCAGAAGAAGATTTAATCAGGACTCTATCATCCAGTGAGAAAAATGCCTTTCATTCTCTTTTCATTTATTTGAAATTGCTTCGTGATTCAGGAATCTCTTATTGGGGTCATTACTTTGATTTTTAACTTAGCGATGTAACTCTCGAAATACTTTATGTAAATGATTTCATTCAAGGTGTGCTGTGTTTAAAAAGCTATCAATCAGGTGAAAATTGTTTTTAATTTATTTCACTGCAGAAGCAAGGAAGAAATGGAGAGAGAACAGAAGTTCATACAGAAAGGGTCATGCTGTGCCATCCAATCACGAATTTATAATGGATTTTCAGTGTTTTCTTCCTTTTTAGGAAACTTGAAACATCTTGAAGATTGTTTATTTTAATTTGGTGGTAGTAATTACAGTGGCCACATTACAGTTAATAACTTGCATGCCATTTCTTCAACCCCGAAGGCATGAAAATAAAAGAAACTTACATGATATTAAAAAATACCCTCAGCAGTTTTTCCAGGCCCGTTATTTTTATAAAACACTTGAGATTTTATTTTTATTAGTGTGAGACACTTAGAAATGAGTAACTAGCAAATAAACTTAGTGATATAATTCAAGTTTACATCGCTCCGTTAACAAGATGAACAAAATCACAGCTTTTCCAAGGGTTTACCTTCATCTTTCTTTTCTTTTTTTTCAATTGTAAAAGAAAATGGTTGAAGTTACAGAGTTTCAAGTCTTTAGGAAAATGATCTTTAGTTGTTTGTGTTTACTTTATCACTGTTTGGAGAAGATGGAGCAAATTTTTGTGTCTTTTGCCAAAGCAGTGAGTCTTTCTGAAATTTCATTTGTACAGTTTGTTCTACTCTCCTATTTTGCCCCTGAGTTTCTATGTCTGGAAAGTTATTTCCTTTAACTTTTATTCATCTAAGAGGATTCTGGGATCTTATTGCCGATTTTACAGTCTGGTAAACAGAAAATGTATTCTCACAGTGGCTCTCTTCCGTTCCCAGCAGTTCATTAAGTAGGCTTCCCCTGTATTAATAAAATGACTGACAGGAATATCACAACCGGGGCCTTTCTGTTGGAGAGCTGCATACAGTTTTGTTCCAGATCTTCTCTGTGTATTGCAGTGAGAGCTTCTCTTTGCGTCGATCTCCTGATGAAACAAAGAGCAGGCTCTCTTTGATAACTTTTTAATACTAATTCTGTGTATTAGAATTACAGCAGCTACCAAGCAGGTTTAAGGTCCTATCAAGGTAAATCTTTAGGATGAGCTTTTATTTTTTTTTTAACTTATGTTTCAAAGTCTATTTTGAAAAAGAGAATTTTCATGTTCTCAGCCAACGTTTTTGCTTGCTTGGGCTATTGATGAATGCAGGTTCTGATAACATACAGGTTTTCCTCATTGTAAGAGACCAGAGTCTATATATATGTAGTAAGATGGCCTTATTAGGCATTCCTCAGTGATTCATGTGTTTTCCTGATTCTGTACAATCTCATCAAGCTATTATAATACCTCTCATTATACATGGCATGGAAGTTACAATTAAACGAGTTTTGTATTTACCAGTAAAAGTTACTTCCTAAGAAACATCAGAAATGATTAAGAGAAATACAGTTCTAGTCTAATAACCTGAGATAATTTTCATGCAGGTGCTTGTATGTAACATATAGCATAGCAAAGACTAGCTTGAAGTTCCCTACAGAATGGTGATATTAATGTAGATTTTATGTGAAATTCTTTGTTAACCTCTGAGAAAAATAGGTATATTTGAAGGATGCCTGTTAATCATCCCTAACTCCCCACTTCCTAACCTGTGTTAATGTTATGTGACTATGTTGTCAGAACTGTTGTGTAGCTACTACAGAAGCAGCTACCCATTCAGTTTCTTTAAATGAAATTTAGCAGAGAAAATAATTTGAAATAACTACACCTCGAATGTTCATTTGTTCCTTGGTTTCTGCTAAAGTGCTTTTTGTTACTAATCAGGTCAGGGATGGGGATTCAGGCTGCATTTGACTAGCTAGTTAAATTCCTTTCTGAGGTTAAAAATGCCTGTCCCAGCCCTGACCTGCTCACTCACCAGTATTTATCTTTGGAACCAGTTGAAAGATCAGTGTGACCACAGCACCACAAACCCATATCCTCCTTGATAAAACCAAAGAAGTTGTAAGCTCGTGCACTGTGAACTGTTGTATTCACATTTCTGCAGTTAGAACCTAGAATCCTTAAAACAAGCCAACCAGCCACACTCAAAGAAATAACCTTGACATGTCTGTCAACGAAATAGAATAAAGAAAACCCAAGAAGAAAGAAAGAAAGAAAGAAGGAAAACCTAATATATTTACATACAAAATTTGAATGATCGTTGACGTGACCTCAACCTTCTTTTCCTACATGGCGGGCTAAGTGTAAGTCAAAGCTTGAGCAAGTTGTTTTATTTTGTCTTCTATGGAATTTTTACACACTTCGGTTTTTGTAGGTAATGCACGACTTAATATAGCTAAAAACCCTATGCTGATACAGCATTTGGTTCATTGTGGGTTAAGGTATCTCCTAACGTTTCATTTGTACTTACTGATAGAATATAAAGCTTTTAAACACTCTCTTTTTGTGATAAGATTTTTGTTGCGTCTCCTTAAACTATGGCATTTCCAGCTTGGTTTTTATGTCATTATTTCTGCCCACGGACTCTGGCCTCATATGTGTGCTAGAGTGATAAAGCTGTGTTGCTAGGCAGAGTTCTGCCAGGCAGTTCATGCTGGGCTTCATATCTGTCATTGCCCCACTTTCATGTTTCTATGAGGATGGAAATGAGTTGAGACAGAATATCATTGGGAATAGGCGCATAGTTAAGTGCCCAGGTCTCCTGATTCTCCATTGAGTCATCATGAGTGTCTCTGAACAGCACCAGCGGTATTCTTGGCACGCGAGGCTCAGCAGGAGTAACACTGAAATAGCAAAAGATCGAAACCTGCGTTGCTGGAATATTCTCTGCTTGCCGTATGACCTTTTTGGTCTTTCACCTTTGAATATGTGCCTATGTCTCAGTGCCGCTATGGAAGGATCAGGGCTCCCATAAAAAGTGCTGGGGAGAAGGCAGGAAAAATGTGAATAAAATGAGCAGTTGATGACACAATTGTGTTCCTTTTTTTCAGTGTTCATGGAATTTGTATCAGAAACGTGGGACTTGGACACCATAAGCATTGAAAAAGGATCAAAAGATCATTCTAGTTTTTCAACAGCAAAATTTAAGAAAGGATTTTAAAAAGAGACATTTTTGTGTGTGTGACGATTCAATGATAGCAGGACAATTCTGTAAAAAGTAGGGTGGCCCCAAATAGTCTGTGCTCATAAAGACAAGTATCATGTTGTGTCTTAATGGTTGACAAAAATAACTCATTTGCTTTTTCACACAGAGGGTTTGGTTATATGTATGTATAAATTAACAAGATCCTGCAGTTGAAGTTCTATGTGTTTATGAGGCTCTTCAAAATGTCTGCCAGGCTGTGGAGCCTCATAAAGGGAGGCGGGAGCTGCGTGAGGCTGGTCTGCTCAGCATTTCTCTGTAAATGCTCCTCTCATGATATGCCTGAAAACCTTCAATATTATAATAATGCTAATAAAAATGGAAAACTCTGAATTCTTTATAGATGCATAAAGAAGTGTAATTTCTCTGTGACCTGAATAACTCTTCAAATCGCCGCCCTGGCCCTTTGAAAGAAGGCAGCTCTACTATACTGCTTTGTGTTTCTTTGAACATCTTGCTATCTGACTATTTTAAGGACGGAAATAATAGAGGAGAATTTAACTCAGGGTTATACTTTGAAGGACAGACGGGATTCCCTCCCGCCGCCCCCCCCATCCTGCAGTTTTCCCCCTTCCCATTCTATTGAACATCGCTATATAGCCTAGCTTCTTAAATGAGATGTGATCTTGTTGATGAATAAAATTAAATGATAATACAATTTTTCACTTATTCAGACTCTACCACCTTTTGGTTTCGTCCCTTTGAGAATCGTAAATTGGATTTGTTATCGCAACCTTTCAAGAGGCACCGCTCAGTCATCCTGTTTTAATCGTTAGCCAGCAGGGGCCCAGTGGCTCAAGGAGTGCTAGCGTGGAAGGCAGAAGAGCTGTCTGTTTGGAGGCCTGTGGCTTTGGGAAGCAGGTAAATTTGGGGAGAAATCATCCTAGCCGTGATCCGTTCATCCTGCCTAACGCTGTTGGTGGGGTGTGGACGTGGGGTGAGGCGACTGTGGTGGTGCAGCCTCTGAGCCCCCAAGGGGCTCCAGGGTGACTTCGCTTCCCCCGGGCTGTGCGGATCAGCATCTGGGGCGCTGGCTGCACTGTGAGCCGTCTCCCGCTTAGGAATTATATTTCCTATTGTGACGTGAATCTACTCCTGCCACTAATGTTAATAACCAGGGGAGAAAGATCAAAGGCGGCCAAGCCCCGGGAAAATGGGAGGAGGGCGGCCTGGGCCGGCATGGCAGACCGTTAGTTTTAATGACTAGTTTTATAGGTAATTTTAGTAATGACAGATTTCGGTTGTTGCTGAAACGAATGGAAATTATTGATAGTAAATTTTCATTGTTTTTGTTTCTTTGCGTGATACTGAATGCTGGCATAAAACCTGTGCGCAGCCATAAACAGTGACAACCGAGTGCATTTTATTAGAAATTTAGAGAGGACACCCTTTTAATTACACTGTGTAATTTTAGTTGGTCGCCTTCCAATTTCCTTCTTACTTAATTTAACAGCCACTTGATTATTTGAGATTTCTTTCTTTTATAAATGAGCGTAGCTGCACATAGATGTGTATGGAACGGATAAAATCCATGTTTCACAAGAAGAAATACTACCCTCAGGATGCGCTGTGTGAAGAAGACAACCAGGAAGTTTTATAGTGCCCATTTAATGGAGCATATCGCAATTAGAAAGCCCTGGTTAGGGTTAATTTAAAAAGCCTAGAGCCCTCCCAATTCTAGTGAAGTGTTCGGTCGGCTGGGTATTTGGACATTCACAGGTACTGAAGTCTTGGTTCAGCTTCTGGAATCAGCTGCGCCCAGAGCGGCCTACTCGTGCCCATGATTAGCGCCATGGTGGAGGAGGGAGGGAAGCTGTAACCGCGCAGGGCTCCGCTGCCATACTGTGCAGGGCAGGGCGAGCCTGCGTGGAGGCGTGGCTGTGTCTCACCCAGCAGGGGGGTAATGCCCAGCCAAGGGTTGTAGCTGCCTCCCTTCCGAGTCCTCTGCTGAGAGCTGTGTTTGGCTTTGTGTGTGTCCAGAGGCTGTGCTAGGCCTCGGAGCCTCCATCTCGTGCTCCGGGGAGCCCCTCGCTTGGGGACTGGGGACCCCGCCGCTCGTGGCCTCGTGGCATGGTGAAATGCAGGGCACAAAGAGAACATTTGGCAAAGAGCATATTCAGCTGAAATAGGCAGAAGCACCTGCGTGTATGGGACATAACATTGGAAAGTATGTCTGCATGAGCGAGAGGGAAGCCTAGGGTTTGAGCAGTGTATTTCTACCATGAATGAGGCTTAACATTTTAAATTGTGTATAAGGCTGAGCAGGCCACAGCATGGGAATCTGGCTTTGTTTTGTTCTATCGATGGTTAGATCAAGCCTCCTAATAGGATTGCTCAGGAGGGGCGACAGTGTGAATCACGGAACGGGTGAGGCAGTGCCCAGTGCTTTGGGGACTGAACTGAGAAGCACATGTTCTGAGTGGCAAACAAGACACCTAGAGGCCAGCATCAATCATTTAGTGTTTGTGAAGCCCTGGTTTCGGCGAAAGTTCCACATTTCTCTATTACAACTCCTGCTTCAGAATTAACTGCGGCAGCAGTGAGGTGCATGTTGCCAGCCCTCTTCAGACGAGAACAGGGTTTGTGTTCCTTTTGGCTTTGCTGATGCCGTTTTCCTCTTCTGGTGCTGAATTTTAAAAACTCAGTGAAATTTGTGAGCAGATGGCTAGTAGATGGCTTGGACCACCAGGCTCTGACAGCTTCTCTGCATTTTATCGTGAAGGTGGTAGCTTGGGTGGGGGGCAAGACGGAGGCCTGTTAGGGAGACGAGTCCACATTGAGGGTTGGAACAGGTCTGGTCCAGGTCCTTTTTTGAGATGTGCTTACCATGCATGGTAAGCAAGGTGAGGCCCTTTTTGACACGGAAGATTTACTTGTGTTTCACTTTCTTCTCTCCTGTGTCCTCACCCTGACTCTTCTCCGCCCACCCCCAACTTTGTTGAGAGGTGAAGAAAAATAAGATCAACTTCGAATTTTCAGCTGAAAAGATGCAAGTTCAGCTACCCAATGTCATAGTCTCTGTCAAGATGAATATTGATTTAAAATGTAACACCAGATTTTTTTCTTATTGTTCGTAATATAGGTTAGTAAAACCTGAAATCCATGGGGGAAGAAATCATTAGTTTTAAACATTTGTACATTAAATGGCCAGCAAGTAAAATAGACAGTATTGTCTTAAAACAGTTTTTTTAAGATATTGATTAACTGGGCTCAAACTCTACTGCAAATGTTTGGAGAAGGAGAAAAAAATGCATGTAACACCATCCCTAGCAGATAGCGGGTTAGCCCACTCACTGTTTTATTTAAGGATGTGAGCAGGCTTCCTTCCGCAGGTGGGAGAATATTGTAGACCTCTCCCATATTTTATCCTCATGTGTCGAAATATGTTATTAGTCATAGTGCTCTGGTTCAGAGCTGTTTTCATTTGAACTTGTGGACAGTCTCTTTTAGGACATAAACTTCGTGTTGGCTTTCATGCAGTGGGAAGTTTTTAACATTTTAAACATAGCTTTAAAACTCAGGGCTAATGACAGGAAGACTATATTCATGGTTTGGTCTCAAACTGGTATCTTATTAATATAGTTATATTTCTTTTTTTTTTTTAAGATTTTATTTATTTATTTGAGAGCGAGAGAATGAGAGACAGAGAGCATGAGAGGGAGGAGGGTCAGAGGGAGAAGCAGACTCCCTGCCGAGCAGGGAGCCTGATGCGGGACTCGATCCCGGGACTCTAGGATCATGACCTGAGCTGAAGGCAGTCGCTTAACCAACTGAGCCACCCAGGTGCCCCAATATAGTTATATTTCTTTACATTTAAGAAAGATTAGAGAAATAAAAAAATATCAATCCACTGAGAATACAGATTTATGAAAGAAGAGGTAAGAAGTACTTAAATAAGAAACTGACAATGGAAAGAAAGCTTAGGACTTTTCCCAGCATCAGCAAACTCCAGAAGAAATCCTTTCTTATTCATTGATTTGTAAAGTCTATATTTAAAGGACATTAAAGTGCACTGTGCCTGGGGGGAGGGGAAAGGTGGGAACAAAAATTTTATAGAGTGCCTACTATTGCAATGCAGTGATAGTAGTTGGTATCATCTTGATTTTATGGAAGGAGAAAACTGAGGTTTTGAAGATAAACTATGTAACTTGCCAAAGTCATATAGCCAGTGTGTGGTTCTGGCAAAATATTCTGCCACACCATCTTATTAGCTATCTGTGTGTGTGTTGTACATGGATTTGTGTATCTATGATCATGGTAGAGTAGCAGGGGCTGAAGCATCAAAGCAATTAAAAACAAAACCAAACAGGAAGATGGACAGATGGATGGATGAGAGGGAGGGAAGAAGGAATAAGTCTCCCTTTGTGAATCAAGTGGATTCATTTACTCATTCACCCAGTGGGAAGAGAAAAGCTACTTTGAGAGTTAAGACCAACGCTGTGCTAGTCTATTCTTTATTCTGCATTAAAGCTTTACGTGTATGTGAATCATAGGAGCCAGAGAAAAGTCAATTTTGATGGATGTTCATTATGTTACAGGTGGTAATACTAGAGTTTGGGAAAGTAAAAGGATTTTTTTTTTAAGTTCAGTATGATGTGGCTTAGTTGCATTAGACATTTGCAATAGCTATTTTTCTGAGTACACGGAAGTGTATTTGCTGTGTTTGAGTAGCTAGAGCATTGGGCAGAGGGCTTGCTTGTCGTGCTGCGTTAATTTGCAGCATGTGGGCTGTGTTGTTTACTACTCCCAAGTGTAGTCTTCTGCTCTTGTCTCTGTTTTTGATCACCTTCTCACCTTGAAGTGACCTGAGTGATATTATGTAGGAAACAGGAGTTTTATTAAAATGGGAGTGATACTCCATCCCCTAGTAAACCATTTTATTCAGTGCCAAGAGAAATAGAAATACTTCCCTTCCCCCTGCTTCCTCTCGGTTGCCCATATTGGCTTTACAAGGAGGGAAGAAAGCCCGTTATTGAGGACAATATTGAAGGGAAGAGAGGTCAGGGCAGGCAGGGGAAAGGGAGGTTCTTGTAAGAACAATACATTCTTTGTGTTATTTTAAATAGTATGTGACATTAATTCTCAGTTAAAGCCGAAAGTCAAAGCCTCTTGAAATATGTATGGATCAACAGAACCACTTTTGCACCCAAGAAAGGAGAAAGGTGCTAGCAATGAGCCATATTGAAATCTTGGGCTGAGAATTTGAAGGTGGAATTGGGGGGGGGGGGGCAGTGCAAAGGTCACAACAGCAACAGGATGTACAGTTTGCAGACTGGTAGGTCAGCCCTAAATCTCTCCTTAGCTCAGGTTTATTGCTCCTGTAGGGTTTCTCTTCGTTATCATGACTGCAATCTACTAGTGCAATTTTCTGCTGTATTACTGTATTTAGATAAGAGAGGATTTTGCAAAATTATCAAAGGTTTACAGCAGTTTACCTCATTCTCCTGGCAGGTAACTTTTGTCTCTAACAGACTGAGTTATGGTCTCCGGCCTCATGGACAAGGTACAGTCAAGAGAGCTGATCCTCTTCGTTGGGTCATACACATGCTTTCCTTCCTAATGCCCATAAGAGGCTTTAGGGTAGAAGGAGAAGAATATAAACACAGAAACCACATCCTAACAGCTGTCTCTAGTTAGCTCTGTTTTCCCCCCTAGCTTTTAAATCTTGCAGCAGCACCTAATTTGTCCCACATGGCTTTCCTCCTAGTGGAGCTGCTGTCCCTTTCCCTGCTGTCCTGTTGGAGCAAAAGCAGTTACGAAGAAT
Organism: Neomonachus schauinslandi; assembly: GCF_002201575.2. Taxonomy (NCBI): domain Eukaryota; kingdom Metazoa; phylum Chordata; class Mammalia; order Carnivora; family Phocidae; genus Neomonachus; species Neomonachus schauinslandi. The sequence continues at coordinate 80,992,306 of NC_058409.1, read as the reverse complement.
CAACTAGTCCTACCAGTTTAGGTTCACTGTCATTGGGTGGCTGGTTTGCAGGTGCCAATGAATGGGAAGGAGATCCCATCTGTAGATTGGGAGAGACTTACAACAAAGTCTGAACCCACTTTGGTGCCAGTCGACCTACCAAAATATCCCCCAATTAAGCACTCCATGAAACTAGTTGACCAAATAAATTAGACTTATGAGCCACTGAGTGGACTACTGTGATTTGTGTCGATACGTGGTTTGACCTAGGATCACATATCAGAATTATCTAGAGTGTTTAAAAAATTCGCACGCATGCCCAACTTGTTCCCTTATGTTCGTCTTCTATTTTAACAAGCCTGGGAGTGAGGAGTATAGACTTAAACAGATTTGTGTTCCAACATGTCTTCATGGGAAGTGGGTTTCAACTTGTACTATTATATTCATTTTTTAAAGTTCTAGATTATTTTGTGTGTGTGTGTTTTATTCATGTCTCCATTCTCTCTCCCATGCTTTTTTTTTTTTTTTTTTTAATATAGTGAAGCCAAAAACAGATGCTTCTAGGGCAGGCAGAATACTGAATTAAGTTATTTCCTTCACTGAAACTAGTGTTCTGTTTCTCTCTTCCAGCTCCTGTTTATTTCTTATGGCTGCTGAGAAGTAAGGCATGAAATTCACACAGCCAATGACTTTTTCTTGTGACTTTTAAAAAACGAAATTAGTCCAGTTTAAAAAAAAATTAAGTTAGGGTTAGTGACAGAGAACAGTCCTTCTCTTATATTTAGCTCTCGAATAATGACTTCCTCAAGATGTATTGATTATCTGAATTTCATTGCATATATACAGAATGCTACTGGTTCGTGTCCTCTGAGATGAGAGAAATGTGTGTACTTCACCTTGAAAAAGGAGTACCTGAATTAGTCCGAAAGGAATCACCTTGTCCTCATGATTCTGCTAAAGAACTGATAGTCTTTTTTGTAAAGGAAGGAATAAACCTATCACAGCTTGCTTTAAAGGTCATTGTCTCTTGCAAAGTAGATTAGCTCACTTTGTTCTATGAGCAGGAACCATGCAGCAGCTCTGAAAAACTATACATAGGAAGTAAATTTCTGCTATCATTTTGGTTGCTCTCATAAAAGAAATTTCATGCCTCCCAGTTTTCACTTGCTAGCATAAGTCATAACTCTTCATGGGTAGAGTGGCAGGACGACAAGAATGGGGTGGATAGTAGGCTTTCATTTTTAACGTTTCTCTGCATTTTACCAAGCCTGGGGAATGTGTCTAAAAACACTGATGACAAATTTGGTGATTTAATATTTTTAATGTTGTTGAGGCCAGTAGTTAGTAGGTGAGTCATGGCAGTAATTGAAATGACTAACTTGCATTTTATGGAAGTAAATGGCTGAAACCGAACTTTCCCTTTGGTTTGTGTATGGTGCGAATGAGAGCGCTGTTCTCCTGAGGTATGGCCTATTAATCTCTGTTAAGTATAAGTCCTCCTGTAACAGAGGCAGTGATTTATCCTGTTGCTTCAGAAACCCTGTAAATTTATGTGGAAGTAAGGGATAAAAATTGCCTTGATGTTTTCTTGAAGAATCATAATTAATTCTGTGTATTCTTTTCCTTCTAAGCTAAAAATAGAATTGGCGGGGGTGGGGTTTCCACTAAAAAGAAGAGTGACTCTTAGATACACCTGAACTACAACCTTCCTTATAGTAACTGATTAATCTAGAGTATTCAGGAAAGAGAAGTTCTGCGTAAATCTAGTTAATCCCTTAAACAATGAAACAGTTATAACTGCTCTCATTGCAAATGGTTTTAAAATGTCACAGTCATTACCAGACGTTGTCTGGTAGAGTATGGTGAGTTTTCTCAATGAACCAGGACCCTCATTAAGAACACCAGTTATTGAAGTCTTTGGTAATACTGGGATGCTCTTGGGAGACCGTGAGGTCTGTAGGTTTAGCCTGACTTTTTAATGATTTTTCCCAGATGGCTGGTTCTCTTGCCTCCTGCCAGTGTCTAGGGCTCTGTACCCCCAAAGCCCACAGCCTCTGGTCGCTGTGCTCTTCTGATTACCTATTTTTTCTTTCTTTCTTTCTTTTTGCTTCCTTTTGATAATTTCTATTCTCCTCTGCCACTTTTAACTATTAGGAGCCAGCTCTTATTTCCATGATCCCAGGCTGGTTTTTCTTTCCTTTCTCTGTTTATAATCCCGGGAGCAGTTTGAGCATTTTTGGTTGAATCCCGATAAGAATTACCATGCAGTTAAGCCAGATTATTAGTCCTGTCCCCAACCTGTGAGGTGTTTGGTGAGGAGGAGGAGCAGGGCTCACCGCTTTCCTGATAAATAGAGTACATGGGCTTTGTAATGGCCGTGTTCATTCAGTTTAAACATTCCTTTGTTTTGTTTCTGATGTTTTGGGTTTCATGACTAAATTTTAACCCCCAAACAAGAAGCAATTCCAATTTCCCTTCTAAAACGCTCCAATTTCTGTCTTTGCCCGACGTCTCTTGGCCTTTTCTCTTTCTTGGAATGGTGATTTGTCAGGACTTCGCATCCACATATTTTAACAGGCCGGCATAGAAGTAAGGAAGCCTCCAATCTAGGCCACTAACCCCTCCACAATATTTGGAATTACTAACATTTAAGAAAAGGCCGGGTTTTCGATAGTTAAGTCAAGTGTCTGTCGATATTCCAAATTTAACTCATGTATTAAATACAGACTGTGAAAGACTATTCCTCATATTGAATAGTCTTTGCTTTGAATTCCGTTAATAATGTGCACATTTCCTGAGTGATCATAAATTCTCATTCCTTCTTTGCTTCTTTTGAGCTCACATCTCTTTCCTAAGATTAACTGGAGTGTTAAATTCAGAGTAATGCTCATTGTTAAGTATTCAGTAAATTAAGGAAATTTAAATACATGCATTAAGGCTAGAAAGGGAAAAATAATTAGTTCCCAGAAAGCTGTGAGTGACTCTATCCACACACATAGGTTTTTGAGAAAACATCGAATGTGTTAAATGAGTGTTTTGGCATGCAAGGTTTATTGTTTCGGTGAATTATCTCCACGTGGTCACATCCTCAGGACTCCAGCTACCCCCACACATTATCTCGGTACTTTTCCTCCTTGTTTCTGTCAGGGTATTAACCCAAAAGTAAAAGGAGAAAACATGAAAAAATCACGTTAAAGAGCTTAGAGTACCTGGCACAGTGTCTAGCAACTAGTTAAGTGCACAGTTCAGGCACTGTCCCTTAGGAAAGGTTTTTCACGTCAGTTGTGGGCTATCTTTTCTGTAGTTAAGGCTTATGGACTCTTCTTTAAAAAGATGCTCACTGCCTTATTCTCCTAATCAGCTGAGAAGTTTTTCTTGTTCTTTTGCAGTCATCTTGAGATTAAACCATAGGGGTTTCCTAACCTTGTGAACTTGTGTATACTTGATTCATTTGGGTTGATTTTTCAGAGTGGCATTTATTTCTGCAGTCCTGAGAAGAGGGGACAGCCCAAAGCACTGGTAGAGAATTACCTTGTGCTCCTGTAATGCTGTGCTTTGTGGTTTAGGCGATTTCCCTTTGAGATTTCCCCTCTGTCCACCGTGCCAGGGGACCTAACCGCTGAGATAGAGGTGGGTGGGATTGCATTGTGAGCTTTTTGCTTGCCATCGGGGCCAAAAGATTGTGGATAAAGATTCCCTCCCTTGGATTATACTACAAATGATCATTCCTTCTAGTAATAATATATTGTGAATGTGTTTCCCATAAAACAATCTAAAGCTTTTTAGAAGTTAATTTTAGGTTCAGCCCGAACCTCCTCCAGGGATAATGAGTTCTCTAACTTTTCCACGTAGTTTATAAAGACTGCTTACTTTAATTTCTCATATTTACCAGGTTTGAAGGTAGTAAGAACTTGATCACTGCTTTTCTCAGCTTGCATTCCTGTAGACAAAGGGATTCTAATCTCTGTAGGTCTTGGCGGGCCTCTCCCTATCTTTTTTTTTAAGATTTTATTTATTTATTCATGAGAGACAGAGAGAGAGAGAGAGAGAGAGAGAAGCAGAGGGAGAAGCAGGCTCCCAAGGAGCAGGGAGCCCGATGCGGGACTCGATCCCAGGACCCTGGGATCATGACCTGAGCCGAAGGCAGACGCTTAACCGTCTGAGCCCCCCAGGCGCCCCTGGCCTCTCCCTATCTTGATCGCCATAGGATCTCTCCTCTGAATTGTGTCCAGCTCTTTGGGTGGTAGGATCCAGATGTGAGATGGAATACGAGGTGTAAGCGTACTTTAGGTTTGTACTTTAAGAGGGAAACATTCTAGTAATTGAGCTGATTCCCTCAGGTTATTGTTGGCCTTTGGACTACAGCAGTATATGGGGTCGTAATCTTGAGTGAATAGTCATCAGTGGTCAACAGTTCCTCTTTTTGGGTTGTAACTGACACCTTGTAGCCCACTGATCATCCTCCAAGTGTAATTTATATTCATTTCCCTTAAATGCATGCCATTACAGTTGCCCACATCTCAGCTCCGTGCCACTGTTCTGTCTCTTCACATAGCCCGCTGAAATCTTAACTGCAATTCATCTCTTGTCAAGTTGGCGTTCATTTCCCTTTTGTCACCTTCAAACCTTGGCGCAAATTCACTTCCTCTGGGAAGTAGCCTGTGATTAACCCTGACTGACACTGATCACTCATACTCATCATCCGGATGGCCAGGGACTTCAGCATCCAAATTCTTCTGTCATTCTGGGTTTTGTTGTAATTATTTCTTGAGTCTGTCTACTTCATATTCCTTTTTACTGAGTTTGGAAGGGATTCAAGAGATTGGTGAGAGTCCTGAAGGGAAGCTGCTGCTTTGGACGGTAGCAGATCCTTTCAGGTTTCTTCCAGGTCTGCTCCCAGAGGTAGCTGCCATTGAGTGGCTATAAGGCGTACCCTGGGAGATGTGTTTCTGCAAATGAGAGCTCTCACCGGAGTCTTTATAGCAAAGTCACTACAGTAAGATTTTTCCCATAAACATGCATTGGCAATTACCCTTCTGTCCTCACTGAATCTCCAGCATCTTGTCACGTGCTCTCTAGGTAGCTACTTTTCATTAAATATCTGATAAGTTCTTCTGGGCTGCAGTGCTATTTACATTTGCTACATATTGTCAAAAATTTTCTGTCAGTTTCTTAAAAATTTCTTTATTGAAGTATAGTTTGACTGTCAATTTCTAATTATCTATAGAACTTCTATTTTATTTTACTTCTTGATGGTTGATATGTTCAGGGGTTTCAAAAATCAACATGATATAAAAAAGATATATATTGAAAAGTCTTGCCTTCCACTGCTGTCTTCATTCCCCTGTTCCCCACTATCCCCTCGAGAGAATCCCTTTTATTAGTTTTTCAAATGTTCTATTTTTGTGCAAATACTACAAGCACATCCAAATATCTATTTTGAAAATCCCCACATTCTTCCTCAAAGCATCTTATATTCAGAGCATATTATATGCTCTGTTCTGTACCTTGCTTTTTAAATTGGAGATTTTTCTATATCAGTACTAAGAAAGCTTCCTCATTATTCTTTATAACTTCATACCATTTTATTGTGTAGATGTGCTGTAGTGTATTTAGGTGGTCCCTAGTGATGGACCCTTGGGTTGTATGCAGTATTTTGCTATATAAATAGTGCTATAGTGAATAACCTTGTACACACATCATTTCAAATATATACCTACTGATTTTTATCCTGTTTCCTTGCCCGTTTCCTCGTAGACCTTGTAAGCCACTGTTAAATTGAGTAAGCATGATGTTTTTATCTGCTTTAATATATCCATAATACTTCCTGACTAGGGATGCAATGTCTTTAACTGTAGGATGCCTTCAATCCAGACTTCTTGTGGTTTCCTTTGAGTCTTAATTCTGGCCTCTTTGGGCATCTTTAACTCAGTGAATTGAGCTAAAAGACAATATAATTCAGAAGTAATCCATATTCAAGTGAATTTAAAGAGTTCAACTTTGTGGTATTTTGCCATACAGGGAATATTAAAACATTTCAATGAGATTGTTGGCTACTTTAAAGAAAAAAAAAAAATGAAAAATGTTCTATTGCAGTTTTTTTTTTTTTTTAAGATTTTATTTATTTGACACAGAGAGACACAGTGAGGGAGGGAACACAAGCAGGGCGAGTGGAGAGGGAGAAGCAGGCTTCCTGCTGAGCAGAGAGCCCGATGCGGGGCTCGATCCCAGAACCCTGGGATCATGACCTGAGCCGAAGGCAGACGCCTAACGACTGAGGCACCCAGGTGCCCCTGTATTGCAGTTTAAGAGTTGAGAATTTAACTGGATGAGCAACAAATTAGTGTCATTAGTATAATGGTCAGACAGGTTCATAATTCTGATTCTGAATTCTGACTGTAAACTTTTCAAGTGGATAATTCTGTTTTATTCTCTGGTTTTTCTTTTTTCCTGTATTTCCCATCACATCTGGTTTATACAAAGAGTTTGTGGTCCATTATGAATCTTGATTTTTCTATATTTAAAGCATAACTAGTCTTTCCCCAGAATTTAATTTCCATCATTCCGAGGTGAATTCAGTTCTTGCTTATCATCCATCCTTTTGGAGTATTTACTATCCCATTACATTTGATATCTGAACCAGTCATTGTGGATAAGATGTTAAAAATAATGCAGAACCCAGGGCAAGATTCCAGGTAAGGAAAATTACTTACATCCTCTGATTTCTCACCTGTAAAATGTAAACTAACACTGCATCTCTCTCCCATGCTGTTGAAAGGTGGGTAGTGATGAGGGATGTAAAGTACTTAGCATGGTGTCCGACTGTGTGCTAGGTGCTCATTAAATAGTAGAAATGGTGGGTGTTCTACATTATCTCCTACATATGTTATTTTATGAATTTCTGTTGTCTTTGAGGACTCTTAAACGTTATTGTAAATGGTTGAATAAATTATTTGAATGATCTTTAATGATTTTCTCATTCAAAAATAGGAAAATGACTATAGAAGTTGTTAGAGATCTAGGTTAGCATGATATAATCATTTGTTCTCTGCAGTTTGTTTAGTACTCCATTTTGCTGGCAGTTCATTAGGAATTCTGTTGGGGGATGCACTTCTATCAGCACATTATCAGCAGCTGAAGAATTTTCAGTTTTCTGCTCACTCAGTGGTTGTAAAAATTGAATATATATCGTTTCCCCTTTATCATGTTGAAAATCTCTGGTTCATGGTCTGTTGAAATTCATCTTGTTATATTCAAAATGCATCTCCCGGAAGCAGCAACAATGCATAAGGCTTGAGTACACTTAATTCTCAGTGTTTTTGTTTCAATTCCTTTTTTACACTTCTAACTTGGAGATATTTTGTTTTAATCTTCTCTTCCCCTCTTCTCTAGCCAAGTTTTTTGTTTGTGAAAAGTAATATTTTTCCAAGCTATATTCTGTGTGATACAATATGGCTGTGTTTCAAGATGTTCTTCAGCTCTTGCATCCAGCTACTGATTCAGTTCTCTGAAAAAACTAGATGATGTTTGTGGTGATGGGTCAGTGCCAGTGGAAGGAAGTAATTTTGCGGAAGATGAATCCATTTCCAAGTAATGTTGGCTGAGTAGAAGCTTACATTGGAATTTGTTAGGTTGTTTGATAGAAACCAAATTTGACCAAGATGAGGCTATATATGTTATCTGCCTTTGCCTACTCATGTATACCTTATGCTGTGTGTGTGTGTGTGATATAATTTCATTTTGATAGTTAATTTTAGGTTTTAAAAAGATTAAAATAGTAGCTTTTTCTTCTCTCAGTGAAGTCTTTTTTCGTTGGTGTTTTAAAAAACATTTTAAATCAAATTAGATTTAAATCAATGAGCTGTTTTCTAAAATAATTTTTGTGTGCCTGGCTGTTTAATTTCTCTCATTTAATTATTGAAAGTATTATTAACCCCAGTTTACAGGTGAGGAAATAAGCTCAGAGAAGTTAAGTAACTTACTCAAGTCCACCCAGTTAAATAAGTAGCAGAGCTAGATGTTGGATCTTGGAGTCCTAGGGTTCTGATCTATCTGATCCAATTTTTGATTGATTTTTTTTTTTTTTTTTTGGTCTTTCTAGTGAATTGCCAGTGAGAGTTCACTTTAGGACTTACTTTTGTTGATTTTCCCAGCATATAAAGTCTCAGTGGTGACAAAAATAGAATCCCCAGAATTTTACCCTTGTCTACTTTGGATAGGAGAGGTTGGGGGAGTGTGGACAAAGCCTGCTAATTCCATATGGCTCCTATTGCTTGGGAGATAAATGTCAATTTTACAAGCTGAATAATTTTTCAAACATTTTGAGGCCAAAGATAAAGTGGGCTCTCTTCCAAAGCACCAAAATTATTTTTTTTTTATTTTTTATTTTTTTAAAGATTTTTTTTATTTATTTATTTGACAGAGAAAGACACAGCGAGAGAGGGAACACAAACGGGGAGTGGGAGAGGGAGAAGCAGGCTCCCCGCCGAGCAGGGAGCCCGATGCGGGACTCGATCCAGGGACTCCAGGATCATGACCTGAGCCGAAGGCAGTCGCTTAACTGACTGAGCCACCCAGGCGCCCGCACCAAAATTATTTTTAACAATTAATAAAAAAGGGAAGACATTTGTTTTCACTTTTGACTAAGAAAATTACATTTTCTAATCCAATAGCTATAAGTAAAATTGTAGCTTTTCTCCTTTCCCTTGAATATTATTTCTCAATCTTGTTTTGACAAACAGTAATAGAAAGCAGGAAGTATTTTTTCTTAGACAACATAAGAAAAATAAGTATTTGGAGCCTTTTGATTATCACTTGGTAGAAACAGAAGTCTTTTTGCTGATCACCACCTAGCAATGCAATGCAAGTGCCGTTTTTGGTTTGTTTTTTTTCACTTTTTTCACTTTTACTTTTTAAGGTTTACATATCATTTTCTGTCAATAGGTATCATTTATTGAATATGCATGTTCCGGACCCTTGGAAGTACTTCTTTGACCCCCATTTTAGAGATCAGAGAATAGAGGATTGGAAGGCTTGATTATCTTGCCTGGGGCACACAGCTGCCAGGAGCAAAGCTGGGGATGAAATCTCAGTTTGTCCAATTCGGAATCTTATGCTTTTAATCCCTACGCTGTGGTGTTGACATTGAGTGGGGTGGGTGTTACTTGTGGCTTTGGAGGGTGGCCACCCGGATGTGAACCCTCCTCTAAAATAAAGTTTTATCATTTCTGAGAAATTATACAGTTGAGTTCATAGTAAATTAAGTTTATCTTTCCCTTTCTCAGCTTCCCCAAAATGAGTTATTGCTTCTTTTTCTGTAAAGGATATTTATCGAATAATGGATTTAAAAGGGTACATGGCGATATATAACAACTGGGCTTTGTGTTAATCGTATTTTTAAGCTTTATATGATAGGGTGAGGTGGTGTTAATGATCGGGGTTTGGTACAGGCTTATATTAAACATAGTCCTTTCATAATGAGGCCCTAGTCATATAGTGAGTGCCTTTATTACATTGTACAGAGAAGTTCCTTGGTAAAGTATGACTGACTTTACTTTCTCTTAGGAAGACAGATTAATAATTTTTCACTATTAATTAGGTTCCATCTGCTCATCCTGCCTTCCACTCTAAAGGTTATACTTATTACCATATTCACAAACCAACCCAACTGTGTAATCGAAGTTAAAAAAAAATTTTAAACCAAAGGTTCAATCTTGGTTTTTATAATGTACTTTCTTGGCTACTACTAAACAGGGGGACCAATGACTCCACTTCCTTCTTCTTCCCTATTTTCTTTGATTCCATTTTGTTTCTTCTTGTCATCCAGCCATATGCCGCAAATTGCACAAAATGAAACTAACTGATATGAGACACAGTAATAAGAGAAGTGACCCACCCACTCACTGCCGTTTTGGCCAGAAGGGTCCTTTAGTATCCAGGTCACGAAAATGAACAGTGGAAAAGGCCTAAATGTCGTCTGTATTTGGGGGTAATGATTCGTATTCCGTGATTTTCTGTTTTCCCTAATTTCAAGCCACATGCCTCAGCATCTACAGCCTTGCATGGGGACTGCCATTTGCCGAGGCCTGCCACAGGGCTTGTCTGTGGAATGCTGTGTGAGGGGAAGGATGAGAAAATGGCTGGAAGAAAGCTGGTCCTGGCTTTGTAGCTAAAAATATGAATAAATGAAGTCCCATACCGCAAATTGAGTAAAATTTGATGATAGGGGATTACTGGAACATTTTATTAACTTGGGTTTTGCTTTAAAAAATTAACTTTTGAAAAAAGTTGAATCTCTGAGCTTATGTGTAAGGGTTTGGCTTGTGGATGGTGGTGATTACAGCAGCTGGCTCAGATATCCAAACCCCTTGCTGTCACACCCTGCCGGGACCCTGCTCATTTTTAACTCCCTCTCCTCCTGCCCTGCCTGCCTTCCTGTTTCCCTCTCTTGGCTCCATTCCTCTCTCTTCCACCACCAGATAGCCCCTCTTTTTACCCCCATTATAAGCTTGAGGTAGCTTTGATGACTCATCCAATTACAACATTATTTAGAAAGTAATTACCAATGTGTCAGCACACATAATCTTTAACAAAGCACCTCACCTTCTGAATTGGTCTCCAATAAAAGAACCTCACAGTCTTCAAAACCCATCATGGATGTTGTTGGCATATTCAGGATAGACAAAGCAGGTTGTATAAACGAGGCAAATAGACCCAAGCTTACAACGCTATTTGAAAAAAAAAAAAAAAGAAGGATTTCTTTTTTCCAATTCAAGTTTAATTGTTCAGAGAGCCCGTAAGGAAAAGCAACGGGAAGATGAGCGCATACCTTGTTTTGTTTTACCTCTTTTACTAATCAAATAGCTGTTTTATTAGAAGCAAGTATTTTCCACGAGGCAGAAGATAATTCTAGTTTAGCAGCTTTAAAAGAACCTAGATTATAAAGAACTGAAGGAGTTTCAGGAGGAAAGAGGCTGATAGGTGGGTCAGGAGAGGAATTTGATCTGAGCTGGCCTGGGAGACCAAGGGTAGGTTTGTAACTATTTGGTGGGGAGGGGGGCCTTTTCTAGTAACAGTCCATGTTTTCCTCTGTCTTTTTCTTCTGAGTTAGCATTTCCTTTCCGGTTCTGTTGCCTTTTCTCACTTTAACCATCCAAGATCTGTGGTTCTCAATACTAGCTGCACATTCAGGACCTCCTTGGGTAGAGGGGAGTGAATACTAGGACCCCCACCCTTAGAGAGTCGGATTTAATTGGGAGTCAGGTGAGGCCTGAGTGGTGGCGGTTTTAAAAGGCCCCCCAACAGGTGTTTCTAATTGCGGCCAGAATTGAGAACCTCTGCTGTGGAGGTTTAAAAATCTCTGACAAAGCAGGGCATGCTTGAAGAACCATGGGGTAGGTTGGATTTTAAGTCAGAGGCAGTGCAGTGTCCCCATCGTGGTCTCAGCATTATCGACACAATTAGAGTAATCACGCAGATTGGCTGGGAATCTCGTCTCCTTCCAGAAAGAGCAGATTTGTTCTCCTGGTGCACAGCCACAGAAGGGCTCAAGGAGGAAGTCCAGCCCTGTGCTGGGAAGGCGCTGCCTCCAGGAAACAGCCTGGCCTTGTTTTCACCATCCCGAATGGGTGACTGATAGCGCGGAGTGCACGTAATGGCCCCGTAAGCTGTCTGTGATGAGTATCTTCTCCCAATCATGGGTTCACTCAGCTGCTCTCGGAGCTGTTTCAAAAGCGGTGCTAATGTACATCCTTGGACAGCGAGGAATTACACAAGGAATTAGGAGCATGAGCAGAGATCATGTGCTACAACTTCTAGAGGTTAGTTTCTCACATTCCTTTTAATATATTTCGCCGCCGCTTTTGTGAAACATTACATTTGACAGATTTTGCTTCCTTGATGTTTTCTCATGGCTACTCAGAAAAAGGAATCAAAAGAACCTTGGTTTTTCCTGTTTCTACGATGGCTGGTGAGTTCGGACTTATTCACAGAAAAACATGGCCGAGGGCCTTCTGGTTTGTCATTTTGGTGGGGAAATTAGGCAGTGTGTTGGTTTCGGTGCAGTCGCAGATTTCACTTTGCCTCCCTCGCCATGTACAGCTCCCCAGCAAGTACTGCTCTCGGATGCAGACTCATTCATGTTGAAGGGGTTCTATCCCATCTCTGGGGGCCTCTCCATCTAACGGGGTCCCGTTCTGGATGGGCCTGTCTCTGCAGCTCTTTGGTAGTAGTGTTCTGACTGGGGTCTGGTGCTCCCTTAACCTGCGTGGAGTAAGTTTAAAGCCATCTGAAAGAAATCATATTGTCGGTCTGCCTCATTTCCTCCTACATCAAGACCAGCAAACAGGTTTGAGTATGGTCAGCTTTACAGATGAAAAGAATGAGAGATTCCTAGAGTATTTAAAGCCTGTCTGCGTTACAAATAACTAGGCAGTGTTGGGTTTAGCTTTCCTCAAGAATGAGGGTTGTGTTTGCATCCATCAACAGACTTCTTGGTCAGATTTGGGTACTGAATGTGTGCTGTGATTTAGTGGAGTTTGAACATCGGTGGAACTGAAGTTTCTTCTATTCAAACTTTTTTAATTGTTGGAAACCACTTTGAAAATATACTTTAATACTTCTATCACATTGAAAGTGGAAAAGGTAACTGCTTTGATAAATAGACTGGAATGTATTTTGGACTGGTCTACTCTGCTGTTTTTAAAGTTTAATTCTTCATTGACTCATTCACTCAATAGATCTTTATTAAGCACTTGCCATGTGTTAAACTTCTTGATCTCGATCTGGTGTTTCAAACTCGAATGCCAATAAAGGCCGAGTGGGTGATACAAAGAAGTGATGAAGATAGGGTGCTGTGGAAGGAAATGGGGACTGTCATCATCTGGAGAGGACAGGCCCTACCTCAAGGGGCAGCTTCTATTCAGCTCTGTGGCTGGGCATGAATATTAATCAGTATTGCCAGATGTTACCATATTTTTATGAGAAACTAGTAATCTAGATTTTTAGGCTAATTCACTACTGACTTTCAAGTCTTGACTCAAATTAAAAAAAAAAAAAATCTGTGCCAGCCAAGTAAAACATGTGTGTAGGTTGAGGACTTTTTGTGACCTATGGTCTTTGTAGCTCTGTCCCTGCTCCCCATTCTACCTCAAACACATGGAAACTATTCAAACGGGGTAGCTTACTTTTAAATAGAATCTCAACACTGAGAATTGCATGTTAAGTAATTAAAAATCACTGAAACAACAGATGGTAGTAAAATATGTACAATGATAGATTCACTCCACACAGACACTCCCCTCTTGACCCACCCACACAACTGTTAAAATTTTTGCATTAAGAACCAAACTGGTTCCAAGCGTCTATGATTACTGGTGTGGAAAATGCTTATAAATATGGGCACATAAACTATCCAAATGACTATCTAAATGAGTTCTGGTCACATTATTTCTCAAAACAATTTCTGAAAGCAGTTGTGGTGGCCGTGAGCTGGGTCCAGCCTTCTGGCCCTGGAACATGTGAGGTTCTTGTCTTAGGCCAGTGACTAGAGATCTCTTATCACTGACATTTGACACAAACCTATAAATTCTCCTCCCTTGGGATGAACTTTCTGGAAGCATTTCAAGAATGTCATTCTCCAGGGCGCCTGGGTGGCTCAGTCGTTGGGTGTCTGCCTTCGGCTCAGGTCATGATCCCAGCGTCCTGGGATCGAGCCCCACATCGGGCTCCCTGCTCCGCGGGAAGCCTGCTTCTCCCTCTGCCACTCCCCCTGCTTGTGTTCCCTCTTTCGCCGTGTCTCTCTCTGTCAAATAAATAAATAAAATCTTTAAAAAAAAAAAAAAAAAAGAATGTCCTTCTCTGAAGGTTGTGGTTTGGAGGGTAGAGTTTAGAGTTCTAAGAAGAGGCTCCCAGTCCAGAAAGAAGAGGAGTTAGGCCTGTTTAGGGCCTAAAATGCTAAAATGTTTTAGCATTTTTGGGAAGGTCTTTGTAGCCTTCCTTAGTCATTTACACTTACCCTCTTAACTGCTTTAGTAGAAGGCATTCTTGTACAGGTGAGGAAACCACAATGTGGAAGCCTGGTATGTCTCTCTAAGATCTCTGTCTCCAGGGAGATCCCAAGGTAACATCCTTAAGGCATTTCTGGGCCACCTCACCTGGGGTTCCCTCCTGTTGGAGCTCACTGTCACTCCGATATGTGTAACCTGGGGTGTGCAGAGCTGTGAACTCCAAGGAGCCAGGCCAGGAAGAATGAATGGCTATATGCCCAGGTTTTATATAAATACTGGTGGGTCATATATTTGTATAAGACAAGGAAATATAGCCATTCATCATCAAGAGAAGGCAGGAGCATTGAAGGAATTCCTTTTCTGGCAGGGTTTATAGAGGGAGAAATTTAGGAATCAGGAACTACGAGCAAAGCGAGAATAACCCAAGTCACTTAGGAAGGGGTAGAGTTCAAGCCAGCAGATGCCTTAGTACCTAAGACGATTCTTTCACGGAAGAAACCCCTCTCTTCTTTTGGAATCAACATTAATTACTTAGGTAAAAAGTAAACAAAGAGTGTTAAAGGGTGATCTCCTCTGGACTTTTTTTTTTTTTTAAAGGTTATGATAAAATAACAAAGACACAAGCAGACAGCCTCCTTTTTTATTTCAAGTCCCATTTGGAATATGTTCCACTTACTAGCTTTGTACCTCTTTGCTGAAGAAGTTCCATGTAGTTCAACTTGATTTCACAATTTTAAAATACTTATTATGGGAAAGAGTATTCTCTTTACCGGTGTGTGTCTATGTTGATCATTTTTCATTTTTTTTTGGAGGCTGCCTAACTCACTTGGATATTCACAGGGCCCTTGTATATCTTTCCCCTCCTACCCGTTTTAGGTCTTTCGGTCGCTTTGCTGTTTACAGTCTGAATAGCAGGCGACCTGGGAATTAAACTCAGACGAGAGCTTCTTGTTCCTGAAGCAGATGCGGGCTTAGTCTATGCGAAAGTGAAATCTGTTGCTTATGTTTCGAGTTGGTGGCTATCTGTGGACTCAGTTTGATTGTCCTGCCCCTCCTTGTCACGCACATCTCCTCGGGGTTCATGTGCCCAAACTCATGGCCATTTGCAGATTCCTCTTTTGAGGGTGCCCTCTCTGCCCCACTTTTGCAGCCTCTTGAAACAGCAAGTCCAGAGGCTGTCTGCAGGCCAGCTTTCACTGTCCCCGCGCCACAGACTTGGTAGGGGCTTTGCAAAAACTGTCAGCAATGTCCGTGCCAGGGGCTGTTGGAAATCTTTTCCAGAGCAAGTTGAGGACCCTTGGTCCCTTTCATAGAAGCCAGAGTGGTGTGTAGGCTTTCACATTGCACTGCAGTCAGAGCACCTGCTCAGTGAGAGGAATCAGCTAAATTACGAGACGTAATTGATGTGTGTGCAAAACAGAACATTTGTTTTTCTCTCCTTGTGGTTAATGCTCAGCTTGATAATTGAAATGAGGCTTTCCCCCTCTCCCTTCCCATCCCTCTCTACGTTCTGTTACACATATTTTTTTCCCTTTAGCCTTTTTCTCGTGGGCACTAACAGTTAAGAGTTGTTTTATGGAGGATAATATATTTAGGAACCAATTTCCATTCAAGATTTTAACGCTACCTGGCCTCTTTCTACAACCCAAGCAATGGAATGCAGATAGGATACAGTTATCTTCCCCAAATTGAGTCATTTTCAAGTGTATGCACGTAATATATAGTTTTTAATAATCTCTCTGCTATAGAGCATAAACTGGTCCGTGAACAAGGACAGCCTAATGTAACTCGCTCCCCTGTAAACATGGCTTGAGCGGAATCAGCCAATTTCAAGGCAGATTAGTGTCAATGCAGAGAGACCAGGATAAATAGGTGACAAACATCACTTGACGGAAAGACAAATCACGAGGAGATTCTTTTCCAGGACATGAGGATACAGTTGAGGTGACCAGAACGGGCCTCCCTGCTCCCTCTTATAACTGTGGAGCAACATGCCAAAAGGCCTAGTTGGCTGCCTCGCTGGTTTGTTTTTAATGAAAATAAAATCTGGATGCTTTAAAGGCTCATTGTGACCACAGAAGCAGCAAGTAGAATTTGAACACTCTTCCCAGACAGGGTTTGTCTGACAAATTTCTTGCCAACCCATATTTTTTAATGAGTTCCGGCATGAGCCAGGGAAGAAGGTCACTGGAGTGTTGAACTTCATCATTGCACATGTTAGATAGCCCTTGTGGTTTGTCCAGTTCTGGTGACTTTGTCTTGTGCGTGTTGGGCTGCAACCTGATGCCTGGCACTGTGGGGCCTGTGGTCATGAGTTTACTGTCTTTTCTCAGCATCTCCTGCTGCCCACATTGTCTTTCAGGTCATTAGAGCATGGCCACCCCAGAAGAGAGGCACAGTCCTCCTATCTTGAAAGGGGAGGTGGCAAAGACCAGGAAAAAAACGGATGGCATTGTCGGAGTGGTATAGAGCATCAATACTGCTAATAGACAATTTCAAGTGTAAATGCTTGATTTTTCATACCTCTAAAAACCTTATGGATTATTTCGGCTACCTTTGTCCCTTCCCCTTCCTCACCGCCCCTTCCCACCCCCCAGCATACAACTAGGTCAAGAAGTCTTCTGAGAGTCCTGAAATAACTTTCAGGTTTCTTTGGAGGCCAAGAGGCTTCTACTTTGACGACTTCCCTCACTTTCCATCAAAAGGAGGAGATGAGGAAGGCAGAGAAGAGGAAGCAAGTGCATGATTTGGTTAAGCACGTTATCAGGCGTTGGTCTGTTTCCAACGTGTGACTCATTTACATGGCTATTGAATGCTGTTAGGATTTTACTTAGAAAATTAATCCATGTCTCCCAATTTTCCCCTGCCTTCCACATTTTGGTAAGACACAGGTGAAAATAAATGTGATCTCTAAGACATTTGGTGTATCCATTTAATCTACATTGACATACAACTCTGAAAATGTTCTGCAAGAAATAATCTGGTTGATCCTTCCATGTCCATGTACAATTACACCTAGGCCTCTCTGAAAGGCAGTTGTTAACTCTTAAAATTATTTTTCCAGAAAAAGAGACTCTGCGGTGTTCTTTGGTAATGCACTGATATGCTTAAAAGCTAAAAACTTCTAAAGACAAAGTTGTCTCTAATTTTTAATATAAATTCTTCCCTTAAAATATCTAAGTTTGGAAGGAGTGCTCGTGGTTCCCTCGCTGAACTGAGAGGCTTCACTTTATGGAGTTGATGTGTTCCTTTAAGATTGGTGCAGTTTATAAATACAAGGCTATTGGAGCTATTTTCCCATTCAATTGGATCGTAAAATCCTCCGTACATTTAAGATGTATACATTAATGGATAATAATTATTTTTGGGAGAGGGGTTGTAAAAATAGTCATCAGTTAACAACACTCTAGGGATGCCGGGAATACAGGCGCACCAGGTACGTTCTCGTGGGTCTACGTGCAGCGGTAGAGCACTGTGTCCTACATTTTTACATTCTATTCATGGTTCTAAGCCCTTCCTCAATCTCAGGCTTTTAGCTGTTCTTTCTAAAGACGGATTTATGAGGACTGCTATTTCATTTTACTCAATAGCCCTAATTAGGGCTGGAGATGTATTTGTTTACCATCTTTTGTTTAGTTCTTTATAGGAAAGGCTAGCTTGCTTTTCCTGATTTCTAGGTATGAGGTGCCTTTAAAAGCCATTGCTGTGAGCAATTATTTCCATAATTGCAGATCTTTATGTAGTGAGTTTTATTTAGGCAGGCTCTACTCTTAATTAAGCACGATTGAATAAAACAAAAACACCTGAATTCGAGCAATTCCATGAGTCAACCAAAAAAATTCAGAAACAAAAGGAAACACTGTAAACATACTATTTTTTCAGTCCAGTGGCATGAAAAGTCACATTTAAAAAACTGTATTCATTCCAGCATTAGTTTGATGGGGATTTTCATGTCAGTCTGATTTTTCTCTTTGAGTGATCTGCTTTCCATTGGAGTCTTCATTTCAGCAGTTTTACTTATCACGCTACCCAAAGCGTTAAACATACCAGTGAACTAAACTGCCCCCAAAATGTAATTTCATTTTATGCCATATAATATCTTTCACTGATTTATCACCATCCAGATGTTCTTATGGGACTTAACTTCTAGCCACAGATCTGAAATATTTAGGGCTAGTTTGTGCTATGGGCACGGTCTCAACTTACCTCATGGAGAAGAGAATTATCTTTTTCATATTTGAGGAATTGATTTTATTTTATTTTATTTTTTTAAGATTTTATTTATTTATTTGAGAGAGAGAGACAGTGAGAGGGAACACAAGCAGAGGTTGTGGGAGAGGGAGAAGCAGGCTTCTCACTGAGCAGGGAGCCCGATGCGGGGCTCCATCCCAGGACCCTGGGATCACGACCTGAGCTGAAGGCAGACGCTTAACGACTGAGCCACCCAGGCGCCCCAGAATTGATTTGATTTTAAAGAATTCACTAACTCAATAAAATCTGCCACCCCTGCCCCGTAGTTCCTTTCACCTATCTTGGGTGGTGGATGTAGTATCAGGTCTGGTGTCATTGTTTGATTCATCCCAGGTTCATTATGAAACTGTGGTTTGTATTTGCAATTTTCAGGTACAAAAAAGATGCTATTCACAGATTTTTTTCTATTTTTACATATGGCCTGATACTATTTAGAATTTATCCATACCCTAACTTGGTGACTGAACTACCATTCTTTATTTTGGAAGAATTGATATTTCCAGATCTCAAACTGCTTTCCTACTTACATTGCTGCTATTAGAAATGGGAAGAGGAGCATCTGGGTGGCTCAGTCAGTTAAGCATCTGCCTTTGGCTCAGGTCTTGATCTCAGGGTCTTGGGATCAGGCTCTGCATCAGGCTCCCTGCTCAGTGGGGAGTCTATTTCTCCCTCTCCCTCTCCCTCTCCCCCTGCTCGTGCTCTCTCTCACATAAATAAAATCCTAAAAAAAAAAAAAGGGAAGAGATTAAGGATATGAGGAAAACCATTTTTGCCTCTGCGTGGCACAGCAGGATTGAGCCAGCTGCTTGCGTTCCTGCGAGAGATCCTTGACTTTTGTATTTTATTGAAGTTAACTTAGAATTTCCATTCAGTGGTTCATGTTATAGGTGAGAAGCAGGAAATTGTACCCACTACCTATTGCGATGGATATTGTGTGAAGCTGTTCTTCAAATCCTATCCCGTTTTTGTCCACATTCATTGGAGGATGACTTCCTCCTAAACCAGGCAATATTCTTTATCTGATCTGCTTTTTTCCCCCCACAGTAGAATAAGTAAAAGACTTGCTGTTACGATGACCACTCTGATCACCTTCTCACCATCACCACCACCTCTTCTCTACCTCACAGTCATCGAGTGCCTCAACGTGTCACACACCTCCTTACATTCTACATTTGGAGCCTTCTAGTATTCTAGCAGTAACTTGATTGATTCATTCATTCCGCAAATACCTGCTAGATACTAGGAAATTCACATGAGGTCCTGTAGCTAGTAAGCAAGAGCAACTATGAAAATTGATAAGTTCCTTATCAGCAGTTAAGTATTAGCAAATGCTCTCCATTGGGAAGGAAAAAAAAATCAGACATTAATTGTGCCCATCAAATGGTTGAAGAGAATTATATTATACTACAAGAGGAGAGACTGGCAATGTTCAGAAGGTGATGAAAGACTCCTTATATTTGGAATAAAAATGTTCAGTTATTGTATTTAAAGGTTACTAATTCTTAAATAATTTAGGGAATATATAAATCTGAAAGGACTGAATTGTAGACAGCCAGCTTAGCTGTAAGGACATCAAAAAGGGAGTGGTTCATTTTCAGTGAGCCCGACTCCCTGGTGTTTAGAGGCCATGGGTTTAGGAGAACATGGTGACTCCTGGATTCCAGTCACCTCGAAAGTTTGAGGTTGCTTCAGAAAACTCCAGCCGTGTTCTTGGCTTAGTGCCCAGTTCATTGGTCTCCTAAGGACAGAGTTCTGTTTTGTAGACTTCCTAAGGGGATTCTGATTGGTTCTGTGGGGAAAATCCTAATATTCCCAGAGCAGCCTCGAACTCTGTAGTATTTCCGTGGAACTAATTGGAACCTTTGGGAAGGTTTGCATGTGGTCATTCCCTAGAGATGTGTGACTCCTCGTGGACATTGAGGCTGCCTGGATCCATGGTGGACTGTCTTCTGGAACTGGGCCCTCACCTCTCCTCCGAGGTGTAGATTAAGTGTGCAGCTCCGTAGTTCTCAAATGATCGATCTGTATTTGACCTGCATCTATCATACCTGGTTTGCTGTATCTTCCAGAGTTGGTGGTTAAAGGATTGAAAATACTCAGTTTATCTGTGCCTTATTGAATCATCAAATGAAAGACATACTTCATTCTACTTAGAGAAGAGCTGTCTTCTCCCAAATAAGGTCCTTGCTGGTAATAAGCAGTTTCCGTGTCTGTCAAATAAGGTACAAACTGATTTTCCATGGCAGTGCCGAGGTCCCACTATTCCTTTCCTCCTTTGTATCCATTCTGCCTTTGCTCTCCAGCCCTGGTATGACCCATGCTGGCCTTCAGGGAGCGGGAGCTCTTAAGGGACCGTCCTACAGAGTGCCCTCCCTGTTCTTAACAAGCAACAAGCATTTCCATCAAAGTGCTCATTCATTGGAAAGACACCTGAAGAAGCAAGTTCACATTGAAGAGTGAGGAAATTATATCCCTCATATTCCCATTGCTTTGCCAATGCCTGGTACATAGTTGTGCACAATTATTATTTTGATGTCCAAATTATTGTTTCATCAAAACCTGGTATTTTCATATTTCCTTGTTTAGGTACTTAAGATGAACGAGCATTTTTGGCCAAATTAATTATTTCTACTTCATTTTGAGTTGTTTTGAACTTAGCCAAATTTATTTGGACATTCTCTTAGGCTGCTACATTTTGGGGGTGAGGGTCACTCTTAGGACAAGGAGTACTTAATTCGCCTTAAGCTGGTTTCTCACTTTTTCTCAGAAAATAATTATTATGAGACCCTTGGATTTTTACTTAGCTGAATTTTAAAGGATTAAAATTATCCTGGTTCCTTATTATTCGTTCATATATGTAAATCTTATATACATGACCTTCTTTTTAAATTTTAGATGTCCTGTTGTTTTCCTATAGGAGGGAATTAAAATTTTTGATCAGAGAAACTTAGGACTCCTGTTGTTTTAACCTTTGAGCCATAAGGAATCCTACTAACTAGATTATAGTTATTTACAGCTGTTTCCTTGAAAAGCTAATGTTCTATTCATCTGTTATTTGAGATGGAATGTGGAATTTATTGACATTGATCTGGGCGGAGAGTAGAAGAGGAGAGGAACAGAAAGAAGAGAGGAAAAAGAGAATGAGGTCACTTACTTTCACTTGTATGTTTTTTGTGTAAGATCTTCCTAAATTTCTTAGAAATCATGCTTACTTTCATTCTCATTTATTCATTCTTGGGGGCTAGATGAAGATAAAAATAACACGTAAAAATTAACTCAAAGAACTATGTGAACAATAATGGGGGAGTCATTTATATATTCCCAAATATTATACTCTAGGGCCCGTAGCAGAATTCAGTGGAAAATTACTAGGTTGAGCAACACCAAAACATTTTTGGCTTAACTTTCTAAACTGGCGAAAGATATGTAATATACAAGTCTTGGAAGTCTTCAGAAGGCACATATTCTGCTCTCCAAACATTTATTAAGTCACTTACTAGCTGTAACAATGTTACAGATAGTGAACAAAATAATCCCAGTCACAGATGAACTTAAATTCCTGTGCAGATATGTTGAAGGATTTATAAATACTGCTAGTTTTAAAATACCTCTTCAACCCACCAATGTCTATTGAGTACCCGCTCTGTGCCAGGCTGGGTACTATGGTGGATGCTTGAGCATTTCAACATCACATAACACTACACGAATTAAAAGTGAAAATGGACTTGGAAGTGATACACTAGGACTCTGTGAGAGCTATGACCAGGCTATCTTTGCAGAAGGCTTCAGTCTGTCTTTTTCACCCTCATCTTCTACTTATAAATGATAAAATTTTTACTCCTGTATTTAAGATGAGACTTCTGTGCCCCCAGGGTTGTCCAGGTACAGGCAGAAAGTGATTCTTCTTCTCCCTTTTTTTGAAGAGATAAAATCTGGGGTGGTTTCCGTCTCCAATTCCCTTTCACTTGTTGGCATTGACCTTGACTGACAGAAGTGATCTAAGGAGAACCCACCACACGCCACGGACATCCTTTTCTGAATATCGAGCAAAGATGTTTCGGCTGCTAAAATGATACAAAGAGTTCTGGATCTCATGAGGCCTGGGACAACAAGTTTGTCTCTTAAGATCTAAAAGGATCTGTTTTGCCTGCGCTGGGGACCTCGACTCGACTCTCTGTTCCTATTTACACGTGGAGGCAGGCAGCTGTACCAGTGGAACCTGAGTCTAAATCACAGGGTGTTATAACATATGAAACTTGAATGTGGCAACTGTTACTGTCTGCAGTAGTGAACTGTCTGGGGAAATTCAATCCCAGCCCTGGGCCCGGCGGTGGAGGCTGCCTCGGCCCTGGGTCACCAATGTCGATGGCTTTGGAACTTATTTTAAACAGTTTTCGTTGGAACTGAAGTATAATTCTGTCCTGCAGCTTAATCAGATATTCAAGGTGCTCTTGACTAGTGGCGTGTTTTACTGTTTTTGGCTGTTACCATCCCTAAAGGCACAGTGTGTCTCAGTTGCTCTGTGTTATTTCTTCATATGTCTCAGGGGTAAAGGACCAGGATAATGAATAATCTCTCAGGATCGTATCACAGGGGGAATGAAACTTTAGCAGGTGGGGAAGGAGGTAGACTAAATTATTCCTAAAGTCTCTTTCAGTACTGTCTATGAAACAGTTTACCCTGTGTTCATTTGTTCCAAGGTGAAAAATGCGATGTCTTGGAAGCGATTAATGGAATTTTGGCAGATAAGCGTGCTGGGGAGGAAGGGGCTGGGCCTGAGTTACATGGGCTGGCTGGCTCTCTTGTTCACAGCCTGAATTGCTCAATTTTAGCTGGACCTTGCTATAACTGTAATAAGATCTATTTTGTACACAAACACACATCTTAAAAATGTCTTGTTTGAAGTCATTTTCCAGTTTTACCCCAGAGCACAAATTTACAGTAAAAATTATTCTCAATATACTAGCTCAGTGCTGAGATTAGGAAATTCCCTAGGCTTTCTTTCTTTTTTTTTTTTTCCTTTTTTCTTTTTTCCCAACATCCTGATTTTAAGGTCAAAGATGCCTACTATTTGGAAGGCAACAAATTGACCTCAACAGCCATGCTTTTGGGGGTACACAGCTAGTGGAATGGTACAACATATGTGTGTGCTTGTCTATCTGTCTGCCTCTCTATCTCTCGTTTTTCTGGGAAAGGGTATGAATTCTGTCTGCCTTTATGCTTTGCGGTTGCTCACCCCAATTTATCATCATTTCAGATAATCACAAAAAGAAGATCCCTGCAAGGGAAATAAATAGCAGAAGAAAATGAGTTTAATGTATAGACCCTACTCTCATGCAAATGTCCTTAATTTTTAAATTCAAATACAGAATTTGGTGTATTATCACACTTCGCTCTAAATGGAACACTCCTCATGGTGTTCATGTGGTCTTGTCAGAGATTTAACTTGTAAAATTAAGTGTCTTCAATTGCAGTGGCAGTTGGTAACTGAAAGGAGCTCTTTAAATTGTAATTTCTGTGTAGCGATACAGACTTGTCAAGTACCTTCAGAAGTGTGATTATGCAGTCCTCTAATACACCTTTCTGAGGGACTGAGTTATTGTTTAAAGTCCTCGTCAAAGGCCTATAAAATCAGCCTTGAAGGTCCAGGAAACGCTATGGACAACGACAAACTGTTAAGCGATTTATGGATAAAGACTTTTATGATAAATATTCTGAGTTGTGGTTTATTAAACATTCTACCTCTTCTATAGTTGAAATACTGTAAACAACTGGGAAGAGTTGGATTGACTAATAAGTGAAATCGCTGAATGACACAAAGGTCAGAAGCACAGCTCAGTGGTTAAGGCGGAGCATGTAAAAAGTTCTGCTGTAAGTGAATCAAGGGCACAGCCTCTTCGGTGGGTTTTGAAAGCATTTTAACTGAACAATTAATTTATGCTGCATTTTTTTGAACTGAAATTACCAAGTCCAATTGCTGATTTCTATTCAGGAGGGGAGTGGGAAGGCTAGCACTATTATCTGTGGCTTTAAAATTTTTTTTCTGTTCTGCATAGAATGACTTTATTTAAGGATGGTATCTTGCTTTTTTTTTTTTTTTTAAAGACCTGGTCACATACAGTATAGCATTCTTGGGGCTTTCTTGTGCCTTATGTGGGTCTAAAGAGGACACAGTGGCGTAGAAACAAAGAATTCAGAGCAGACCTGAGATGGAATGCTGGTTCAGCCACTAGTTATTTAACCTTGGGCAATAATAATGATTATGGTAATAGCCACTATTTATTATTTGTTCTGTGTCAGACTCTTTGCAGACGTTTTATCTAATTCTCTTAGCAGGGGAAGGTTGTACCTTGTTCAGTATCTGCAGTTGCTTAATGGAGGAGCCAGAATTCCAATCCAGCTGTGTTGGTCTCTAAAATGCATGCTCTTTCTTCTGTGTCAAGTTTCTTATGCATTTTGCAGCGCAATATCCACATAGATAAAAGAGCGACGATGTTAATACTTCCGGAATTGTTGGGTAGAGAGGTTATGTAGAGTTCAGGGCATCCAGGAGGCATGCAGAAAGTTTCCGTTGTGATCAGAGCCACAATAGGATTTACGTAGCCCCAAGCACTTCTGCCTTCATGGGCCCCATCATCAAAGTGTGTGTGTGTGTGTGTGTGTGTGTGTGTGTGTGTGTGTGTTAAAAATTCTATCTTACGACTGTGTTGGTATAAAGATGAGTGTAATCAAAGCTGGACTTTATTCATTTTTTTTCTTTTATTTTAAAAGAAATTAAAACACTGTGTGGGCCCTAGGCACTGGGCCTACTATGCCCAATTATAAGTCAGCTGATAGCATCGCAGGCTGGTTCTCAGCCTCAGAGCAATGGCTTTTTCTTTTGTGGATCATGTTGCTGTTCTGTCCTTTCACTGAAATGTGAATTCTGCTCCACAAGTGTGTATGGGTGAAGTGTGTGTATTTGCTGGGAACGAAAATCTGTCATCGTTGGTATTAGCTGGACAGATGTTCTCAACAATGGATGCTTATAAGGATGGCTCTTGACTGATTAGTCTGGCTTATGCCATTTATCATTTATTTTTTCTGGTATTTGACATATCTTAGAACTTTCAGACCATTTGTATTCATACTGAAACTTATTTATAGACAGGTCTGGAGTAGTTTCTATTTTTTTTCTCTCTACTGATTAGAACTGGCAGCTGGTTTTGGCCTCGTGTGGACCCCTCTGGGTCCTCCCTGGATCGGAAGCTGATTTCCAGATCAGCTTCTTCTTGCCTGGTAGCGCTCAAATCCACAACCAAAAACTGATTCTAGTCAGCATTTCTCAACATTCAGAATGAAACTCACGGTTACTTCAGACTCTATGGATTTGTGCCCAGTCTGCATGCACAACAAGTTTGACTCCTAACTAGTTTAATGACTTGGTATTTTGGCTGGTTTGGATCACACACTTCTCTGGGAGAGGCCTCCTTTTGCATCTTCTCAACACCTAAGGATTTAATAAATTCTTGTTGATTGAATGAAGGAATGAGGGGCTGGCAAAAAATGAGTCAGTTATGTCAAAGGTGCCAATTTGATTATGTTTAGACTCAATCCATGAAAAAACCAGCCATTTGGGTAAGGCCCCTACTCTCTCTCCAAAGTTCAGAATTTGAGGGAGACCTTTTATAATCTTATCAGGATCCAGGCTATGTTCTTTGATCAGTTAAGGGAAAAAATACCAACTGTCAGGCATAACCCAAGATTTTGGGAAGCCTTCCACAGCCACGTCTGAACCCCAGTGCTCCAAAAAGGTTTTATCCCTCCTGTGGATGGCAGACAATATGCTTGCCGACGCAGCCGGTGATATAATTAAACGTTTGACCACATGCATGACTTTAAGCGAAAAAGTGGCTAAAGCTCTGTGTCTAACGTGATTGAAGGGTGGAATCCGATGCTGAAGCTCTCCCAACTAATCTCTCCTTTCAGAGTTCTCTAGAAACAGCCCTTCTGGGGGTCCAGAGTTTACAATAAGACCCTTTTATACTTAAAATGTCAGCAGAACACTACGACCGGCTCTTCCCGATACACGGGAAGGGGTAAGCCTGCCCATTCTTTCCTCTTGACATTCGGTCTAATTCTATCTCAGATAAGTGGGTGTTGGATGTAATCCAGCTGGAGTGGGGCATCCTAAAATTTCCCCGTTGCGGTGTGCCATTTGGATCTAACCCTTATCGTTAAAACTTCACTGGGTTTTCCCTATCTGAAAGGGGAACATAGCTCTTCTTTTCTTGGCCTGCAGTAATAGCTGATATTTAGATTTCATAGGAACTACGAAATGTTGTTCATAGACAAAACAGCCCAGCCGAGAAACTGACTTCATCTGGGAATGGCAGATTTCCCATTTTCCCAGGCTCCTTTCTCAAGCAAGGTTTGAGTTTTACGTTCACAATCAACTTGCTTCAGAGTGACCAGGTGGCCAGAGTGCCTCTGAAAACCCCCTTAGGGCCTGAGGAAATCTGTATTGGCATTTATGTTAGTTATTTTGCAGGTGAAAGGTATTCTGATTTCCATTTCACAATGTGATCTGCTGCCAGCCAAGGGTGAAAAAACTGGTATAACTGGCCACTGGATCTTTTTGAACTAAGAGTGAAATATACATACTTGGTATTCTGGTAAAATTCTCTGACTAATGCTTAGATAGGTGGGCAGGTTGAAACAGGGATTCTGTGTTTTGGACCGGAGATAACCCTGGAATGTGAACCTATGGAGCGAGGGAAGTTGATGTGCACTGTGATGTAACTATCACGTGGGGGATCAGAGGAAGGGTTTCATCCACTTAATTGTACAATCCAAGCAGTTCTCCTGAGATTCTGAAGGAAGGAGGCTTATTAGCATTCGGGGGAGGGGAGGGGGCGGGTAAATAACAATAAGGCAAGTTTCTCTGGTCATGTTCCCTCATCTTCGTGAACTGAAGAACTTGGAGATGAACAGCTTTATAAGAGCCTTTAGGAAAAAACGTTGTATTTTCCTATCGCTCAAGTCTACTCCAACCTGATAGGTAAACAGATTGTTCATTGATAGAGTCATCTATACAGCCTTTATTTTCAGGGGTAAGCTTATGATCAGGACAATAGCTGAATTAGTCTTTTCTAGGACAATTGAAAGAAATGTCAGCGTAGTTCCTGATGATGTATTTTTAATGTAATTCTTTTGTATTTAGCATGATTCAAAATTGATTTTACGAATACGGCTGCAGATTAACCTTTCTGCAGGCTGGAAAAATGATCACTTGAAAACATAGTGCCCCCTAATAGCATTCTTTGTAGCAATCAGAGATAATCTGCTTGTGTGCAGTCAAGTTATTAGCTCATTTCCTTAAGCCGTTTCCTAAACTTGTTATATGATTGCCAGGATGGTCCCACATATTGGATTGACGGATACTTCCTTTACTGGATGTAACTTTTCTCAGTTAAAAAGAATATGATACTGACCATAGAATGGACATTCTCTTAGAATACTGTAGTAAGAATAGGACACTAGAAAACATTCTTTGAAAACAACCCATTTTGTACCATGCAATGCCTTTGGACAACAACACGTCTGTTTGAGACGAGTTCCGGGCTATTGTCATTTTGGGCAGGTATTCTTTGTTGAGTGTTTAACAACGATCATTTAAGTTACTGCTTGCCTGGCATTTCTTCCTTAAGGAAATGAGGCAGTTCACAGAGAAGAAATTAAATAAATCTCTTCTTTTTATTGCCTTGGAGATTTCCATGAAAACTTTTATTTCTGGGGACCGCTAAGTGTATTTGCTATCGGCAAATGCTGATGTTCTCTTAACTAAATGATTTTGGAAACTGGTAGAAGTAGGTCATGCTAAATAGGTGGAATCCTAGACCTGTGTTCTTTTTCCTTTTTGATCTCTCCTTCCCTGATACGTTGAATTTTTACTACAACTTTTAATTTCTTTGGTCCAGTTTTCCTGGTGGGCTGAGAAGTCCTTGAGGGTAGGGACCGTGTGCTGTATTATTTGTTTACATTGTGTGTAATAGGCCTAAAATAGAGTGTTTTATAGTTTTCAGGATCTCAGAGATCATGACTCACTTGCATGGGGAAAAAAAATCCAGCAAAATTTACTACATTTTCACCAACTTATGAAAATATTAATAGGAATAATAAACTCTACCTAACAAAGTATCTCTAACATTTTGTGAACTAATAGGTAAAAAGAAGTCTACATATGTTCAAAAGGTTCCTAGGAAACAGTTTTTTTCCCTTTGAAAAATATAGTATGTGTCCTGGGGACCTCAGAACAAGCCAGACTTTCTGGGGAGGTATTTAGTTAGCTTTCTGCATTTTAAATGCAGCTGAATGTTCTTAAAAATTTTACTGGGGTCAGTCTGTTTATAAAATATGGTATTTTTCCTGATTCTTCAAGATCACTTCCTGTCGGGGGAAGAATTTCTTATAGATTAAGGGCTGGTTTTTACCCCTCGGATCTTTTTGATTAACCACTTGTTATATTTCTACTTCCAGCATGGGACCAAAGGAAAATTGTGTTTATTCTTTGTTGCATTTGAAGAATTAATGGGAAAGAACATCATGCGTTGTAGGAAATGATTTTTCATGTTAGCATAGCAAAGCAGAGCAAGTGCCCTCTGCTGTGGCTTTTTACCATATTAGACAGGGATGTCCTTCAACGTCTTTGGTGATGATGGGCATAAATCAAATTGAGAACAGTGGTATGTAGTGAATTTAGCACAACTGCATTTTTTAATATGTAAGTAGGCTTAGGTTTTTATCTCCCTTATCTTAAGCCCCGTCAAGATCAAACTCAAGCAAGCATTCACATCCACAGTTGAATCTCACCAGCCTTTTTCTTTAAGTTAACATTAGTTCAAACTCTCCCCACTGCTTCTGTCAATAGATCTTTTAAAGGCAGGCATTAGAGTTAAGTTTGCCTTAGTCTTTTTTACCCCCTTCCACAGCTTCAAGCCCAAGGGCTTCTTTTAATAGGCATTAGTTAAGGCCCAGAATTGAGTAGACATTTGTGAAGGAGACTTGAAGTTTGGAACAGAATTGGCCTTTATAGTTTTTCCATGGGGGGAAAAAAATCTTCTTATGAGAATAAAGGCTGCCTACTAATCTGCTACCATCTGGAGAATGGAGAAGCCAGAGGTTGTTGGCACCAGGTCACATCCCTTATGTAAACTGTCAAATTCTTTTCATATTAATGGCATATTGAGCTTAATCTAAAGGGGTTTGGTATCAGTCAGAGCTTATTTATTGATTTTTTTTTTTTTTGCAAGGGAGGGGTCTTAGTATTGTTACAATATGAGAAAAAGACAGTATCCAAAAAAAGAGGTTTAGATTCGTGAAGGAGTTTCCCTCATACTTACGCGTCACTTAGCATTTAGTGATGTTTGATGCCATGATAAAAATCCTCAGAGTCTTTCCAGGCAACTTTTTTCTACTAGACCTTCTTAAGAAAAGTTTGACTACGTCTTAAATGAAGTAAGAGGGCCAGTTGATAGCTATCATGCTTATCCCCACACCTGAAATAACGTATGGTGAGCCTGAGATTCTGTTTTTCTTTTAGATTATTTTGTACACATGTGCATGTGAGTATAAATATAGATGTGTATTTTTGTGCTTTAGGGTATAATAGAACAGCTAAAATCATACCGAGTCTAATGAGGCTTCTGCTGTTGGAGTGGTAAAGAATAAAAATCCCTTACATTTTGATTATGAAATCTTCAGCCTCCTTGGACACAGGGCCAAACAGATTGCAAATGTTTGACAGCTCCATTCAAAGCAGAGGCTTATTCCCCAAACTGGTATGGATTGATTTTGTTCATTCTAAAACAGTTCTGCTCTCCCCTCTTATAAATAAAAATAGACCCACTTGCTCACTTTCAGACCTTTTGATAGGTAAAGGTTGAACTCTCAAAACCACAGCATGGAAGCCCAAATAATCATGTTATTCCTGGGGATAGACGTCTATAGTACAAGCTTTAAAAAAATTTAAAAAAAAAAAGGTGGTGAATAAAAGCCACTGTTGTATTATATATTGTCCACATAGGATATTTTGGCACAAACACATCTAACAGTCAATAAATGTGCACTGAACAAATAAAAATAAAAGAATGACTGCCAACCCTCTTTTTACCTGGACAGTCATTTGGTTGCCTCAGGAACGTGAAGAAATGAAACCTAAAAATCTCAGCAAAGATGATTAAATAAACAGCAAGCACTGAGATTTCCAGCTTTTGGAAATTCTTTCTAAATTCTGAAATGAGAGCATTTGTCCTTGGGTCCTGTATTCCATGGGTACTTCTTACCCCCCGGTTTCATATGTAAACCAGAAAATGAAAACCAGACCAAATGACCCAAAGGAGATGAAGCATGTTTGTTTTGCCCATTCTATTTCTCTGCTCACGCCTAGATGCCTCGCCTTCTCTGTCCCCTGTGTTTGAAGTTGAGAGCTGGGAACAGACATGAGATTGAGGTCCCAGGGAGAAGCCAAGTTCAGCCTGAGCTGGTGAACTCACAGAGACTAAGGGCAGATAACGTGAGCTAAAGATACTCAAGTCTGACATTTGTGCCAGTTGGGGAGAGACCCAGCGGGCCTTTATAAACAGGTTCCTCTTTGGTTGTCTTAGTCGATGGAGCCTAGCTGAACGTGTAGGCAGTTTTCCTTAAGGAAGCGTCTCCAATTGGTGACACTGGAAATGAGCTTACACAGAAGCCTGTGTTACATAGGATTTTCTGCTGAAGACCTTGGATGCTATGATTTTTGAGGGGAATCATTGCAGGGGGCAGTGAGCCGATAGGACATAACATTAGGGTGATTTTGTCAGAGCCTAACAGCAAAAGAAATGGAAAAGAACCGGGTGAAAAGGAAGGGAAGTAAAAACTTGGGAGGAACATGAAAATCGCTGTGTGTATAGTAGTATCCCGTAAAACAGAAACAAGGGGAATGCAAAAGTGACTTTCGTCTTCTATTTTGTTGGCATTAAGTTCTGCCTTTAATGTTTGAATGCATTTTAATCCAGTGCCGTGGTGTCATGGGCCTAGGATTTAAATAATTACCATTAAGAATGTCATGATAAACTCTTGCCTTTAAAAGGGTAGTCAAGATTTCCTCCAGTGAAAAAGCACTGTATATGCAAGTGACTTAAGAATCTTTGATGGTCCCTTTTGTGTTCCCCTCCTCCTCCCTAACTTTCTAAACTTCTCACATGCAAAACAGCAATCAGGTTTGTATTCATTCTTTTCAGCCTGCTTGGAATTTATCTGACTGCACAGAACCGTGACTGGACAAAGAGTGTGGCTTTAGGCAGTGACTGTGCTATGACGGGACCTTTTGCTCCCTTTGTGAGCCTTACAAGAGACTCGCTTTGCCTGAGCTCTTTGCCCCTTCTGGCCTCCTCCGAAGTTATCTGCAGGCTGTCTGGAGCGGGCCCAGGAGGCGGAGTTCAGCGCCGCGGCCAGCAGGGGGTGCCCTTGCCAGATAAGAACAGGTTTCTCTGTGCCAGAGCAACTCCAAATCAGGTTCTCCGCCAGGCTGGCCTTTTTAGTCAATTTGGCCCTGGAATCGACTCCAGAAGCATTTTATTTTGCCCTCTCAGGTCCTGGCCCACACCTGTATGACTGTGCTGTCCACATCGCTGTTTTCAATTTCTTTTTGTTGTGAACAAGTAGGCTGTGTGCTTTGCTGTCGCTGCCGTCTGGTCGGTCACCTTTTACTTAGAAATTGGAGAGTGGGTTTCTTTCCCTCTCCGCGTATCTCAGGTCAAGTTGAAGGGCACAGTCACCTGCAGGGAACAGGACCGAGTGTGTTCATTGAGCATTTTGCTGTTTTACATGACCTAGCCATAAAGGAATGTCTATGGGAAAGGAAAAACCTGTTTCATAATGCAGTTGCAGAGCTTTGTTTTCTCTCATCAGGGTGACAACCCTTTGGTTCCTGCCAGTGGGTATGCAACGGGAAGGTGGGGGAAACTGGATCATGAAAATTCCACGGGCTGGTGGTTGCTCATTCTTTAGCCTTGTAGCCGGGAGGATACTGTCTGGTTCCCAGGGTGGCTCAGTACCGTATTTAATTCAGAGAGCCCAAACCTATGTGACTAGCATCTTATTCTTAAAAAAAAAAAAAAAAAAAGAGGACGACCCTTGGCAATTTTTAAGCAGCTTCCGAGTAGTCTGGTGGTAGGGGGTGATTTGAGGAAGTGTTTTGTGTCTTGAATCCTGGATTCAGTGTCCTTGTTGACTGGACTATGCTGGGTAATGCTTTCCCCAGACAGCGAGCCATCTGCACAGGGGAAGTTCACAGCACACACCCGGGGCTTGTAACCATAACACGGTGCTTCGTTACTCAGTCTTTTCTTGAATGCCTGAGCCACTAGGTTCCTGTGCCCTCTGCCCCACTTTGGATTATAAGCTGCCCCGACGCTGGAGCGATTCCCACTCCGGCTGGGGCAGACACAAGAGCAGAAACCCTACAGCAGGTGCTGATGCTTTGCACGTCCTTTTGTGCAGGCATCTATGCTATCTTCCCCACTCACTTGCTCCCTGCCCCCCAACCCCTGCTGCCCCGTGTTCCCAATTCTTGGATTAGTTCTCAGGCTGCTGCAAATACTGATGCGCTGTCTTTTGAATTGGTGGGGGGAAGGGGAAGCCCAAGCCACTGGTCCCCGCCACCCCCGGGAGGAATGTGCAATCACTGAGCTCAAGTTGCCTTTCAAAAGTCTGTGTGCAGTGAGTCTATTTTGGCTTATTTTTAGCTGAAGCTAGTTATTTAATGGCATCAAGTTTTCTTTGTTTTCAAGCCCCAAGTTATAAGTAACTCTGTGGTATTTCAGCTGTGTAAGGACATTGAATCCAAGCTCTTTACTATCTGTTGGGTCTTACTTTTGTTCACATAAATTGACCTGTTTAAGCAAGTCGTATGTAAAATAGGGTTCTGAAATGGAATTTTTTATTTTGAGAAACTGACATTTTTTGGTTCTCTCTTCCTCCTTTTAACAAAATCATTTCATTTCTGTACCCCCAACCCCTTTTCATTTTAAAAGTCATCTTTGGAAGCTGTCTTTCCCAGAGCCTCATTGTTCATGAATTATATTGTGAATCCATTTGGACACCGACCAGGAACTTGCTATAATTGCTCACAAGCAAGTAAAAGCTTTCTCTGTGTATTAATTAGTTGATACAAGGGATTAAGATGATTACATGAAAGGCATTGCTGCTTCCCTCTGAATAGTTAGACCAAGGTAGGTGCCAAGGCATCATTTGATCCCATTTGCTCAGCATGTTCCCTTGATAAAGGCACAGAATTTGAACAGTGAGGTTTCCTGAGGCAGCAGAATATGGGGATCATTTGGATTCACTGTTTCTGTTGATGTGAAATGTGGGATATTAATCAAGGCTAATTACATGAGCTGGGTTTGGAACAAACTGAAGGCCAGTTCAGGGCATGGTTCTCCATGTAATTACTGACTTTAAGGTACCAGGGTAATTACTAGAAATTAGAGGTCCTTCCTTTATGGGTCTTGCCTCTCAGAAAGTGGAAACAGTTTCTTTAACCATTAGGAGGTAGCTTTCTGCCCCGAGTTTGTGTTAAACAGATAGAACCAGCTTTTAAATAGGTCTCGATTATGTTGCATCGAGTTTCTGGAGGCAGGGCAAGAATCCAGGTAATTCTGGCCTATTTTTCTCCCTGTCAGAGATCTTTTAATGTTTGAATTCAAAGTGAAAATTAGTATATACTCGGTTTGGGAGGGGAATTTAATAGTTCATTGTCCTTCTCTAGCAGACCATTTCCTCTAGTATTGTATTCTTTTAAAAAGGTCATTGGCAGTGCTCTCTGTTAATAAGTTTAATACCACCCTTTTTCCTTGAAAAACAGTAGTGGTGAGTTGCTTCATAATGTGTAAGCCTCTGAGAATGCAGTTTTGGTTTGGTTTGGGGGGGCGGGGTTTGGAGGTGCCTAGCATCTTGAAGGCCCTCCTAGAGGTCTGGGACATCCGCCCTGGGAGACAGCTCCAAGGAAATGAGGGTTCCCCTCTGGAACAGGAGGCTCCAAAAGCCCGATTCTTGTTCTCTGGGATCTCTAGCAGCCAGGGGCACAGGCAGATGGCCTACACTCACCAATTTGGTGTGTCTGCCCGGGACTTGGCGCCTAGAGAGAGGGATATAGAGAATCGTGGACACTTGAGAGCTCCCTCCCTTGGCAACTGGCCTTCAGTGTCTGCTAATTGGGGGCAGGTATGGCAGTGGGGTCTTGAGTCCAACAGCTCAGCAGGCAGCATCCTGGTGTGGCCAGAGCTATTAGCTTCCATGGCTGCTTTGTTAGGTTTGGGCCCATTTCTGTCTAATCCCCTAGTAGAGTGTTTGAGAGAGTCCATTTTCTTATAGGCAACACCATTTCTGCTTAAGTTCACTAGAGCTGACTTCTGTTGTGACTAGTAGAAGCACCATCCTAATTATCTGTATGACCATCGTGGAGTTAAGATGCGAAATATAGACTTAATCATATATCTATATACTTAGATATATATATATATGTAGAGCTATCTCCCGCTATAGAACACATGCATACCATGGATGTCTATATGCATATGTGTATATATATGTATATATGCATGTGTTTATTATGAGGGAAAGGACTTGGTCTCTAGGTGGAAAACAATCAGGATAGGAGAAACTAGTGACAGAAGTCATACTTTTGGCTGTCCTGACCTTGTCCTCTTAACACCGGTTGTCCTCACAGATCTGCTACTGAATCTAGAAACCAAGATAGATTTGTAAAAATACGCAGGGCTTGCAATAGTTTTACGAAACTGAAGTTTTATTTTGTGGAAAAGATATACTTTAGGTCAAGTTTCAAAAAAACATTTTTCAAGTAGTTGATTTCATCACAAGCCTCAAACTAGCAAATTCTTGTCTTGTTTATGTTGGCACTCATGCTTCTGTCACGTGTTACAATTTACGTGTTCTCTGTCCAGGGCAACCTCGCTCAGAGGCACTCAGGCACATTCCTGACCTGAGTCTGAGGATGGGCAAGGGAAGGAGTGATTGCATCTCTCAGCTGAGGCAGTTGAGGCCTGCAGCTGTGGGGGGCCCTCTGGTTTCCTTCTTCCCTTTGTTTTTACCTTTTAGTTGTTGTATCTGTGCAGCGATGCTCATGGACATTCCCTCCCCTTTGCTGCAGGTCTCAGTGTGTCCCCTCTGTGGAACTTCACAGGCTCTGCCCCAGCCCAGCTGTCTCCCAGTTCCCTTCCCTGGCTCTCCCATGGGCTGTCCTCTCCCTGTGAGCTTTGTCTTTCTTCTTCTGTCTCTTGCGCTTCTCTTCCCCTCCCCTGTAGGAAGGTGGGTGTATAGATTATATCCGTGGGTAGGTATGTATATATGCAAAGGGATATATGCAAACTTGAATATCAGTGTTGGAAATACACTCTTCATTCTAAGCCTCTCTCTTCCTTGCCTAAGAGCGCGCCCTGCCAGTGCCCGGTGCCACCACGTGTAGCCTAGAAATTCCACATAGACATCAACCTAGGTTTTCTCTTGCATGCTCTTCATGGAGCCTGGTTATTGGCCTTTTAAGATGAGTGGTTCTGTTACCCTTCTGGGATCAAAGAGCATGCTGCTGGAGCTCTGTGTGGGAGGGTCTAGCCTTTGTCCTCCCTTTCTTGGGAGACTTGGGTGTCTTGGTTTCAGGTATCCCAGCCTGGGACAGGAGTGGGGTGCTTTGTGTCAAACCCTCTTTAGCTGGCATGGTGTTCTCTCACCTTTCCAGAATTGGCAGATGACTTGTTCAGGTCCTAGGCCCTGAGTATGCAGACGCACACTTGTACAACACATACATTCCACTTAGAGCAGCAGGGTAAGCCCAAGGTCATGGACGTAAATGGCAGAAATGGAAGCCAGGGTTGTTAAGTTTGGTATTTCTTTTTTCATTATTCCCTGCAGTTTCCCCCCATATATTCTTTAAAAAAAAAAAAAAAACTGATTACACATTTTTTTTCTCACCTGAAATTTAAAGATTTATTTCATCTTTGGCATAAAAGAAAGGAAGTGGAATTTGGTCTGTGGGGACTTTTTTGTACAGAGTATCAGTGACATCATGGAATGACCAGAGTCCTGCTTTTTATTAAAGGACACATGGCAGGTTGTGATACACATAGGACAACCCTTTCTCATCCTGCCTACTTCAAATAACACGTATCTTGTTTTAAGTTCTTTTAAACATTTTGTAAAAGTTCAAGTAGCCATTGAATAAAGTTCTGTGGATTTTTAAAAAGCCAGTATTGACTAACCAAATTCAAATGAAAACTTACAAAGGGAAACTGTAGTAAGAAGTTTATTGTGGCCCCTGAATTTCTTGCTATCATTATTCTTTAAGGATTAGCCAAGATTAATTAAGGGAATTACAAAGGATTGCGTTTAGGGAGGTACTTGGAAGTATTTATTGCATAGTAGGAATAAGGAATTTGATCAATATTCTTTTCCTTAATACTTTCACACTTTTGTAAACCTAACTGGAAGAGACCCAGAGCTTAAAAGTGAAACGATATTGCAGGCAGTGTTTATCATCTTCTGCTTCCCCTATGGTTGATAAAAGTTGACTGATAGGATTTGAAAGGAAGCTGGGAGTCTTTTTTGGTACGTGTGTGATGTCTGTAAAGCTGCAGTAATTTTGGGCGCGCTCCCTCTTGTGAACGTCGACGTACGCGTGGCAAGGAATGCAGCATTGAGGTATTTGCATGGGAGATGGTAGCTCTGTTTTGTTTTGTTTTTAAGCTAAACTATCTTACTGTGTTTTATTCCAAGCTGCTTTTAGCAAGCTGGAAACCATCTCCACTGACCTCGCCTTTTCCTTTACGTTTGAACTCTCCTGGCAGAAATGGCTTGTCGATAGAGTCCGAGCTACTTCATTCCCTTTGTGTGTGGAGAATTAGACACATGAATGCCACAAATTAATCAAATGTAAGTCTAGAATAGAAGGCTCTCACCCACTAACATGACTGTGAAAGCCGCTTTGAAAAAGAGGGAAAGGACCCATCAAATATACATGAAAAATAGTGAGGTTGTGAAGGCCCAGGGATTGTTGGGTTTGACTAGACCTGCATGCCACCACTTGGGGGGGGCAAGGGCAGAGGGTGGGAGTGGGAGGGCCACCAGCCCTGAGGTGGGGTTTTCTTTTTTAAATGGTCTTCTTCCATTGAGGGAAGCTTCTGGGAATAGCAGTGAACCCCTTGCAGAGGCAGGGCTGGAGGTCAAAGAGCAGGGCCAGCTGCCAGCCTTCGTGAGGGACAATAGCAAAGCCCTTCTGTACATATGACAAAAGGATATTTCCAAACAGTGTTTTTAGACACTGAATGAAACAGCAGTTAAATTAAAATATGCAGCATCATGTAAAATTAACCTTTTCGCCTCCCTCCTCTTAGTTGGTTCTGCTCTTATTTTTCTGATGTCACTCAACTCTTTTGTGATTTACAGAACTTTAATCATTTAGACACTTACGTTATTAAAAAAAAAATGGTGCCCCCTTTAACACTTACAAAAGAATGTGATAAAGGGAAAAGTTTCCTTGTGGTACTTGTGTGTTCAATATACCTAGCTAATGTTTCTGTAAATTGGAAAAAATACCTGTTTCTAGATGGGCATAAATTATATATTAGATACAACAAGTTTTCTTGTGCAAATGATGAAAACATAATGTAGCAATATAGTAATTAAATATAAACACACAGGTATTTCCTAGAGAAACACTAAAAATCAAAAGCTGAGCTGTGAAAATATTAGTAAGAATTAACCAAGTTATTTATGCTGAGATGCTCCAGATCTGGATTTGATACTAATGTAATTTATGTAAACATAAACAGAGATGAAATGGGAGAAGTCCTAATATTAATGTAAAAACAAAATGAAAACTTGGCTTTTAAGTCGCATAGCATAGCTACATACACTATTTTCCTGACTCTATCTTGATAAAATTGAAAGTTACCCATAAAAATACTACCCTGTGGTCTTGCAGTCCATATTTTTTGTTCCTGGTGTGGTTTAAATTTCATATTATGTTTATTTTTTTAAAAAATTCTCTTCATCCTCACCCTGAAACCACAGAAGGTTTTCAGTGGAAGGGAGAGTATTATATCACACTTCCTGGTTGCTGCCAATTAGCTCCAGTGTGGACTTTCTTTGTGGCTTTCTGTTGGAAGGATACCATATCATTGGTCTTCACGTTGGCCAGAATAGTTCAAGTTTTCCATCTTCTAGCACCAAATCCCTGAAAAGGTCACATACAACGTACCTAGTGGCCAAGCACACATGCTGGGGTGGCGAGGGGGTGGTGGTGTGTGTGGTTTCTTGGGAAGATGCGAGGAGTGGCAAGTGTGGGCTTTTTATGTTCAGTCCTTAATAGTAAACATTTAGGGAACTACTCCAGCCAAAGATCTGATTCTTAGATCAGATGATGATAGGAAATGAGTGCTAGATGCTTACTATTATGTATCCTTAGCTCATTAATAACGCTAAACCTGAGAAAGGACCCTCGAGGAAACTAGAAGAGGATGAGGATCAGGGCAAGAGGCCCTACGGGGACGTGCCTGAGTCATTACTGATGGTACTGTCAGAAGACTTAGGTCGGGCTATCATCTGATAGAGAGCAGATCAGAAAACTGATTATGGCAAATCAAATAAGAGTATCTCAGCTGTGGTTTTAACCATCTTCGATAGCGAGACATTTGACAAACATTCACTGGGTGCCTACAGTATTCCTTTGGGAGTACAATGCAGTTTATATCCTAACAATGGGAATAGGACAAGTAGACCTTGGTTCATTAAAAGCAGGACTAATATAATTAATGCCATCAAATATATATCACATGCTGCTGGGATTTAAACAAAGAGAAAGTCTCATGTGATGGGGAGGTCAAGAAAGATTTCCTAGTAGAGATGGGTGTGAAATACTAGGATTTTGAAATTCAGAATGGAGGGAAGGTTAGGAGCCCAGACAGAGAGACAAGAAGGTCTGCCTTTAACCATAGTTTGTCAGGTCAGTTTGCCTGGAGCATCTTCCGGAAAGGGGATGGGATTAATGCAAGACACTTGGGTAAATAGACCCAGCTGCTCAAGGCTGGGAAGCAACAGGTCCTGCAAAATGTCCCTCTCCACCCCCCTCTCCAGAGATGTAATCCTTTGGGAACACAGTGGTTGAGATGCTCTGACTAGAACATGGTGGAGGTAAACAGTGGCCCATTGAGGAAGTGTTCAGACAATAGACTGAGAGTTGTTTGCGCCAGGAATGGAGTGTGGAGCTCTGCTGACTTTTGGGCAGGACTCTGATGTTTTGAGAATTGCTCTTGAGAAATAGTAATTTTGTAGGGAGAGACTGGACATGAAAAGCCAACTGAGGAGGCTGCTGCAGAAGTGCAAGACAGAGGCATGTGAGTTTGGATACAGGTCCTTAGAAAGGAGAGGAAAGTAGGGGTCCCAGGACTTGGAAGAGGAGGCATCTGCCCACAGATGGGGGCACAAAAGAAGCAGGTGGTGACGTCGTCATTTTAAGGAAGAAGCTAGCTGGGGATGGGGGTGTTTGGAGAAAGTCAGACTTCAGATAGAAAGCTAGGGACGAGGTGTTAGTGTGGAATTCATCGAAAATGGAAAATAAGAGCAATCTCTTTTAAAAGATTTCATCGTAAAGAGAATGAACTGTTAATGAAGCCCTGTTTCTCCAAAGGACCGTGAATCTGTTTTTTTTCACAGAGTTGGGTACATCTTTACGAGCCCATCTGCGTCCATCGCATGACCTCATCACATGGTGGCAGAGCCAGAGGGAGATTATTTTCGTATCCCACCCACTTTCTTGTTGGTTTGTGAATCCACTGAAAATGAAGCCTTTCCCCTCACATTTTACAACTCAAACACTCAGCCCAGTAATTTAATGCTGGTTCTTCCAATATAAATATTGCATTATGAGTATAATTTCCCATTATTACCACAAGAAATTATCTGGAGGCTAAGAATAATTCGGCTCTATAAGGTCACACACCAGTATATTTTTCCAAACCCAAACATAAAAAAACACAAAAGGGAAGCTCTTCTTTCAATTTTATTTCTTGTATGAGATTAAAAATTTCTTGATGAAAGAGTCCGTCTTCTGCACAGTCTGTACTCAGCAGAGGTTGGTGCTCACTGTGGTCTAGTGAGTTTGGGTTTGGAAAATGTTTCTTTTTTTTTTTTTGAATGTGGATGCTCATTTATTTCCTATAGAATCTGTTCATTACTTTTAAGTCTAACTCCAGTTTTTTATTATCTATAGAACCAGAATAGAACACACCAATTATGCTATATTCTGACACACACACACTCAGTGACACACATACACGTGTGCACACACACACATAGACCCACATACACAGTGACACACACACACACACACACAGGAGACAGAGACACATACATACACAGAGACACACAGCGAGAGACAGAGAGACACACACACAAACAGACATACACATAGAGACATGCACACACACAGGGACGCACGCACACACAGAGACTGAGACAGTCACAGAGAGACACAGACACACATGGAGACAGATACAGAGACTCACGCTGAGACAGACACACACATGCAGAGACAGAGACAGGGTGGGAAGAAAGAACTTGATAGAATGATAAATGAAAATCTAAAAAGGCGGGCTTCATTTCACTGGTATTAATTTGGTAAATTATCCATAATTTATTAGAGCTTGTAAACATTGTGGCAAAATTTTTTGCCTTGTCAGTAATGAATTGCTCCATCATTAATTTTGTCAAGGGATCAAGAAACAACACTGCTGAGCTGAAAGAAAATTCGCTGCATGTAGTGTGGTCTCAAGTGCTGGTGTGGTTCATGTAATTCAGCAGTGAATCCACGGACTGCTTCCTGACTTGGGGAAGCCTTCCTCATTGGTGGCCAGGCCACAGCTGCTGTGGGTGGCAGATTACACCAGCCTGGGTGGGAAGTTGTGTGGTTCACACTGCCTTGGGTTGTTTTGCCACTGTTCTGAGCCTCATGACTCTAGTGTGCATACTGGGGT
The DNA here is from genome assembly GCF_002201575.2 of Neomonachus schauinslandi. Lineage (NCBI taxonomy): Eukaryota > Metazoa > Chordata > Mammalia > Carnivora > Phocidae > Neomonachus > Neomonachus schauinslandi. The sequence goes on along the minus strand of NC_058409.1, from coordinate 80,951,001 downwards.
GAGGACTGGCTGACATATTAGTATATATTTATATATCTTCACTTACTCCCAAGTATATTTTGAAGCAGTAGATGCATCTTTTTAGTCAGTTGAGATAAAGATTATAAAAGAGGCCAGAAATTTAGATGAGAATATTTTAGGAAGAATCGAGTGGAGGAATCCAGAATATCTATTTAAGCATCAAATGTGACTCTTAGCTTTCTGGTAGCTATGGGAAAAGAGAAACCTGATCATTTATATAGTTGTCATTTTCTCATGACCAAAAGGTGTTTGTCACATGGGTCTTAGTATAAATGGGACCATGTAGGCCAGCAGAATTTACTTTGAGTTTTGTAATTGTATTTTATGCTGTTTCTTACTAATGACACTCTAAAGACCAAATTCATGGCTTTGAATTGTAATTCAGAGAAGACATTGCAGGGGAACAGGTGGTTGGAGTTTTCTAGTGTGCTGAGAATGTCCAAGTGGTCTTAACTGGGTCATCTGGCCTGAAAAGGGATGGAGTTTAGGGAACCTGGAAGAGTGAACAGGGATTCAATCCCTTGGACTGCATCTGTTTAACTAACGCTTCACCTGTTTTTCATGGAAGGAGTTAACTGAAGTTGAGTCCTCATAGGGTCTAAAGCAGTTATCCTCCATTGCTTGAAAAAAGAGCATAGTCCCTAGAAACCTGATAAAGAGGTAGCACTCCCATACATAACTGCAGCCCTGGGGGCTAGGCCTCACAGTGATGGCTAACTCTGCTGCACATTTAAGATTCTCATCTCAGGGAGCCTCATTCCAGAAGTTGTCTAAGCAAGCAGCTGTTAACATGGGTGAGAGCTATCCCCACGTATTGTATGGGAGGGTGGTTGGGGACCAGGGCAAGGAGAGGAGCCCAGTTCTAATCCAACTCCTGTTTTGACAGATGATGAATCTGATATTCAAGGGCATTAAAGCCACACATCCATGTCACCCATCTAGGGCGTAGCAGATAGGAAACCAGAATGTATAAAAGTAGATAGCTTGACTTACATTTGTGACCAGCCAAAAGTTGAGCCACCTTCAAAACCGCATGTGGGACATGGCTCATGTAGTGGAGTAGAAAGACAGACAAGTGGGTAATATTAGAAGTGTGAGTATTTGATTCATCAAAACATAGGAACAGAGTATTTTCACTTACATTTTTATACAAAGAACGAAATTCACCTGCTCTTGATGGTGGAGACTACACAGTACCTAAACAGAAGAGGAAATTTAATCCGTTAACTAGTTACCTTGTTTAAGGAATCCAGTAACCATTTCTTCTCCCTGTCCCTTTCTGTATTACTTGAAAAGCTTCTATTGGCCTGTTATTTTTAACAACATAGCCAATGACTATATTTAAGTAAAAGTTGAAAATCTTTCATATATTGGCTGGTAAGCGTTATGTAAAATTAGAAGTCAAAGTAATTCATTCTTTGTTCAATGTAAAAGCGATCTTTTAAAAATAAATGTTCGGCATAAAACACTTGAACCTTCAGTGTTGTAGCATTTGAGAAAATAGAGTATCTAGTTTTATATAACTACTCTAATACTCAGAATACCAAAGTGTTTTACAGTTACAAGTTTGAGATCGGATCCAATATGAATATATTCTCCTCACAGCGAGCCTGTTCCTTTATTAGTCAATTTCAGAGCACATATTAAGCAAAGCAATATATATGCACAATTCCTTGTTTCAAAGTATATTCATGTTCTCAGATTTGTGGGGGAGGAAGCATTCAGAAAGAAGTATTTTTTTAATTTAATTTAATTTTATTTTTTTTTAAGATTTTATTTATTTATTTATTTATTTGAGAGAGAGAGAATGAGAGAGGGAGTGCACACATGAGAGGGGGGAGGGTCAGAGGGAGAAGCAGACTCCCTGCCGAGCAGGGAGCCTGATGCGGGACTCGATCCAGGGACTCCAGGATCATGACCTGAGCCGAAGGCAGTTGCTTAACCAACTGAGCCACCCAGGCGCCCAAGATTTTATTTATTTATTTGAGAGAGAGCGTGAGCACAGAGTGAGAGGGAGAGGGAGAAGCAGACTCCCCGCCGAGCAGGGAGCCCGATGCGGGACTCGATCCCGGGACTCCAGGATCATGACCTGAGCCGAAGGCAGTCGCCCAACCAACTGAGCCACCCAGGCATCCCAAGAAGTATTTTTTTTAAAGCAAATAAACTCCCTAAAGAGTAATTGTTCTTCTAGAGGCATCAATGTATATTTCAATATTTATCTTTGCGGAGTGGTACATTTCTGTTTTCTTTCAGTAAGTTCGCTGCTGACATCAGGATGGCTATAGGAAGACTCCTTCCAGAGATGTAATGAATGACCTTTAAACAGCTTGATTTAAGACCATATTTTCCTTAAGAGAAAATATAAATATTCTTTAGATTTGTGCATATTACTTAACTGTGTAGTGAAGTGAGCTTAAACAAATGTAATCTTGTCTTTGATCAAATTTAAAGTTACCCTTCTGTCAAGAATTGCATTGTGGGAGAGAAAAATCACGTGGGGGGCCTTTAGGGAGTGCTCTGTACAAACATCATTATTGTCGAGAGGAATTCATTCATTCCGTCCTGTTCTTCTGTCCGTAAATACTCAGTGCTCCTTATAGGCCTACGGTATACGTGAGAGTTACGACCATTTAAGAAGAGTCACAATAAATGATCAGAAAATAAGTTCTCAGCAGAAGTCACCATGAAGAAGAGTTTTGGAGAACATGGGACAGAGCATGGCTGTTGAAGTGGGGAGGTCAGGAGAAGTGGGTAGCCCCGTGGGGGCCAGGAGGAAGGTCTGCTGCTTGGGGAGTTAGGGCGTCTGGCCCAGCCTTGGCCATTCATGACCCCGGTGATTCACTGAAACTTTGTGTCTACGCCTTCAATCGTAAGATTATCTCTAACATCTTTTCTTGCCATTCTGCCATGTAGGTACCCATGTGGCTGCAGAATTCTCTTCATGGCTACTTCCAGTATTTTGCTAAAACCTAGAAGTACCAGAACATCTACAAGGGGAAAAACCTATCAACCCACTTTGTGTTGTTTTCTTCCTTTAGATACAACCCAGATTCTTCACCATAAATATTTCCCATTTAGAAAGTAATTACATCAGGGGAAAACTATACATTTAAACATATATGGCTTTCATTGTTGCAGAATAACTGAGTCTAAATTGGATGATTCTCATTAATGAAAGGACAAAAAGCAAGTTAGTCAAGACATAATTAGGTCACAGCATTTGACCATTGTGACTTAACCTTCCCTTTGTCCTTATCTGCTAAAGCTTTGGCCTTAATATGGACAGAGAGCAATTTAAATCTCTTTCCATTCCTATCCTTTTTCTTAGAGCAGCTTCAAATCTAAACCTCTAATAAAGAGAGGGATAATAAAACAGCACAGAAAGTATAATGGCAATTATATTGACTCTCACAGAAGTTTTGGAAGAGAAATACATTCTCTTCCCTCAGCTCTGTAATAACATAATCATGGTAAGATTTCTACTTTGCTAGACTCGACTATTTGGAAATCTTTAATGAATATAATCAGGGAGTAAGCATTTAAAAATGACAATTTCCTGAAAGTCAGGAAATTATTTGCTCAGTGTAAAATGCAAAAGAAAAGGGAAAAAGAAAAAAGGCTGGTGATATGTCTGTTTTAAACAGCATAATCCATGTCTGATGGAGTCAGGAGTGGGGTCGAGACCTAAGTATTAGCCTTATCTGAGATAGCATCTTGCAGTGTAAACTTGGGCAAATCACTTAATCTCTTTAGGGCTCACATTTTTTTAAATCACAAAATAATGATCATAGCAAGCGTTTATATTTACCATGTGCCAGGCCCCCTTCTAAACACCTTATATTTGGTCACTCAATCCCCCTAGCAACACTGTACATTAAGTACTATCCTATCATTGCAACTCAGTTCTTCCTTTACCTTGCCTAACATTTCAGTGAATATTTGAACCCAAGCTTCTTTGATTGGAAGTCTGCGTTAGGAACCACTATGCTTGATTGCCTTGTTACTACATCATTATTCAAAGAAGCCAAATGTTTCAGTTATTCAAAGGTGAACTCATTTCTAAGCACATACGGTAGTAACAAAACTTTGATATACAGACTATTTTGTTTTTAACGGAACTCTGAGTAAGGTCATTTATTATTTTATTAAGCAAAATCTTTGATATTAAGAGGTTCTTTTCCTAATCCCTAGAGCATGGAGGAGATCTGCAGCATGCAGAGAGAAGTCCTGGCAGAACATAAGAGAACTTCACAGCTACTCAGGACAATTTACTTCTGTGTTTGTCAGCTGACAAATACCATCACTGAGATAGGAGGAAACAAAATAACTTTTACCATATTGCCCTAGGCGACACAGCTTCTGAATTCCTGTCAGCCCTCAGCATTGGCCACTGGGCTGCATGATTCTTGAGATAGCACTTGGTCCAGATTCATGCCAGGATGCTTGCCACCTGACCTTCATCCTTCCCTCTCCCATCCCTTCTCGTTTGACAGACATTTTTACTGGGCACCTACCACATACCAGTCGCTATGCTAGGGACGAGGGCTAAAATGTGACTGGTAACAAACATGGCAGCTGCCCTTAATGTGGCTGCAAATTTAGTAGGGAGGTGGGCATTAAGGAAATCATCACACAAAGGGTTGTAAAATTCTAGGGATGCTGAGATTAATAAAGGAAGGAGAGGTAGGTGGCAACAGAGGGGGATTTGGGACAGTCATTTAATTTCTTCCTGTGTCACCACCTTGATGAGACCCATCTCCCCCACAGTGGATAATTGAGGGCAGATGAGATGTGCTGAATGGATTTGAATAAGATCAAAATTTTGATCAAAATATGTCTTCCTGGGGATTTTCATCAGTGGGATGTGGAGTGATGAATTAGCTTCAGGAGGGCATCGGTTCAGGTAACTGCCTCTTGCCGCAGACCACCAGGTTTGAGAAATGTATTTGACACTCTTGTGGGCAAGGGAAGAGAATTCCAGGTTGAACGATAGAAAATGTGAATTTTACTTTGCATTCTGTCACACCACAGAGCTTGTGTGATCTTTTGGTAAAAATCTATAGGACTCTCGTGATGATTAAGAAAGGAGGTGTGAATATATGGTACCATATATATATATATATATATATATATATATATATATATGTCATGCAGTGCCTGGTGTATAGAAAATACTGGTGAAATTTTGTTCTCCTTGTTCCTAGTTGGTGTGGGAGAAACCAGGGTGGATAAGACACCATGAACACCAGGTTTTGATAGACATAGGATGTTGATCCACAAAAAGGGCAGTTTGTGATCTATGGGGGCCAAAAAGGGACTATTGGGTTGATTTACCAAATAGGCAGTAAGTGGAGTAGGGGTTCAGGAAGGAATATTCGAGAGGAATAAAGGTGTGACGAAGAAAGAACATAATAAGTATGTCTAGCAGCAAAGACTAAGTTGTTTGATTTCCTGGAATGCTTGATTGTTATAGGGAGTGTTGACTGGTAAGCTGGATGATGATACTTAACAGGGGCCAAAACATTCATCCTGTACCCCAAAAGAAGCTTTCCTTCCTTTCCCAGCCTCCTGAATGGAAGAGGAGGAAAGATGGGAAAGAAGGCTATTGTTAACTCTCTTTTTAAGATGGAGCTTTGCACTCTTTTGGTATCTTACGAAGAAGTTCCTTTCCATTATTTTCAGCTTGAGATTTAATGAAGAGTTGTCCTAAGATCAGATGAGTTGTATATACTCCCATTCTAGAATGTGTGTATCTCACATCTAATCTGAAGCTCTTAGCCATTCTTTGCATTCCTTTCTTCTATCACAGGTTAATTAAACTCATGTGTGGTCAGCATTTACCGTATATGGCCGAGTGTTTTAACGTTCGGTTTAAGATGATTAGATGAGAAGAAGTAAACGGGTAGGAATTTAAATCGATAACTTTAAGACCCGGTTGCCGTGGAAAAAAATAATGACTTTATGTTGAAAAATATGAGAAACTCTCCACTCCCCTTCCATACACAAAACAACATCTAACTACAGACACAAGGGCACTAAGAAAACCTTGAACATGGGTAACTGCACAAACAGGATTACGAAGCTGCATGTTGACCGACCAAACAGATTAATGGGTGATGTGTATCTGGCTATCTCAAGGTTCGGAAGGTGTACCAGAGCAAGATAATGAAATTGCCTGTCAGGTAATCTGATTTGAGAATTCCAGTCATCCTGAACTGGTGTGTGGGCTAATAAGCCAAGAGTTTGCCAAGACTCATTATTTTTTAAGCTGCTCTACTCTGTACATCTGTCTCTGCAGGATATGTTAGACAACATGTCCTGCGTAGAACGAGAGTTGGGGGACCCAGGAGAGGGCTGAGGTGACAGAGAATGACTGAGGCCCAACACCAGATTGAGTTCAGCATTTCTCAGTTGTTCAGAGCTCAGCTAGAGAAATGCCCCGCTGCTCGGCAGACAGCACCCTGACCTCCGTTCCTCCCCGCTGACAGAAGCTGCTTATTGCAAAATCTCATGGCAAGTGTCCCTTCAGAGGTGTGCGGTGTAGGCATTTGAATCTTGGCTCCGGAGAAGGGTAGCACTTGGACACCTTGGCCAAGATAGGTCATTTTTCTGAGACTCAGTTTTCCTATCTGCAACATGTGGATAATAGTGCCTCACTCAGATGGTTGGCATTAAAACTCATCTCACGGTATTTGGCACATGATAATTGGGAGGTGTAATCGAAGGATTAGGTAAATCAAGGACTGTGCACATCACTGATGTTTTTCTTTGCCTGTCAATTAGTTTCTTCCCACCACGTTTTTTCTGAAATGATTGCAATTGTTCCTCTCTCCTCCACTTACTGTTTCTAGGAGGATAAACAGAGAAACTGCACAATTACCTAATATTAGTATGTTTTTGTTTTATTAGGATCTTACATGTATTATGCAAATATTCATTGTTCCCATATCAGTGACATAGAAAAATTGCCAGCAGTAATACCTCTTTTATTTTGGGTACAAGTTTCAACTAGAACATCAAAATGGTAGGATTCTGAAAAAGATGCTCAACGCTTTAATTATTTTTCTTTCTAATACAAATGAGATTCATGCTTTTAATATACATCTGTTTATATTCCAGAGTAATTAATTTCCCCCTTTTGTAACTTGTTAACCTTGAAATAATTTATAGGAAAAAAACTAAGATGCCTCAGTAAATGAGTGGTTATTGTCCATACCACTTTAAACAGTGCTAACAAATTATAGGGTGACCAGCTGGCTTTCTGGACCTCAATTGCAACTTGCCTTTTCTTTGAAATAACTCTTTATTCTGCATATGAAATTTATTATAAAATCATTCTACCTTTTAAAGGAATTATCTCTGAACTCTTAGGGTTAATTTTTTTTTTTTTACAAATTATTAGAAGAGATATTTTCATATCCCAGATAAAATAGCAATTTAAAAAACCCTGCAAAAATGGACAGAAAATATAATAATGTGTCGAAGAACCTTTTAGTGTAAGATAGTGTAGGATTGGTTTTTTTTGTTTTTTGTTTTTTACTAAAACATTTAAGTGCTTTCTCACTGACTATAAAGAATTACTCCCATAGAATAATTGAAATGTGTATAAATATAATTTAGGAAAAAAAGTTAATATTTAGTATATTTCATTTAGTAGCAGGAAAACCATAAAAAAATCAACTTCTCCTTTCTGGTATGTATTGGATGAATTCTGTAGAATTCCCTTGGATATCGAAGAAGATAAATTAATGTTAATAGCAATGGCCCAATGTATAGTACCCTGCCAGATAATTGCTCTACCACTAGGAGAAGGCAGTCTGTGTTAGGCCAACAAGAGCTTCTGTTCAAGGTCAAGGTCTCCTCTGAACGTTAAAACTACTATACCTTGGGGAGATGTGAAATGGAGATGGTTAGTCCCCTTTAGGGATATAAAATCTAATGGGTGGGTTTACCTTCTCTGGGGTTACTGTAGCCTTGACCTTTCAGAGTCGATGAGAGACATCAAGCTTAGTAAGCAGGAGGCGGCAGGGCATTGGTGGAGTAGGGATGAGATCTTTCCTGACTTCCATCTTTCCCCTTCCTGTTTCATAGACTCTTCTTCCCTGAGGCTCCAGCCAGGCCGCTGGGGATTGCAGAGCTGGCATTTAGTGCTCACCCCATTCTAGTTGGGGCTGTGCCTGCCCACAGAGTAATAAGGTCTCTGGGAGAAACCAAGTAGCTGTCTTAAGTTTTGGGGTATTTAGTTGAATTGGATCAGTGGCAATTCTTTTCTTTTCCCCATCACTCCTTCTTTCTTGGAGTATTTATATTTCCTCATGGACTTCCCTTCTAGAGGGAAATTTATATCTAAAACTTAATTCCTGAGAGGAGAACTGTAATAGTAATATAACTGGTTATTCATCCTTTCACACTTTACAAAGTGCCCTCACACACGTTGTCTCTTTTATACCCCAGACTAACTCTCAGAAGGAAATTATTACCATCCTCATGTTGCTAAACATGGTAGGGCCAGAAACTGGGCGCTGAACAACTTTTCCAAGACATGGGGATTAGTCTTTTTCACTGCACCCTGCCACAGATGGTTATCTGTAGTATCGGGTGCCCATGAACAACATCAAAACATATTTCACCAAAAATAGAAATACCATATGACCCAGTAATTCCACTACTGGATATTTACCCAAAGAGAACAATAGCCAAGACAGAGAAGGCAACCAAAGTGTTCCTCCATAAATGAATGGATAAAGAAGATGTGGTACATATGGGTATGTAATATTGCACAGCCATAAAAAAGAATGAGATCTTGTCATTTGTGACAACATGCATGGACCTAGAGGGTATTATGCCAAATGAAATTAGTCAGACAGAGAAAGACAAATACCATATGATTTCACATATAAGTGGAATATAAAAAACAACACAATGAACAAGCACAGCCTATTCTTTTCTGGGTTTTTAAGACATTCATTCCCTTGGCTTTGTAAAATAGAGAACTTTGCGAGAAGAGTTCCATGATAGGGTGAAGCCCATTTATGTGAATGGTTTTTGGACTGCATAACTTGAGTTGTCAGCATTTTAATAGTACCTGGCTCTAAGTAAACCCTAGCTACTATTTCATCAATGGAACAGTAAGAATGGGTGACCTCAAGTCTGGGAGCCAGCACCCTGAGTCGGGTCTCTTCCCAGCTTTCTTCTCTCTCATAAGTTACCCAGCCTTTCTCTGCCTCCATTTCTTCCTCTTAAATGGGGGTGGGACTAGTACTTCCCTTCTGGGTTGCTTACGGATCAAATGATTTAACATATGCCTAGAATGATGCCTGCCTCATCACCAGCCGTCAGTTAATACTGACATTTATTCTAATCATTCTCAGTATCATTATCATCACTATAGTTTTCTCCCCTCACATCTCTGCTTCTGTCACACACCATGCAGCTGGGAAGTGGAAACCTCTTGGGCATTTTCTCATTTTTTTCCCGGCAGAAGTTACCAAAGACCATGAGAACACTGCTCAGTGTTTGGGCCACAGGGAGTGGCCAGGATTGCATATCTCTGTCAGAGCCAGAGTAAAAACAGTCATTTTTTTTAAGGTAGATGTATTTGGTAATATTAATAAAAAGTTTGGATTTCAATTAAAAAATCAATCATAATGGAATAACTTTGGTGACAGATGGTAACTATACTATACACACACACACACACACACATACATACTGTATAACGGCAGAGCATTTTGTAATGTATATAAATGTCTAATCACTATGTTACACACCTGACTAATATTATATATCAACTATACTTCAATTAAAAATTTAAAAAAAATTAAAGAAAGAGAAAGATTGTCAGGAAAGTACCCTTTTAGCTGAATGTGTTGGTCATAGGGGGGAGAGTAGTAAGGGATTCTTTCAGTTTTGTTAAATCAAGCAGGCTTTTTTTTTTTTTTTTTTTCCTTCCTTAGCTTACATATTTTGCTTAGAGTTCCTTTTCAGAGTTAAAAGAATTACATCTTAGGCGATTACTTTGAAAATCATCAAGCAGTTGAGGGGCAGCAGAGTGTAATGCTTTTGAGCAGCAGTTGGCAAACTACACTTTATGGATTATTTGTGGCAGAGCGTATGTATTCCACAGAGCCAGAAGTATTTACTCTGTGGCCCTTCAGAAAACAAAACCAAAACCTGGCTGACTCCTGGTCTACAGCATGGACTCATACCAGTTGGCCTGGGTTTGAACCCTAGCTGTGCCATCTCCTGAACCCTTGGACTGGTGAATGAACCTTCTGTATCTCAGTCTCTTTACGTGTAGAAAGAAGATGATGTACCAGTGTCGTAGGATGGCCAAGACTGCAAAATGAGTTCATACACGTAATTATACATGTATCAACGGCTATATAGGGTTTACGTGATATTATTAAAGTACTTTGCTAATGTAGGGTACTGTTGGATTAAATGACAACTTATATAGGATTCTAATTCTATAACATCTGATATTTACATTCTAAAGCTTTTAAAATTGCTAAATGGACAGTTCCAGAAACTGACTGTATTTTCCATTGCACCCAGCAGGAATACTACTGTGGAAGGCTATAGTCTTCTATCTAGAATACTGTACCTAGAATAGAATACGTAGAATGCCAGAATACTGGTATGGCTCAGAAGTATTCCTGAACTGTGGAAGTCGCATTGCAGATTACTAATGACATTTGAGGTGGCTTCAGCTGACACCTTACGGTGGTGGACAACTTGAAATAAACCTGAAAAATTTGGTATTCTATTTGTATCAATGTCTAATAAAATGCATACATTTTATTGCAAAATAGATAATGGAACAAACATTCTAAGTGCCTTATAATTAAGGTACATCACATACATTTTATCATTTAGCTCTCAGGCCAGTACTGCAAGGTATGTGGATTTTATTTCTTATTTTAGAAATGGAGGGAGAAATTGGAACCCAGACAGAATAGCCAATTTGCCTCAAGCATAAATGGTAAGCACATTAAACACTCCCCTCTACAGCACTATGAAAGAGGAATACCCTCCAGTTTCCTGTGTTCAAATCCCTACACTGCCTGTTAATATGTGAAGAAACTCATAGATTATATAAATGGTAAATTATTATTAGTACCATTGAATTCAATCATATTAAAATAAACATTCTGAATGAACTTTCTTAAATATTTCTATGTTAAATTGATATTTGACGTCTCTGAGAGGTTTGCTGACAAGAGTTCTGTGTAAGGACCAGCAGTTTTGTGTGCCCATTGGAAATCAGAGCACATCTAAAAACATCTCTGCATTTAGTGGAATCAGGTGAGAGCACTTGGCCTGTGATGAGAGTCATTTTAGAGTATTCTTTGCTAATATCTTTTCTGCTCTAAGAAGACCCTGTAACAAGCAGTCCCCTACTTGAGTGAAGCTTGCTGTCCGAAGAATGTGCGTAAGAGGCAGAAGTCAAAAAGCTGAAAGGTAGGCAGATACCTTACAAGGACTGACTTCTGTTTCCAGAGCGCCACTAGAACTAAGCAATCCCTATGTACATTTGAGAAAGGCACTGTTTCTGCCTCGGGCGGGCAGCCCTGTGGGGGATGAGGATCTTGACAGTCTAGGGGGCCTAGAAAGGTGACTGCATGTTCCTCGTGACTAGAGAGAACAGGGCTCAGGGTGGCCACACCTTAGTCTGTGGCAAGGACTCCATAGGACCACCTGTTTCTCTTACCACCACGAGAAACCTGGCACCCAGCCTGTTTTAGATGATGTCTGAAAAGATCTCATTTTGCCTAAGACGCTAAAAGATGTGGATGCTCAATGTGGATGAGCACGAAATATGATAGTCTAGGCCCATCTGTTCACGAAAACCTCAGTTTGCTCTTAGGCACTAGATGCTTATCTCTTACTTTCCATCTGCTCAAGGAGACTGAAAAGCTTGCACTTATTAGCTCTGAGTTTGGCAATTATGACCATCCATGTCCTCACCTGTAAAATACGGATAATCCTTGACGGGCCTTGTCTTAAAGACTTGGTGAGGATCAAATGAAATAATGCCTGCTTTATCTTAGTAGAAGGATTACGGCATGAAATTTTCTCCTGATTAATTACCGGTCACACGGAGATTGCTAAGGTACCTATATACTCGAAAGCCTCGGTCCTTTTGACCACTGTTAATTGTTAATCAAAAAGAAAATAAGCCTTTCTGAAACTATCATGTGAACCAATTACCATTTGGGCTCACTTTGTTTTTCTTTAAAAGGTATCAGTATTACTATTTTAGGAAACATGGTTTTTTGGCAAGCTTTGAAGTTTTTACTCTCCTTGAGTTTATTGTAAAGAAAAATATCCGGCCTGCAAAAAAGTGTGAGGCACAAGTGTGATGTTTTCCCCACTCAGTGTGTGAATTATGTCATTTTACTTAATTCAGCCACTGCAGGTTGGAGATTTTTTTTTTTTTTTTTATCTTATCTGAAGCGCATTCTCTCAAGGACTTTTTGGCTAGATCTCTGCCAGATTCCACTTTGCACTGTTGAACTTGGTGGAGTATTAATTACACCACCACAATCCATGAAAGCCAACACACTTGTGAAAGATCACTTCTTACCGACGGAGAAATGGCCAGGTGGGCTCACATTTTGCGTATCTGGTCCTAAAACAAAGGACTGATTCAACAGATAGTCTGCAACAGTGTCTTTACTTCTGCCAGAGACTACTCCTACTCACATCTCATGTCAGCTGTACATCTCAGCGCTGGGTTATTTATGTGACAGTGTCTTGCAGTCCATGGTGTAATAGCACTCAAAGCAAGTATTACCGAAATTTCAAGTTTTACCTGTTAATCTTTTCAGAAATTTATTCTCTTTACAAAAAAAAAAAAAAAAAAAAAAAAGGTCTGAAGGCATATCCACAACATTTCTTTATTTTTGGTTGTTGCCCTTTTGGAAATAATAATCATCTCCTGTTAAGTGTGAAGCAAAATTCTGGGAAAAAATATTTTTATCTCTAATGGTAGCATTTGCGCATGTGATATCCAATTTTCCCATACAGTCCAAGTGTGGGAAAAGAAGAGATTGTTTTAGAAGTCCATTGTTTCATAAAGTTTGTTGGTTCTAAACTTCAAAGAATTAAAAGGAAAGAAAACATGGCTAGCTTTTTGCCCCAACTAAAATAATGAATTGCATTTTGAGGTTTGAGTTTGACTCTGATTTCAGCTATGCTAGCTATGTTTTCTTGGGTAGGTTAGTTTGCTTCTCTATTTCTCATTTTCCTGATTGTAAAATCAAAGTTTAGACCACTTGATTTTTGTGGCTCTTTTAACTTAGACTACCATCACAGAATTTTATAGAGACTGTCTTAGGAACTTGCAGCCTACTACATAAATAATTAACCACTTTCTCTGAAATGGAATGCTGTTTTAGGGTATCATTTTTGTTTGTTTGTTCAAAAAATAGTGATTCCATCTAAGCCGAAGCACTTACTTTAATAGCGGATTCTTTTAAACTATTCTATCAAAATTATATTACCATGAAATTTCTGGAGGAAAAAACCACAATTACACAGTCACATACAAAAATGCTCTTTTTTTTTTTAATGGCTAAAAATCACAGGAGACTTCATGTGAATATATAATCCATTTAATATCTTTTTTAATGTTCTGCAGCCAACTTTAACCAAAAATGTCCTGCCAAGAGTAAACACTAATTCTGTATTTATTTGCACAGCATGCATTGGTTTCATCAGGTAGGCTTCTGTTTCTTTAACACCATCAATATCTTGCCCTAACATTTCAAACTATAAACGGAAAACCTCTGTCCAAGGGAGCTTTGTTGTTAGAGGGCTTGGAGGATGCTGTGTGATACCATTATACCTTTATCCTGGTTCCAGAGGTTTCTGTTTTGGGGAAGAGCCAGGATTATTAAAGTACAACAACAAACCCATCTTGAGCCTCCTTTAGAAAGTCAGATCTCTCACAAAGATGGAGTATGAACTTTGAGTTCTGGCATCTCTGAGAAAATGCCTTGCCCAAACAACCTTCCTCTAGGGTCCTAAAGGAAGCTGTATCTTCTCTTTTTTTTTTTTTTTTTTTTTAAACTGCATTCCAATTTTAAGCCAGGCCAATGTGGTACAGTATACCCATGATCTATGTGTATGATAGGAGAATGAAGCCACAGTGAGTAAGACAAAAAGCCATTTCTTTTGAGGCTTGATTAAAACAATCTACTTGTAGTTGCTTGGTTGGCAGCTTGAGCTTGTCTCTGTGACTTCTTCTCTACCTCTTACTTCCATCCATCATGGCAGAGAGCATAGAAGGAGGAGTATATATATAGTGCCCTGTGCTTGCTTAGGCCTTAGCAAATATCAATTCATCACCAACTTGACTTTGAAAGAGACCATTCATTGGCATGTTAGAACATGACAATTTACCCAGTGTTCTCTGGTGCCAAAGGAGTCACATGACCGGATCTGAAAACAAAAAGAATTCCACAATGTGTTCTTGCAGTTATTAATAAAAATAACTGCTGGTTGGCAGGAAGGCATCTGGCACATTTAAGATGCATGACCACAGTATTTTGTTTTAAAAAAAAAAATCTTCCCTACATCAGGGATGAGTGCGTGTGTGTGTGTGTGTGTGTGTGTGTGCATATGTATGTTATGCGCCAGAAAAATCTCCCACGCTGACAGGCCATTGATGAGGTGTTTCAGTCTTCACTAGCTTCCTGTTTCATTGCTCTGTCATGGAGCCCTTGTAATATTGCAATGAATAAATGTAATCAAAGCAATTGGCTGCCTGAGATCTTTTTTAATGCACTGCTTCGGACGCGGTACATATGCCGTGCAAATAAATACAAAATTAGTGTTCCTGTTGGAAGCGTTTGGTGAGAATGAGTGATTTGTCTTGCTTATGAAAGGTGCATACATTTCCGCTCATAGTTGTTTATCAGCTGGCCTCTTTCTGCTTATGGATTCAGAGATGGAATTCATCATTTGTCAGCGCACGAGCAGATGTGCTGGATTCGACCAGATTGATCCGTGAGGATGAGCAGAGCAGCGGCGCTAGTGCTAGAGGGCGGCCCCTACAAATTGTGTTATCTTTTGAGACTGTTGCCTCCTAGCTCTTTCCTATACTGTGGGACAAGAAGCAAGGCTGCCTTTCTCTACTTTTTGCTTTTGTTCAAAAGCTGCCGCTTTGGGATAAGCTTAAGGGAAATGGAAAACAACCTCAGTCTCTCTGTGTAGTTAAATCTACCAAAAATCCATTTTTCCAAAGGTCCACCCTCTCTCTTTCCTGATCATTAAATACATTATTTGATGTTGCGTTCCAACGTCACTTAAAAACAAAACACCTGATGTCAGGATTACAGTAGTGTCATTTGATCTGTTTTCAAACTGCTACGGACAGAATTTTCTCTTAGTTCATGGAAGTCATTTCCGCAAGGACCACATTAGGAGAGGCAAAAGACAGGGTTTTACTTGGAGGAAACTAATGGCTTTCTGAAAGTTTGACTTGCTTTCAGTTCGTGCAAAAGGCCTGTTGAAGCTGAGTTGATTACAGAGCCATCAAAGGGCCTTCTTGCCAACAAAACTCCTTTGCACTTGTGTACTGTTGAAAATTACTGTCTGATGCCAACAGATTGAAGAGGCGAATACAAGCTGCTGAGGAGCTCCATGTGGCTTTCCAACCGCAGGTTCTTGACCCCGGCCTGAAGTAATTAACCATCTAGGAGCCGCATGGTCCTCCAAGGGCATCTGGGGAAGAAAATGAATCCTCCTTCTTTTTTTTTTTTTTTTTTTTAAAGATTTTATTTATTTATTTGACAGAGAGAGACACAGCGAGAGAGGGAACACAAGCAGGGGGAGTGGGAGAGGGAGAAGCAGGCTTCCCGCAGAGCAGGGAGCCCGATGCGGGGCTCGATCCCAGGACCCTGGGATCATGACCTGAGCCGAAGGCAGACGCTTAACGACTGAGCCACCCAGGCGCCCCTGAATCCTCCTTCTTAATGAATGGATGCAAGTGTAGAAGCCGAGGTAGCTTACCCATGAGACAGTGTTAGGACTGACATGCCCAAACCCAGGTGGAGCTGAAATGTTTTCCCTGTGCTTCTGTGGCCTCTGTTTTGCTCCCGCAGTCCCTCCGTGAATATTTTCCTTCGGGTGATTTCTTTTTAATCATGGTAGAAAAACAATTTCATACTCAATATACCCAACGTATAAGACCATCAGAAATACTGCATGTGGGGGCGCCTGGGTGGCTCAGTTGGTTAAGCGACTGCCTTCAGCTCAGGTCATGATCCTAGAGTCCCAGGATCGAGTCCCGCATCGGGCTCCCTGCTCAGCAGGGAGTCTCCTTCTCCCTCTGACCCTCCCCCCTCTCATGCTCTCTCTCTATCTCATTCTCTCTCTCAAATAAATAAAATCTTTAGAAAAAAAAAAATACTGCATGTGTTCTTGAAAATGTGGCCTGTAGCCCTGGATGCATCTGGCTTATAGCCGATATTACTGAATCAACACCAAGGCCTTCGGCCAAGCCCTTGATACTGTGGCAGGCAAGTAATGTTTGTGAAAGATGGGGCTTTGATGAATTAAGGAAAGTAAAAGATTCGATGTGTGACTTTGACTTCCTCAGTCAGCTGAGACCTGGGCAGGGCTTCAGCAGGGAGAGAGGAAAACATTTGTTTTCACTTGTCATTCACCATTTAGAAGTTGTCTGTTATGCTTGACACTGGTGATAGTTTTACAAGTCACGTGGCTTCAAAGACCCCATCAAGGATGCAGAAGTGGACAGTAATACCTAAAATGATGTGTAGACATTGTGTGAGTTGAGGAACAATCAGATGATGGTAGTCTTTTAGGGTTTATCACATACCTGAGAAAGTTCTTTGAGTTTGTTTTTTTTTACCATCTATTTAGCAATTAAAATGTGTCATGTATTGTGCTGAGCATTGGAGGTAAGCTGTGGAAATGACATTCTCTGCTCTCAAGACATGCAGGAAGCAGGGCAAATAAATTAATACCTGTGGTACTTGGGGAGTGCTGTAACAGGACCATTCCAGAAGCGCTGAGGAGGGAGTGGTCAATTCTGTGGGACCAGCCCCTGAGCTGCTCTTATCGTTTCACCTTGTTTGTGTAGGCTCTGAAGATGATTTGTAGAGCTTACAAGGATTTATTATTTGCTTTTTCCAAGTGCTGCTTTTGTGTGACTTGGAGTTCAGTGTTTTGTCTTCATTCACAGCACACAACCTCTGAGGACCAACTTGCTTGAGGCTGTGTGTTTGATACCCACCAGAGGTCACTCCTGGAAAAACCGTCCCTGTTCTGCCTGGTGCTCCGGTGCTCAGGGACACCGCGGACCTAAGGTGACAGCTCTCTGATGCTCTGTGCAGGACCCTCGAAGAGAGTTTTCAGAGCCCTCTGTGGAGCTGAGCCCCAGCATTTATCCGGGTGCTTCATTCAGCAAATGCTGCATCTCTGTCATCGAGAGCTGTCATTGAAACTGTCTGATTGAACACCAGCAAGTGCTCTCTAGGAGGGAGATCCTTATTGCCCATTTTCTCTGTTTCCTAAATGATCTTAATTGCTTGGGTAAAGAGGCATCCATTCTAAATCTCCCTCCCACCAGGAGTGATTCACACAGTAACAAGGTTTAGATTACCCCAAATGTCAGGACCCCCACAGTTATAATGGGCTTCCCTCCAGGGCCCACCTGACAAGCTTCTTCTCTCTCAAATACCTGTACTGCCCAGAACTCAGAGCCTCTTGGACTGTCCCCTGATTTCCTTCCCCCTTATGGGATGGGACCCAGAGCTGCTCTCTGTACCTTTTGATTTTTGTTTTAATTTTCAAAAGGAATGGGATGCTTCTATGGTAAGCATTTTTTTTTTTTTTTTAGTATCTTGTATGATGACACTGAAAATTTTATTTCATTTTATTTTTTGACACTGAAAATTTTAAAGCTTAGTGAAGTGAAGAAGAGATATTAGAAGAAAAATCTTAAATAAGAAAAGAATATAAAAGTTGACATTAGTATGTATCAGTTTCTAATTTTATGGTAAGCATTTTTAATCCCATTTTAAAAACCTATTAAATATTAAAATACGTAAGTGATAGTCTAACCATTGGTAATATTTAGGATATGATAGTTATAGTTGGAGTTTGCAATTTGACTTAATGGCTTCTGAAAAGTTGGAAATTATAAGAAAAAAACAATGATACTTTGGAGTATTCACCACTTTGTTACTCTCTGAGCTCCATGTTCTTCATTTCTTTGAGTCTGTTGTATTCCCGGATGATATCCTCAGAAAATTTTGTATGGTCTCTCTATAAAAGTTTGTTTAATCGTAAGTAAATGTAAAAAAAAGCTAAATTAAAAAGAACACTGAAAATAAAACATTTGAATTACTTGCCCCTGCCAAGATGTTCTTTGTATGAATTTCTAGGTAAGAAAAAAACTTCCCCCTCATTTCCATCAAGCCCTGAGAAAGACTTAGGGGTAGAATAGCATTGTCATATTTGAAAAAGGAAATGATTGACAGTGTCACTTAAATTCAAATGTCTCCTTAAAATAAATGTAAAAGGGCCTTTGAAGAAGTTGCTTTGAAAATCTTTCTTTCTTTTTTTTTTTTTAACCTGGAGTCTTGAACTTCTTTTCCCTTCTACTTTGTTCTTTGAGACTGAGAAGTAAATTTGTCTTTTACCAGAGGAGAGGCTCCAGGAATGTGCATCACATGTGTCAGAAATCCTGGAACTCTGCTGGGCTGCCCCATCCAGGAAGGTCTTGGAGTGGACTCAGGGGTACTTCCTGCTGGCCTTTTCCATTTCCTGGGTGCACAGGCTTCCGGGGACTACTAGGCTGTGTAGCAATAGTGTGAAATAGTGGGCCTGGTATTAGGTCACTGCCTCTGTTTTCACTTGTGACCATCCATCTGCCCTCTGAACATTTGAACTTAGCAATTCCAGATAAAAACAATGAAGTCTCAAATGTGCTGCCTGTTAGGTTGTGAGGCAAGCACGTTTACTTCCTCTTAGGTGATTAAAAATACTTCCAAGAACTAAACTACTATTGACTGCAAATGATTAGAAATGCATTCACAGTCTAGATGTTGGGAAAGCTGATAGGCATCTCTCTAAACACCAACTAGAGTTTCTGCATACTTGGTGTTCTAACATGCCAAGAGTCAGGCCAGCTGATAACCAGGTGAGTGCCTTTTTCCTCCTTCTAGTACACACATTAGTCATATTTGCCAACAGAAAAGGCAAGGCCCTCTGTACCTCACACACCCTCACCCCTACCCCACCCATGATTTTGCAATGACACAGAAAGAAAAAGTAAAGCAAAGTGGGTAGTTTCTGAGCAGCCTGAATGCAAGCAGCAAACTCTGCTTATTGTACTTGAAAATCAGAGTTCATCATTTTTATTTTCAAAGGACAGACCCTAAATAACTATGTTCTCTCATCACCATCTTTTACTAATTTGCCACCAGCTGTACTAGTCTCTTCCATGGGAAATTTCTTACCGTGCCCACAGTACTAGAGAGAATGCAGTTCTTATCAGAGTTGACTTTATATTCTTTTTGGTAATTTTCTTTCTGTAAGGTTTTCGGGAGTTGGGGGTTCTCATTTCTTGTTCAAGACTGGAACTTTTTATAAGCAATCTTATGATACTAAGAACTTTTAAGTTAAGCAAGACTTAAGAAGACTTGGTGCGATAGTATATTTGTTTTCCTTAAAGTATGGCCACCATTGTGTGCTCAATTCCTTGAGCATATGGGAAATTGAAGGTTTGGGTGGAATCAGATTTTAACAGAATGTTAATATGTTTTTGGAAATTTAATTTTTCTTGAATTTTCATTGTTAAATTTTTTTCTGTCTCATCTGCTTGAGAACATGTGACTTTAAAGGATGCTCACTCTATCCAATAACAACAGCAATTAAAAGAAGAAAGTACAGTCTATTTACCAAACATTTATAATACAAAAATAATTTAGGTGTCTGCAGATATCAGTAGAACGGATAGAATAATTAAAATGTTGGCTGGCCTGTTTGTATAGGTCAGCCATGAAAATTCCCCATGTGTAATTCAGTCAGGTTCCCAAAGAATAGCTCTTATATTTTCCTTATTCCCTTTTCAAGTATAAAATCTATAGAATTGGCTTCCGGCTACTTATAAAATTATATATTTTTTCCTCATCATAGTTTTGGGCTTGAGTTTGAGGTTTCCTGCCTTAATATGTGTGTGTGTGTGTGTGTGTGTGTGTGTAAACAAATGGTAAGACATAATGCCCTAGGCCTCTCTCTGTAATCTGTTATCAATACCATTTCACATCAGTGTTATATTAGAGAAAATTGACTGTATCTGCTCTAATCCAGTGTCTTCTGCTATTCCTTCATAAATAGTTCATGGAGTAGCTTTGTAGTAATTTTTATTGCTATTTTTGTAGTTGTGGACTTTGATTACATTTTTTTCTGATTATAATATTTATCGTTTGTATCTATTTGTAAAATTCTAATAAGTTACAAGTAAAATGAGAATCCATAGGTTATTGCTGTGTTTCAGTGTATTAACATTCAGATATTTTTTTCCATATACATATGATGAAAACTTTGATTTTTGTTGTTCTTTCTATATAGTTGTAATCATAATGGGAATATAATTCTGTCTTAATTTTTCTCACTTAAAATTACATTTTTGCACGTCATTAAAATCTTTATAAAAGTTTTTTTCTTGATTACAACTTTGAAACAAGTCTTTTCCCATATTTTGGTGATTTCCTTAGGATAGATTCCTGGAATTGGACTTTCTTGGTCAAATCTATGAACATTTGAAGATTTTGAGTGTATCTTGCCTAATTGCGTATAATAAAGCTCTTACACATTGATAGTCTTAAAGCATCTAAAAGTCCTGAGTGATCTTTTCATTTGCTTTAATAATTTGTAGCAAAAGTGACTTTCCATATCTTTGGTTTCCTCACTAAGGAATATTTTCTTGTGTATTCTACATTTGCATTAGTTCTTCAGTGTTCATATTCTTTGCAATGATGTTTTCATAAACTTAGGGCAAAAAGGTTGTGGATAATCAACTTTTTTCGGTGACATTTCATTTTGATAAGTCTTTTTTTCCTTTTTTAATATGTGAAAGAATAAACAGGATTTTTTTTTTATAGTAGCAAACTGTTACATAAACTGGTTTTGTCATGCAGTCTCAATCTGGTTTTAGACTATGCATTAGAATGACTCCTTTTGCTTCTTTTGTCTTGACTATGTATTTTGCTTATAGGTATAATTATGTATGTTCATAAAACTTAAAAGAGTAGCATGCCCTTTGTGTTTTTCTTGTCTGCTTTTTGACTCTTGCCCCCTCCCTCAACTCTCCTCCAGGATGGATTCTCTCCTCCCTTGAGTCCATCTGTCTGGTCATCTGTCTGAGGAATTAACATTCCCTCGCCCTCCCAGAATCATCCTGAACAAATAGTCTATGGCTAAAGAAAAACTGATGAGCATTTCTGGGTGAAAGGCAGACTTAACTGCCTTAACAATCCCTGTCTTGTCTGCAGCAAGAAGCCATTGGCTAAGGTGTGATTTCAAAGGCCACATCCCATAGCCTGTTCTGACCTCTAACTCTGGTACTAGTGCTTCTTTCAGGGGGGATACTCTTCCCCCCGTCTCTTTTAACTAGAGTTTTCCTCCGATGGTATGTGGACTGGTTTGAATCCTTTTCAGAGCTTTCAGAATCCCTTGATTTCCTTCTTCCCCCTTTAAATCTGACTTTCCTCCCAAACACTGTCTCCACACCTGTAGTGATCAGGTTAAGTACATTACCAGCAACCAGACCAAGGTTAGTGTTTTCCATTGCTCTACCTTCCCTCGGGTTCAAAGGAGCAGGGGAATCCCTTGTGGATGCAGAAGTAGCTCTTCATATTCCACTCCCCTCGAAAATGGCTCAGCTCTTCTTAACACTATAAATTAAATTAGCACATGTGGCCTTAAAGCAGCCCAGGCATGGAAGGCATGGTTATCTTTCTGGGAAAATGATCCAGGCTACATTCAAAGAACCCAGTGTCTCCCAGGCAGCTCTCAAGGACGTGTCAGTGTGTTGTGACCTTTCTGGGCATGAATGGGATTTTAAAGATTGACTTTCCATTAGTTTACTAGTATATATTCTGTGTACTATGCTGTGAAGGTTGTGACCGTGGCTCTCTTTCAAATGTGTACAGTTATTAATTGTATAAACCGGAAATGCAGAAACCATATCAAACAAAAGAGAAAAGTTGAGTGTCTCAAAGGAACCACTACCCAGAAAGGCATACATTTCCCCCCCAACCCCTACACCCAGATTCAGACGTTCATAGGATGTCACTGCAGCTGAGTCAGGACTGAGGGAATTCAAAATTATGAACATAACATAGAGTAACGATTTAGTTTCTTGAACCTTCTATTACTGCTCTACATTCCTGGTAATTTTGTTATCTCCATTGCCTTCCACAGTTCCTACACAAAGTAGACCCTGCTCAGTCTGTCAGATGAGTTTACTGAATATATGTTATTCATCTCATCCTTGTCACCTTAGCCTGTGCAGTTAACTGGCCCCCATCCAGTGCATCTAAATCCCTTTGCTTTGTAAGGTTATTGTGCTTACTGCTCCAGCCATTCTTTTTTTTTTTTTTTTGTAAGATTTTATCTATTGATTTATTTGAGAGAGAGAGAGACAGATAGCAAGAGAAACCACGAGTGGGGAGAAGAGGGAGAAGCAGGCTCCATGATGAACAAGTAGCCCAATGCGGGGCTTGATCCCTGGACCCTGGGATCATGACCTGGGCCGAAGGCAGCGGCTTAACTGACTCAGCCACCCAGGTGCCCCTGTTCTAGCCATTCTTACATTCTTTAGTCATGTGATGATTAATATGAGCATCTAAATTTTTGTGTCTGTGCTCAACAAGATTGTAAACTGTTAGAGAACACAAACTGTGCTTTGTACTTCTCAGAGTGGCAAGCATATTACCTTGCACATAGTAGAGGCTCAACAAATACCTCAATGATGAATTAATTCTTTTTTTTTTTTATTAAGAAAATGGATTTGAATGGATAACTCTGAGAGAAGAATCCAGGTGTTCCCCTATATTGAGTAAACTTGGCTCTGGTGGTGAAATTTTCTTGGCTTCAAATTATATACTAAATGAAAATGGGTGATGCATACTTCATGGAATTATTTTTAGCTTGAACTTTCGAAAGTGACTATAATGAGACACATTATCCTATGGAGCTTCTGCCTCCCCTCTTCCTGCTTATTTAACTTGACCCATCCTTTTAAGACTCAGCCCAGGGTTCACCTTTTTTTAAAAAAGGCTTCCCCATCTTTCTAATCTCAATCTGCTCCTTCTTTGCCATGCTAGAGAACAGCTGATTCTCCCCCATCATTTATTTAGTGTTTGCAAATACTGCAGTGTATTATATTCTCATCATTTGTGTGTGTCTGGCTCCCTTCCATAGCTAGATCGCAGCCTCCTGCGAGGTCTCAGGACCATCGTTTAATCCTTTTGCATACAGCCCAGTAATTAGCATGATGTTTGTCCCTGGATTTAGGAGAAGCATTTAGAAACTTGGTTTACATGCTATATTACCTAAGAACTGTGTGAACTGAACAAATCACTCTGCCTCTCTGAACCTAGCTTTGTCAATAGTAAAGTCATTATAATCTCTCACAAAATTGTCACAAATGTTAAATAAGATTACGGATGGGCAAATGTTTTAAAATTGTAAACCAGTATACCAAAGGAAAAAAAACATTAC
This sequence comes from Neomonachus schauinslandi, assembly GCF_002201575.2. Lineage (NCBI taxonomy): Eukaryota > Metazoa > Chordata > Mammalia > Carnivora > Phocidae > Neomonachus > Neomonachus schauinslandi. The sequence continues at coordinate 80,927,214 of NC_058409.1, read as the reverse complement.
TGTTGTTAATTGTTAACTTAAAAAAAATCTATTCCTTATCTCACTGAATGAATATAAGTTTCTTGAAGGAACACTCTGTGTTCTCTGTATCCCCAAACTGGGAATCATGCCTGGCATAAAATACCGAAAGATAGTTTTGTTTTGTTTTGTTTTTCTTTGAATGACATATTAGTAGGCTGATGGGAAGATTTTGGTGCTTCAGTTTTACATATTTTTAACAAGAAATACTCTCTGACTTAAGAATTTGGGCACATTGTCTGTCTTCATTTCAAGGTTGCTACGTTGACCATCCATTAGAAATGATAGATTATAGACAGTGTCCTAGGTGTGCTTGGAATAAATTTTTAAAATACAGAATAATTTTTATTAACAAGATACATGACCACAAGCAATATAAAGATGCAGTTGAGTGGCTTGTGGTAGGAAATGAAGGAAAGGATTTAAAAGAAGTTATAATTCATTGTTGGTAATTTTCTACCCTAGTTATATATTAGAATCACCTGAGTTGCCCTAAAATTCAGATACTTGGGCTTTACCCCGATTAAATGAGGTTTTCTTTTCCGTGTAGAGAGTCAGCCCCTTGTTGCTGTAGGTGAACAGTGTGAAATGAACAGACTCTTTGAAGATTTCCATGTGCTATCATTTAATGTCTTACTAAAAACTAGCTGCTTCTCTGGCAGTATGGATATTGCAAAGGAATCAAAGAGGGAGAGTAGAACAACCGTATGGTGTCACCTGAGTCTTAGTAGAAGCTCGGTGAATACCGCCTCCATGTGAGCTACACTGTGCCCTCTGTGCAGACTTGCTCAAGCAGCGGTCTCTGCTACTGATTATGTTGGGTGAGTAAGAAGAGGAATGTAGAAGGTGCTGTGGGGTCTGAGGAGAAGATGGGGTGCAGTGTGCCCTGAAAGAGCAAGGAAGGGCTCCTGAGGATGAATTAGGAACTTCCCAGAGAGACAAGAAGTGTAGACGAGACATCGTGAGGAGTTCTGGCTATTGGCAAAACAAGCAACGTTAGCATTTCCCCTACACTTTGCACACAGTGGCTGTTCCATAAATATTAAATGTGAGTAATGATAATGATGATCTTTATGACTAAAATTAATTGCTAACTCTTCGGTCCAAAACAAAACTTCAAGAGGTAACGGTCATTGAGTAAGAGAATGGACCAGATACTACATTCTTTGCATATGACTTTTCCAAATCTGGGATTTTCTTCTTCCAGCTAGGAAAAATTATTTGTGCTGCCATGAGAGAACTCTGTGTTTCATCCTTAATTTAAGGATGTCTGGTTTCTCTTTTCTGTACAATGTTTCTATGTCATGAAGATCAGTATTTTTCTATTCAAAATTTATAATAATTTTACTAATGTATGACTTCTATTTTCCAGTCTTTGAAAACTGGTTTATTCTTGACTCCAGTTATTCTATATTTTTCCTTTAGAATCATCACAGTTTTAGTAAAGGTACAGAGGCAGGCTCATATGTTGTAAGACAGTGACATTAAAGTTGTTCAGTAGTATTGATCATCTGATACTACTGGTAAATTACTTTCTTTTTAAACTGTACATGGTGTTGTTTGTTTGTTAGGTGGCAGCCATTGGGCCTCCAGTCTCTTTTCTCCTGTATCTACAAGTAGTCATCCAACTGGTATATGAGACATTATTTTTTGTTTCTCAGTCTGTAGTCCTCTGTCTACCTACCGGCTCACCACTACTGAATGCCACTCTGCTGTTACCTCCTCTCTTGGACAATACACATTATTGTCCTCTATTTATACCCCAGGCATGAGAAGACAGCTAAATGAAATAGGTTCTAATACTTTCCCCTTTTTCTCAGAAAGCATACATATAGGAGGGCATATCTTTTTGTTTGTTTGTTTTGCAAAAAGTATGGAAAGTCATTTTTACAAAGAAAATGGAATATTTTCCTTAGTGACAAACTTCCATTGTACTTTTATTTATTTATTTTTCATGAAAGAAATGTACACTTTGTGTAATCAGGCTTCCTTTGAAGCTGTACCACTCCCCTTTCTATCAGTTTTGTTTTCCTTCAGAACATCATTTGGTTGATAAGTTTCCTAGTGTCCTGTTTAGCTGTCAGATTTTGATAAGCTTTCTGGGGAGCTCACATACAGTGTTCACGTCACCCCAATTCAGTGCCGTTTTCCTTATCTGCGGTCTACCAGAAGTAACTTGGGGTTAAGGTTTGGCACTTCCTCCTGGTGTTTTGGCTTTGGCGCTGCAAACCTATCACAAAGCAGACATAATATGTATACAAACAGCTAGAGACATTAGTAGAATCTTGTCAGCTAAAAAGCAGGAAAGCCTCTAAAATGTGAAAAGGAGAAAATGGTGCTTAGTGTATTTATGATCACATGCTTGAGTCTGAGTGAAACCGTAACTGGTATTATGTATTAAAAAATGAACTAGATTTAGATTCTTTATCATCATTTGCTTTCCAACACTGGCAGCAAAAGTAATTAATAGCTCATGCAATTTGCATGTATTGCACTCTCTTAGTTCATGCGTTTACATGGAAACATCACCCACATACACGAAAGGAAATAGGCCTCAAGTAATGTTCCTTACATAAGGGAGATAGCATCAGACCTCTTAGAGTTTATGTATTCTCAAACTATTTATGGGGAAAGTCAAGATCTTGAAGTATTTGCTGCTCCCAGGTTTAATTGGTTTTATCTGCTGTTATCATAACAACCTTATCTCTGCAGACAGTTGCATGGATAATATTTGGAGATCAGAATTCAAGCCCAGACACACAGTGTCATCGAGCAATTAAATGTTATTTGATAGTTCTGTGTGTGGCTCAGGTGTTGGGGAGCTCCCGCCTCTGGTTGACAGTCTTTATAGCATCATAAAATGGTTCTCAGGGGAAATCCGGATATGGAAAGCTTTCCGAATAGAAATGGCTAGAAAAGCCAGGGTGAAGTGTGGTTCAGGCTCTTGTGGCGGTTCCAGTCATTGACTGTTGCCTAATGACTATGCACTTCAGGTCTGAGAGATGTTTAATTATTTCTGTTACTGCATTTTGGTGAAAGGATAAAGAAGCTGTCTAGCTCCGTGACACAGATGCTGATGTGTATTTTGGGGGAGTCCATTAAGTGGATCAACTTTGCTCTCCACATGCCCAATTTAATCCCTCATATGAGGACTACATAGAACATACTCTATATAGGAGAATTCTTGATGGATGTTTAACTGCATAGATCTAATTAGATGCAGAGCAAGACTTTCCCCAAATGATTAACTGGCAAGATTAGGTAGACCTTCCTTTGTTTTGTTGGGATTTGGGCTTTCTTCCTGTAATATTCGTTTTTATCTCTTAAAATGAGTTTCTGAAAGCAGAAATGGAGGTAAAGCAAGCACTTGACACAGCTAAGGTTTGAAGAGTATTATAGTTATTCTTTTGGGCTTTTCCAGGGGTGGATTACCTCTTTAACTTCCTATGGCCTGTATGGAGGAGATAGGGAGAAGCCCAATTCAGGCTTCTCTGTAGGTGAAGCACTAAAGTGTTCTGCTCATTATATGTTTTAATTGCTCAGTTGTGCCTGGAATGTAGATTAATTCTCTCACACCTGAAAAAAGATTCCCCCTTCATAGGGAGAGCAGTGAAGATGAGAGACAATAGGATGACAAATGAGATTGCTAAGTGGAGCCCTGATCAATAGAGAGTGCTGTCCATTTGGGTAATGGACATCCCTGTCATCTCAGCTGTTAAAGAATTCAGCAGAGATGAGTCCCCAAAGGTCTGCAAAGTATAAGGCATCCAATACAGGAAACATTACCACCTCCTTTCCCCAACCCCAATAAATAAAAAGGTGCATCTCAGGAGCTCACTCTTTAGCTGCAGTAAGCTGTCGTGCATAGAATTTATTGTACTCTATTTTCAAAAATCTGTGCACAAAGCAGAAAGACAACCTGGAGACTGGGGGGTGGGGGTATGGATGGTCTTTGTGTCCTCAGACCTTAACGGTGGTGTGAACACCTTAGGTAATCTTGTGTGCGGCAAGGAGAGAAGTCTTCTGATTTAAAATTATGAGGTTGTTTAAATTGCTCTTTTAAAATGTTTTAACCCCCCACCCACCCACCTGGCAATCTGAAGCCAGCATATTTGACAACCAGGAAGCTTGACGAATTGCTTTTGTCAGACAGCCATATGGCAGATGGGGTGGAGGTCACTGTGGTGCCCAGCCTTCCTCACTCAGATCAGCGCCATTCATCCACACGTCCAATTCTGACAGAGGAGCGTTCATGGTTCTTCCTTTCTAAATAACTTCAATATGGTCAATCTCTACTTCTTAGAAACTCCAGGCTTCTTCTATCCCACATTACGTCGTGGAAGCCGGATGGAGGCTATTTCTTCATCTGTCTTGCCACTACTCATTTAACCCAGCTAGTTCCCAAAGGGATAGCTGTAACCATGGCGGCCAGACTTCCTGCTGGAATGTGCATGCGAGGATTTCTGGACGGTTGTGAAGAGGAGTGCCGTTTCACGGGGCAGTCAGGTGTGGGTCATTAATTTTCAGTGCTGTTGTTTAACTATTAATGAGGTCATGGCCCCCGGGCAAGACTGACTTTACCTATCAGATGTCTCCCCTCTCCCAGAAGGCTGTTCACCTTTAGTCAGAGCTCTCCTCTAATAATTGTCCCGGGCAGCGTTCACACGCCATTGCCTCATCTCTTAACCTCAGCTTCTTCTAGATAAGAAATAATTCCTCCTGCCCATCTCTCCAGTCATCCATCTTCAGTAGGGCCCATAAAACAGAGCCATTCCCATTTTCCATTAACCTCTATGTCCTGAAACTCAGAGGCATGTATGCTTTCTCTTCTTCCTCAGCAAGAGGCATCTATTAGCCATCATTTTCAGGAGGCCTTAAATTATGCAGAAAAGGCAGGCATCACCCTCGTTGACCTAGCCACCTACTTTACCTTTTATTTCTCTCCTATTTACCATTAGAGTTGATAATTTGTAGAACTCAGTAAAGTAATTCACAACTGTCAGCATCTTTATTATATTGCAGCCAACAGCAGAAATAGTAACCTGAAGGGATATCTACTAAATCAAGATTTCTGTAGCATAAGCAGTGTAAATGAATTCCTGCACATTACATTATTATTTTTATAATGTCTTTATTAAAAAGGAAAGGAGAGGATGCCTATTTAGAACAAGCACATCACATCCAAAGGCTAATAGAAGCTTAGGGTTGGAAAAAAAGCACATTAAATGTTCTAAGCCCCAGCTCCTGCCCATTTGGAAGGGCTTCCACGTCCTCAGCAGGTCAGCAGGTGGTCTCTACTTGGCCAGGATCTCACCAGCAGTCCAGGGGTAATTACTACCCCTTCTTCATCCTCTTCTTATTTTCTAGAGCAGCACAGAAAAAGATCTACTCTGTATGACAACCCTTCAGGGAGTGGAGAGTAGGTATCTTGTTTCCTGACATCATCTCTCTTCCAGCCTAAACCTCTCCAGGTTCGTCAGCTGTTCCTCACCTGTCATGCTTCCCGCAGACCCACCATCCTGTCTGCCCCTTGCATTTGTCAGTAGATGTTTTCAAGGGGGCATCCCAAGCCCTGCAGTAGGAGTGATCTGGCTATACAGAGTTTAAGGTGCAGGTCCTATCTCTTGATTCAGCCTCTAGAGGTTAGGGCACAGCCCCGTCTCACTGGTTCATGGTGAGCTTGCAGTTTACCATAATCCCTCAGACTAATTCACAGGAACTTTACTTAAGGTAGAAACTTTCCTCCCTTTTGGCTCTAACGTAGCTGAATTTTCTGAATCTTGAGTGCAGGATTTTTTTTTTTTTTAAAGTCTTTATCCAAGAGCATCTTGTCTGATTATAAATCTGTTCTCTTTCACAGTTTTGATTCTTTGGCAAATTTAATTTTAAAATTCTCTATATTAAAGCATCTATACTGGTAAAATATACACATAAGGCAAAAGGAAATAATACACCTGGATGCCTTTTCACCAGCAAGGCCATGCCAGCTGCCTTTTATCAGTGCATCCTATATGCCAGTCCCAGCCTGGAACCGTCACACACATTCTTTCTCATCCTTGAAACAAAAGTATGAGGTGGATATTGTTGTTGCCCCCTTGACAGGTGTGGGAGCCAGACTGAGAGACGTGAAATGACTTACATGAGGCCATGACAGCTAGGAAGTTGCATAACCGGGATTCAAGCCCGCATCTCTCACTTGGTCTCTCTTGCCATTCTTTCTGCCTTGGTGTCTGTGTTAAATTGTTTATGTTAATTTGCTTTTAAGATAAGTTCCCATATTCCTCACTATTTGACAGAGGCCATTCAAAACCTCAGCAGGCCAATGGAAAACAGACTGAGAACAAAACATTCCTGGACTAGAGATAATTCACACCATACATTATCTGCGGTGGTTATTGATACTTTTTACAAAGGCTTTGATTCTCTTAACTTCCAGACATATGGTTGAATTGCACCCCCTAATCCACTTGAAATTCGGTGTGACTGTTTGCCATTCAGTTCTGTTTTTAAAAAAGCTGCTACCCACTAATAGGTCATGATCCATGCTTTGAAAAGCCTAAAACCTATCTCGTGCCTTCGTCTATCTATAATAATTTATTGTATATGATAATGTCATCCCTTTAAACCTAAATGTCTGTATACGATATGACAAAAATCTTAAGTTTTGTTGGCAATATTTTTGAGCATAGTAACATGATTGAGAGAAATGCTAAACACTTAATTTTCAGATGGTTTTTATTGTTGTATTTAGGAAGAATATTCCAGCTGTGAGAAGATGGAGAGAGAAAATTAATGAACTATTAATGCAGCCAAGGATAGAAGTGCATGGAGGTTAGCTAGAGGGTTCCTTGTTTTTGAGACCATCACTTCAGACTTGTATTACATACATAATATGCCATAGTTGGAGTGGCAAGTTACATCCTTCCATTTTTATTAAATTCTGAGTTTTGCCTTTTTTTTTTTTTGACATGGACTTTTAAGAGCACTTAGGAGATGCTCTGAGTAAATTAATTGATGTTTATTTTGATGGCAATAAAACAAACACAAACAAACCCCCAGAATTGGTTCCTAATCATGAATAAGCTGTGTGTCTCTAGCTTAGTAAAAGCCATTGTTATTTTTCACTTCATAGCTAATGTCCCACAGAATAAGGACCGAGGTCCTGTTTCGGGCTTAGTTTCAACATTGAGGTCTGCAAGTGAGGAAGGATGTTTTCCTGTGTCATCCCAGTCAGTTGCCACAGCAAGCCTGAGAGGTGAGCAGGGTGGGTGCCCACTGTTCCCATCTCACAGATGGCTAAGAATATGACGCCTTCTGGCCTTTCTGTAAATTAACAGCTCCGTGTCAATTTAGAGAGAAGACTTTGTGTTAACAGGAGGGGCAGCACTGTTTCCTCTAGTCCGTCTACTCACCAGGCTTTGTTTCCTGGAAGTCCTTTTATTTCCTGGTTTCTGAAAGAACATCTGTGAAGAATGCTCTGAACACCATTTACTTCTGGGGGTGAAAGTAACAGCGTCTTTCATGTTCCATGGGGGCGGAGAAGCCCCGGAATCATACTTGGCTGCCTGATGTGGCCACTGTCAGTCCTTACCTGACCTTCTGTATACCCTGCACATTTCTCCACCTTAGTTTTCACATCTGTTACACGAGGTTATTATGAAAACTCCCTATTTGCCATATATCGTCGTTGTGCATCTGAAATAAGAGCACGTACTTGAGAATACCCTGAAAAGGTAAATTAATGTTATCAATATAACGGTATTGAAATTGTTATTATTTTTCCTCCTTCCATTCTCCCACCACACACACACACACACACACACACAGGTAGGAGAATCTTAGTCTTTTTAGAAGAAAATAAAGTTTATCTGAATAACCACAAGAACATGGGATGTTTGGGTTTTCTAGTTCTTAGACAAAATGTAAGGCCATATTTTTAGGCCAGAAACTTAGAGGGGGAGGGGAAAGGGGGTACAACTGATTTTTCCCAGCACAAAATCTTTTTCTCCTGTGGAAAGCTGGTATTTCTAGTGAATATAGCTGGCTACTCTGTAGCGACAGTGTAACTATACGTGGTACCTATGTCCATTATATTAAAAGAACAGTGTAGGTAGAGTCTCTCTTCTTTTCACTTTGAACTACTTGTCATAACTTGGAGACTTTTCTAATGGCTTGACAGAGTTTTCTTGGCACTCTAAGCTATTGTACTACTATTGCTGATGAAACTAGAATTTCACATTGTACTTCCTCTTTACCCTCGTACTCCTCTTTTTACCATAACACCTTATTATTTAGGAATTTGCTTTCCTGATCTCCTTGGGATGACTTGCTACTCCACTGATTTAGTTGTTAGAATAAAATAATGTACTTTCACATTCAGAAGGAAATCCTGTTGTTATTCTCTATGCACTTTTCACTTGGGAAACTATTTAATCAGAGAATCTATTTATAATCCATGACTGACTATAAAAGCACACATAAAGATGATTTCTAGAAAGGCAGAACTCATGTAGCTTTTGCCTTATGGGATATTGCAGAGTAACCCATGCCAGAGGGTATCCATGTTCACATCCAGCCAAGTCTGGGCTGTTTGCTTTGTCCTGTCAGAGTGAGCAAAAATCCCATGTAGAGCCCAGCACTAGTTTCAGTTAGACTGTTTCCGTGTAAACCTCATGTTGGAATGAACTGATGAAGAGAAAATGTAAGTCTGGCCATAGACTCATGGAGCTACCACCAAGATCAGGCTTCTCTTCTGAGTCTTTGAGTCTTCTGGGTGCAATCTACTGTTACTGCAAAAAAACCAATGTCTTCCTCTTAAAATCAAGAATCTAGATTCTAGAATAATTCGGTAATGATACAGTTCTTTATCCTGTTAACTTCCTGGATAAACTAAATAACTTTCTGTTGTTTTCTGTGATCCTGTATTGATGGCTATAAGCAGTATAGTATCGTGTCTTTTGGTTGACTTTTTGGGGCAGTTTCTGGTCTTTTTGCATGCCCGTTATAAACAGTTTCTGCAAGGCAATGTAAATTTGATTGCTAATGAAACAAAAGCATTGGGGAAAAAATTTAGTAATAGGTTTTAGGAAAATCAGAGCACTTGGTATTGCTTCAAATTTGAGTGAAGTGATCATTGCCTAAAAAAAACATCCTTGAAATTGAAATATCCACATTAACATGTAAGTAGGGGAAGAGGAGATAAAGCAACATATATTGAATATGCCACATACACCATGTTTATATCCACCCTGTGTCTGCTGTTCTTATAGCCACCGTGTGCCGAGAACTGTGCTTCCTCCCATACATCCCCTCCTTAATCTTAAATCTCATGACCCTCGCAAATTGTAATATAACCATCTTCATTTTTACCTAAGAAACAGAGCTGAGAGAGGTTAGCTTTTCTGTCTGAGGTCCTGTAGGCAGTGCTGGATAGGACAGAAAAATCCCTTCAGAGCGTCTCCAACTCCGAAGCTCGTGTTCTTTTCCTTTACACTGTGTTCTTACTCGAAGGTTAATAAATATAATTCAAAAGTGCCATTTGTGTGTGACACACACATACATGCCTCATCAACATTAACAGTATGGATATAATTAAACACGGTGAGCTTATATGCTACTACCTCTTATGAATTTATTTACTACAATCGAACTTTCCCACATGACCTCCTGTGAGTATGGAGCACCTATTCAGAGAGTTATGAAAGATGTCACGAGGTAACAGTACAGCAAAGATAGATAGATACGGGTCTCACGGAGGTCTCTTCTGCATGTGTGGATTTTCTGCCGGCTCACTGAGGATGCCAAGTGAAGTTACCTCTCCTCAGTTCGAATTGTGAGGTCCAACTATACCTAACGTACAGAGTTCCAGTTGGGCTTTTTGTGAAGCAAAGGATTTTCCAAGTTCTCCTTCTACCTTCAGTGGATCGTCAGTACCATGAGAGCTGCGTTTAGTTAAGTTTACATTAATGAGGTGAATAGTGGATGATGTGTAAGTTCTATAGAATAGTCTTTGGTTTTCACCTACCTTAAGCCTGTTGTTGCATTTTTAACATGCTCAGACGCTTGTCTGTTTTGAGGCACTTTGTGCTCGGCCGTGACTCACTCAACCTGTGTGTGCCCTGGGCCTTTTTCTGACCTGGCAAACTAGTGTTTTGTCATTATTAATATCCCTTCCCACCTACTGAGTAATTGTTCTTACTGGAACAGCTGATGCCAAGAATGGCCTTTCGGTTACATCCAGTGAATCTTGTGCTCACAGATCTGGTTCATTGGGAACATAGGCGCGTAACTTCCAGTTAAAGAGTCACTCGCGGTAATTTTAAGTTAGAGACTGCACAGCTCAGTGACTTCACCTACGGTAATGTTTGGTGTGGGCAGAAAGAGGTTAAGTAGTATTATTTTGGTTGATTAACTACATGAATTACAAAACTGAAGAGCCCAAACCAGATTGATTTTCAAGACTGAAACCACCAGCATTAAAAAAAGCAGCTTTTAATCACTGTTTGTGCCCCCTTAAAGATATTCAGAAACCAACCTGTTACTGTAAGTTGCTGCACGATTTAATTATTTCTTATTAGAAGAGTGAAAGGAATTGGAAGAAAGGAGATATATCTGCTCTTGTTAATTGCAAGTGGTAATCCACAGTCTGCTTCTGCTACCTGTCATTCTTCCCTACCAACCAAATGGGAAAGCACCCATGCATTGCTCATTTGCATAAGGAGAAGGAAACTCTTTGTTACTGCAAAGGGATTTATTTCAATAAAGAAATAGAGTGAAGGGATGACAGATAAGTGCACTTAAACCTTCTGAGCATTACAGCAAGCTTGTCGAATTTGGGTACTAAATGTCTCTGTATTCTCTGTTAATGACGGAGCCTCTTGGTCAAACTGATGTTGTCCGTGGAACCATAATCCTCTCTTTATGCCACCTCATTGCTTCTTAGCAGGCGGGAGGCACAAACTCATTGCTAATTCTTTCGCTCTCCACCTGCTGGCCCCCTTGTGAACCGGAGCTTTGGAGTGATGTAGCCTTTTGGGCATTCACACAAAGAGCCAGGCACATTTGTGAGCCGTGTGCCTGCCGCAAAGCAGTGGGACAGCAAGAGTCTTAAACACATTTTAGATTGTTTTGCACTTAAACAAATGGAAGACACACAAATCGAAAATCTGAGACTATTTCTAAAAAATAAAGGAAGGACACAGTTTCAGTTTTCAGCTGATTGGTACCTTAGCCATTTCCTAACTCTAGATGATAATAAGATAGCTGCCCTTCCAGGGGGCCTGGGGTATGTGAACTGTTTATAAAGCAAAGGAAGAACAAGCCAATCAATCAGTCAATAAATAAATAAGTAAATGAAGGAAGGGGCAATATTTGAGGCTGTGTGAAGATTTCCCATTGTTGATTTAAAAAAGTAATAGCACTGATGGAGCTTACTTGGTAAAGTGAGCCATTTTGTCCCTTCTCTTTGTCTTCTGGAATCTGTATCCTTAGAAAATAAATGGTCTTAAATTCAGTGAGTCCTCTTTAGGTGTTGGGAATATCCTTCTTTCTGTTCTGTTAACAAGGCAGGGTCCCTCCCTCATGGAGTTTCATTTTGAATGGTTGAGCGGGGGAAGGAAAATAATCTTCAGATGAATGAACAAACAAGAGAATTGGAGATAGTGGTGATATGAATATGAAATAAGGGAAATAAAACTCAAGGATGTGATAGAAAAAAAGAGGTGGAGGAAAACTACTAAAATGGTTTGGGTGGTCAGGGAGATGATGACTCTGAGCTGGTCATATTTGAATTGAGACCAAAAACCTGAGAAAGAGCCAAAAGATAGAGGTTTGAGTGGCTCTGGGGGGCAGAGAGCCCTCAGTGACTTGTAGATGTTTCAAGAGGGTCTTCACATCCCCTTGTACCACAAAATGTGATGGTGGACCATGAAGTATGTGCATATATGTCTTGGAGATAGACATATCATCATTTTGAAACAAATGTGCATGCTGTTGGAATTAACCAAGTACGATCTCGTATAAAACTTACCACACAGAGAGTAGTTTTTGTCATTCTGCATCTTTTAGTGTTGAGATCGAAGAAACACAACTGCTTTCATGTCGGAGTTGTCATTCTTGAGAAGATTGGGTGCCAGTGCTGTATAGTAGTTATTGAAAGATGCATTCTGCTGCACGAGGCTGACTGGCCCACCCTTCTGTCAGAACAAGAGAGCATAGACAAATGTTAGGTCTAATGATAAAATGCATGCATTCCTATTCCCCTAGATTCAAATCCCAGTACACTTATCTGATAAGTAATATTTATGGACTAAATTTAAGAGGGTGGGAAGCTTAGAAAATAGATAATAAGGGTGTTTTATTCGATATGATTCATTTAAATATTGTGTATGACTGTATGGCCAGGATATGAATAACTAGTAACTACCCTGAGTTATCACTATAAAGATAATTTTTTAAAAGAAATAGCAGAAACATTTTGATCTGTAGTCATTACTATCAATTCACTGTGCTTTGGGCACACCTGAATGGTACTTAGCAGGCAGAAACATGATCTCACACATTCCTGAAAACTTGCTAATTGTAGTTTGAAGGCCAGCTTTTCTTGTACGGTACCTGTTCAGAGGAAAGTCTTGCGATGACAGAATTATTCAGTTCAATCTGACAAACATGTATTGAGTCTTTTGAAAAACTCACTAGGGGGGCGCCTGGGTGGCTCAGTCAGTTAAGCGGCTGCCTTCGGCTCAGGTCATGATCCTGGGGTCCTGGGATCGAGCCCCACGTCCGGCTCCCTGCTTGGCGGAGAGCCTGCTTCTCCCTCTCCCTCTGCCTGCCACTCTGCCTACTTGTGCTCTCTCTCTCTCTGTCAAATAAATAAATAAAATCTTAAAAAACAAAACAAAACAAAAAAACTCACTAGGAGTTTTCATCTGCCTACCAGGTAAAAGACAGAATAGTTGATTTGGACTAACCCGAACACAGGTACCAGTAGATGCTCAGTATTTTGTATCTGTCCTCTTGAGAATACTATCATCTCAAGTGTACTGACTGTGTGTCCAGGCTTTTTTTTTTTTTTTTTTTAATATACTGTTTTAAAGTATTTTCATTTTACACCTGAGACAGTTAAGTATTTTGATTTTTTGAAGTAACTGGTTCCTTGGATTCTTTATTATTAAGAGGCTTTATTGTATTACAAACAAAAGCCTTGCCCTTTTCTCGGGCACGTTGATTTGTTGCCTGGATAAAGCTTTTAGTGACAAGCCAGATGTGGTATGCAAACAGACTCCACCAGTGAGTATGGCAGGAGAAAGCCTGGAGTACAGTACATGAGAACAGCTTTTGTTATACCAGAGTGACACGGTGATTTATGAAGTGTCAAACCCTCTTGCCTTTGAAGAATTCCGGCCTTCACATCTGTCTTTCATGTTTATTTCAGTTGTCCTGGTGACACACTGTCCCTGCAAGCCCTGGAATGGTTCTGTGGACCTTGTGGCGCATGAATGGAGGGTCGTTTCCCCCTTTTTGGGATGGGGAAACAAAGCAGTGAATGAGAAATCAGGAGAGAGTGGGAAAGTGAGTCACTATGCTCTGTCACACCTCACACCCCAGAGCAGTGCTTAGACTTCAAAGGGGAAAGGAAGCTTTCCTGCAAGGGGTTTCAGTTTTGGGGGGTCTCAGAATGAAAATGCTTGAACAACCCTTTCTTTTCTTAAGATTATTTTTTTAAGTGAAAATATTCAAATAAATGCACGTAAGCCAAGTTGAATTCTTTTTTAACTCCGATCGTCTTTGGAATACTTGCTTTGTAGTGTATTTATGGCGTTCAGTTGGATGTGTAATTTTATATTTTTCTGCAGTGTGGGTTTTTTAAGGGGAACATATCACTCCATACCCTCAAACAAAGAACACTCATTTTTTTGGATTTGGAAACAAAAACACTCTTTTTTTTAAAACCCTCCGTGTATTTTTTTCCCCTTAGATCTTCGACACCCTACATGTCTGTTTATTGTTTTAGTATCATATAGAAATTCTGAACAGGGCTTTCTACAGGATGAAGTAGATTAAGTGAGAAGTTTTCCAAAAGGATTAAGTTAGGAAAAACCTAGGGTGACCTTGTCAAGACAAGATTATTTTGATCCTTTGGAATGGTTTGAGTTTTCAGGTAAAAGAGTCACAAAAAGGAAAATTTCCATTTTTGTGAAAATCTACATTTCAGCGTATATACTCCCATAGTTTTAATTGATATCCTATGAAGCAGAATCGGCAGTTGGACCATGATTCTACTTACCAGGCTTTGACTGGTAAAATGAGGGTCTTTTGATGTTAAAATTCAAGTGGGCAGCAGCTGAAAGGTGGTCTCATTGGTATGTGCAAATCTAGCACAGTGACCAGAAAACCCAAGTTTCTGATGGCAGCTGTGTTTGTGGACCTACAAGAGTGACCTCTTCCTTGGCTGAAGTCGCCTTCATTAAACTAATTTAATAACAGATCATGGAAATAGTTTTATTCTCTGTAACCACATATCCCAAACATCGTTATATCAAACAAAACTGGCTGGGTGTTCTTGTTAAATTTGGGATCTTCAACTGTAAGGATCTTGGGAATAACTCACATGGTTCCTCTTATGACTGGAAATATAGAAAAGACTTTTCGTTGGGTTTCTAGGAATTCAAGAATGACAAGGAGATAAAGTTGGCTTTGTGACTTAAGGCTGTGGTTTTTTGCCTTTCAGAGGTGCCTAATGAAATTAACATTGCCACATGTCAAAGAAACCAGTGTTGCTTTTCCGAAATGTCTAGAGCTTCAGCAGCTCATAAGGATGCTTTTGGGAGCTGGGGTTACTGAAGTGCACCTAATGGAAATGGCTACAGGGTGCCTTGCCTCTGGCAAAGGAAGATCCTTGCCCTGGGAATTTTTAGTTGTCTTTTTTTGGCCCGGTGTACCTCAGCTTCCCAATGGGTACTAATTGACTGGGAATGTCACTTGCAATCCTTGAACCTCCTTCCGCCCACCAGTCCCCCAGGCTTTGCCTGTTACATTGTTCTCCATAGTAGCTGCCCTTCTATTAAGTATGGTCAGGACCCTGGAGCTCTCCTCTCAAGAGATGTGTGTGCATTATCAACCTTTCTACCAACACCAAAATCCTGTCAATCACACTGACCTCCGGGGGCCTCCAGCAAGCCTGGTAAACAAGGGACCGATGTCTGCAATGGCTTTTTATTCACTTTTTTTTTTTTTTGGAGTGGGGCTTTCTAATTATTTGGTTGTGTATGCAAACACTGAGGGAGCATTAGGCACATCAAGTGGGCTCTCCTTTTATTAGGAAACTCTTTTATTTTCTAAATAGAATATGTCAAACATATTCTTTCCTTTTTAGACAGTTAACCTTTCATCTCTCCTGTAGCAGAGATTCCAGTCTCTGGGGCTTGCTAATTTTGTATTTGAAATATTCTAAAGCAGAAGGAAAATGCTGTTTACAGTACCTTCATTAAAAAGCTTTTAATCGTGTTTTGTAGCTGCATGTATAGTTTGGATCCCTGCTGGGTACACTTCATTACACGAAAAAAACACAGTATTTTTAAAAGACACACCAATAGGGCGCCTGGGTGGCTCAGATGGTTAAGCGTCTGCCTTCGGCTCAGGTCATGATCCCAGGGTCCTGGGATCGAGTCCCACATCGGGCTCCCGGCTCAGCGGGGAGCCTGCTTCTCCCTCTGACCCTCTCCCCTCTCATGCTGTTTCTCGCTCGCTCGCTCTCTAAAAAATAAATAAAATCTTTAAAAAAAAAAAAAGACACACCAATAATCCCAACCCAGTTGTACCTTGACCCTGACAATTGAGTAGACAAAGTACTTCTATAGTGTTCACACTTACTAGACTATAATGAAAATGTGAGTTCACTAGATCGGAATGTGTTTCTCAGTGACTTCCAACCTTCTGGTTTTCGAGAAAATCTTTTTATGCAGCCTCCTTAATTTCTTTCTCACACGTTATCACATACATTGAGTAATAGTACCGCTTACAATATGGCTTAGCATAGAAGATGGTTCAGGCATTCTGCAGTTTCATCCGTGTGCAGTGGTTCCCGACTCCTATCTTTGCATGCACAGAAAACTCTAATATTTATAGTGCGCACTGGAAGAGGCTAAAGGCAATAGTGACAATAGCAGACACTTGGGAAGTGTTTGGCGCTTTAAATGTCTTCAACACTGAATTGAGTGCTTACAACAACTCTGAGGTAGGTGCTACTATTATTTCTGTTACAGATGAGGAGACTAAGCACAGGGCGTGCCTTCAAGTGACTGGCCCTGAGGTCATAGAACCAAGCAGTAAGTTTCTCCCCCCCTGGACTCAGACCGTCTGGCCCAGGGTTCAGCTTGCCCCTGTGCTGTGCCCGACACCCCTCAGACCTTCTTCTGGCTCATCACGAATACACAGGAGTGGGGAGAAGAACAGAAACCATAATTTGCACGATGGACACATCAGTTCTTCTCGTCTCTCCCTCCACACTATAAATTATACACTTTTATAGATACTGAACTATTCCCCCCCTTTTCTTAAATCAGCTTTATTGACATGGAATTTACATACCACAAAACTCAAGGGGTTTAAATGTGTAATTCAGTAAATTTTAGTATATTTACAGAGTCATACAATCTAATCGCTGCAGTCTAATTTCATAATGTTTCCCTCATCCTGATAAGAAGCTTTGTGCCTATTTACAGTCCTTCCCCATTCCCACCCCAGCCCCAGGCAACCTCTGATCTACTTTCTGTCCCTACATACTTGCCTTTTTTGCACATTTCATATTAATGGAACCATACAACACGTTGTTTTGGGTCTGACTTCTCTCACTGAGCATAATGTTTTTGAGGTTCTAGACTCTGAACTTTTATGTATGTAAAATGTTTCATTATTTTCAGACATCTTTCAAATGTCTTCTAAAGCTGCGTCCGTAGGAGTGCAGGGGTTCTAGTTTTACTAAATGCTGTGGTTTATAGCCATCACACCAGGGTTAGGTGGTCCTGCTGGAGCTCTGAAGTTTACCATTGAGGGGATCATCATCATCATCACCACCATCGTCATCATCTTGAGCCTCCCAGATAATTAAGGGTTTGGATAAAGGCTTCATGCTATTTACGACATCCTTTCATTTTACAATTGTATATGTACCGGATCAGCTAGACAGTTGGAGAGGTGCAAAAGTTGTTAACACTGTGAAAGTAATAAGTTGAAGGCATTTTTTCTTATATTAAAAGTTAAAACACTAGTTAAATTAACAGATTAGCAGAACCACAGGTTTTGGGGGGCATTGTGTAGATACCAGCCGGACATTGGGCCTTACTTTTGAGAATTAGGCTCTTAATTCCTTGTATTCTAACTGCTTAAAAAAAACAGGACTCTACAATGCCTAGGACTGTGTAGGTCATTTGAATTGTAAGGATAAGTAACACAACATAGAGGATAATTCAACAAATGGATGATATAACAAGCTACATAATGAAATCAGCTTTGTTCATTTTAAAACTACTTTGCAATGATTTTCAGTTGCCCTGTCTTGGATTTTCCTGTATACAATGTATCTTGTAGATGGATAGATACCTTTGGGGCATGAGCATCAGTAGGACCAGGTTATGAGATTAGGAAGTACCCAGAGTTCTAGATTATAATTCATTGATTTGATTTGTGGAGTCCAGGCCTTGAGTAGATAGAGCACTTCGAGAGCCATTGCCCATATCTTGCTCTCATGTGGAAAGTAGAATCACATTTGGGGAGATGCTCTTTTCAAGAAATAGTAAATTTTCATTCAAAAATAACTTCTGAGGCACTGTCCTAAGTGTGGGGAATGCAGCAGTGAGCGAGTCTGTGTGCTGCACAGCTATGAAGTGAGGGCCGTGGGACAGCCATCTTAATTTCACGGTCAGGAAAGTTTTCTCCGATGAGGTGAAGTCTGGGGAGTCTCAGAGGAGGCCAGGAGTAAGTAAGTCATGCAGATTTCTGGGAAAAGACACTTGGAGGCAGAGGGAATGGTGCGATTAAATGCCTTGGGGCCAGAGCATGTTCCTAGTGTGGCTGCAGTAAGGGGGGGTGGCAGGTGGGGGTGGAAGGCTGGGTAGGAGATTGCCAGAGGTGAGGAAGGGAGGGGACTGGAGAGTCAGGTCAAGCAGGTCCTCCCAGGCCCTCTGAGGAGTCTTAGGCCTTCACTCTGTATGAGGCAGGATCCAGTGGAGGGTTCTGAGCATTTCTCTTCCCCGTGTGAAGAATAATGGGTTTGGGTTTTTTTGTTTTGTTTTATTGTGCTTGTCAATAAAAATGGTTGGCACATTCCTGTTTTTAGGGTTACCGCTGGCCATTGCATGGATGGTTCCTTTCTTAGGGAAAACTAAATCTCCCCTTTTATGTCTCTCTTCAGGTCGTAGAGAAGTTTGGATTAAACACAAGCATTGCACAAATGTTTCCCATTCTAGGTAGGCCAGTGTGAACTCTGCCTACCACGAGAAAGGGGAATTCACTTCACATGAAACAGTAACTACGTTCTCTCCACGTTCTTCTAGAAGCAGAAAAGCGCACAGATTTGTTTCTGATTGTGTATTTGTAATTTCCCTTCAGATGGATCTCTGTTGAATTCCCAAGTGAATATTCCGATCAGGAAATCTCCCCCTGCTGGGGGTGGCGGTGGGGGCTGGTCTCAGCACTGTTTCTTTAACCCTGAGAGATCAGGGGTGTCGATGACTTGGTGCTAGGAGAGAATGGAAGGTGGCTTGGGGTTTTATGAAGGAGCGGGAAACCGCTAAGCGTGGGGACAAGGATGTCGTTTAGCATGACAGGCACAGCACAGCCCAGGACTGTGTTCTCTTGTGTTGTAACGTCTCCCCCCCCCCGGTCCTGGATGTTTTCGGGTTGAGCACAGATGTTCAGGAAACGAGTTCCAGCACCAGCACCGGTGTGACACTGACCCAGGCCTGCTTTGTAACATCCTCTACTCTTCCTGTACCTCGAAGATCAGCTTACATGCGACACTTACCCCATCTCCCCTCTGCCTATTCACCCAGCGTTTCTTGCCCTCCACCGGAGCGTTTGGAATGAAAGGGAAACCATATGGAGCACTGTCTCTCGCTGGCAAGTCTGTTTTGAATGGGCAGGTACCACTTGCCTCTCTGTGTAGAAGCATCTTACGAATCCGCGAGTGGAGTTTTGCAGGCTTGCAAGAAGCGGGGGCCCCACAGCACCCGTCATGTAAAATAAATAAATGAACAGTTGATTTCAGTGGGGCATCGGTGTCCTATTTTTAGAACACCATGTTTTCTTCCAGGGCTGTTCAGGTAGTTCTCATTTTAAAACTCTAACATCTGCCTGGCATACGGCTTCTGACATCTGGCTTCCACTTGCTAGACAATAGGGACACATGGACTAATTTCCCCATCTTTGCAATGGGACAGTACTTGTTTCTGGAATGCTGGAAAAAGGGGGAAGGGGGCACTTAGGTAGCAAAGGATATGAAAGCATACTGGAAACGAAACCCACAGAACCAACATGCTCATCACATTTTATTATTCGTTGAGCTCCCAAGTAAGCGTTTCCTTGTAAATCTCAACAGGCATTTTATTTTGATCCAGTTTAACACTCTCTCCTCTTGGCTCAGGAGGGTACTAAGCTGCCTCTCTGGAAAAAGCCTCCTCCCATTTCCAGTCCAGAATTTCTGACTGCATTTGTGCTTAAAGCACAGCAGCTGGAACTGGCGCGCGGTTGAAGTACTTGAGCTGGAGAAGCAGGGTCTTTTTTTTTTTTTTTTTTTTTAAAGATTTTATTTATTTATTCGACAGAGAGAGAGCACAAGCAGGGGGAGCAGCAGGCAGAGGGAGCAGACTCCCTGCCAAGCAGGGAGCCTGATGCGGGGCTCGATCCCAGGACCCCGGGATCATGACCTGAGCTGAAGGCAGACGCTTGACTGAGCCACCCAGGCGCCCCAGAAGCAGGGTCTTAAGGCAAGCGGAGAGAGCACACATCACCGTGGGTGGGTGAGGGTCCCCAGCCTGGGCCCTAGCTCCAGTCCTCTCTGCGGGTCCTGGTTTGGCTCCCAGCTACTGTGTACATAAATGCCCACAAACGAGGGGGCAGAGCCACTCACAGCAGAAACAGCCCAAAGGAGAGACATAATCAAAACTAGCTCACTTGGTGACTTCTTCACCAAAGAACATAGACTTAAATTCACAGTTGGTTCTCCCTACAGCAATTTTAGGTCTTCAAAAAGCTTCACAATTATTTTTATTACTTGGTAAGCAACCCATGTGGAGGTAGTTCAGAGTGAACAACTTGAGTTGTACAAGAGGTTAAGTGATTTATTCAGAAAGAGTGGTTGGCAAGGTTACCTTTGTATTCAGAACAGCATTCTTGGTGGTTACTGCAGTAAGATGGAGCTGTCACCCTAGAGTTAAGGTCTTGTACATACTTGAGTGAAAACACCTCTGTCCTTGTGTTGGTTTGACAAAACTCTACCTCACTGCTCGGTTTTAATGGAGTCGTCATTAAGAATCTGCACCGTGTCCTCAACTTCTTAACCTGAGTGAGCAATTTCAGCTTTGTGTCTTCTTTGGCTTTCTGTATGATGGGCCTATAAGATCCTTAAGCTTCTAGAGAAGATAGAAAACAGGGAAGAGCATTGACTTCAAAGTATGTGAAGAAAAAAACCAGGTGTTTTTCCCCCTCAGCTTGCAAATCAGTTGCTTCTACCTAGACTGTTGGAGCAATTTACACCCTACTGAGGAGGCTACGTGGGGTTCTTGAACTATAGAGCGTGGATTGATTGACAGCGCCGTCTTCAACTACAACAGAGATGGAGTGAGCATTTATACAGACTCAGTGGGGTGGGACTTCCCTGTTGAATGCTGCTTTAGGTCTTTTCAGCCGAATGCCATTTACATCTGCCCACCATTCGAAATCTCCTTTGACTTTCTGCTTCTTACAAAAGCAAGTAGAACAACTGTTGCAGGCACCAGAGATAGCATCATGGCATTTTCTTCATTTTCCCAAAATGCACCTTTTGGGTGTTTTGTGCTCAGGAGCTTAAGGAAAAGTGGGTCTTTTCAAATGAAAATTTTGTAGTCTTACAATGCATTGGGAGTGGATGGGGCTATGATTGCTTCTTTGCCCTTTGAACAGACCACAGCCCTACACGATAGGAGCCACGTTATAGTCAGCTTGGTGGTTGTTTTTGAAGAAAGTAATAAAATGTATGTGCGGAGAGATGGTAGCTCCATTTTTGTGAGTTTGTTTTTAATGGACAGTTTTGATGTTACATAGGCAGTTGTGGTAAGGATGAATTTGGAGCTATGCCATCAGACAGTTAAGGTAATTCACAGATGTAAATTTAAATTAAAGGAATTTTGTACTTTATTGTGAAATAAAGGGCTATAGAATGTTATAAATGGACAAGCATAGGAAGTCAGTACAGCAAAATACATATCAAAAGCAAATGTATTTTGCAAGATGGATTAAACCATTTAGGAGTTCAAAACATCCTTGATATCAACATCATTTTTCCAAACTGTGTGAGAGGGTTATATCCAGGCATGCAGTTATGTTGAAATAATTATATAATCGTTGTGATGACCATGTAACCCACATGGTTGAGTTTACCAATTAGTTTATCAGTTTTGGTATCTGAGAATACTCTAAATCGAGAAGAGCTTTCTGATCCTGACAGATTCCTGACTGGATGGTTCATTGTCATTCTGGTCTTTACATATCATTTTGGAAAACCTGATCATAGCTTTTTTTGAACACCATGTTTTAAAGCTTGCATCCAGGGAGGTTTATATGAAGTTTGGGCAATTCTGGTCTTCGGCGCCTTTTTAAAATAACTGCAGTTTTGAAATCATGATGTCTCAAGGACTCAGTTTTCTAAACCCTGACCCAGTCTTTACAGTTTATTTATTCATCCATTTATTCAAGAAAACGTATTAAGCACTTACTTGTCATTAACATTTAATAATTTCTGATAGCTACCAGAGTGTTCACATTGTAGCATACAGTGAAATGGTGATCACATAGCAGATTCTTAATAAGTAATGGCCTCACCATTACCATGAATTATTCAGTCATTAACCATTTATATTTTGACTATTATGTGTCGTTCAATACAGAAATATTTAGTGAGCATCTACTGTGTGTCAAGAACTCATCTAGGGTCTAGTGATTGAGTAAAAGAATGTAAGAGGCAAAAATTTCTGCCCTGGTGAAGACACATTCCAGTGTTTTCAAATACATTTTAATATCATTTGATAACCATACTGATGTATATGAGTGTTCTTTTTAATGAATGTAGAAAAAGTTGGCACCATGTGTATTCTTTTGTGTTGGTTCTTTTAGATGAAAAGAACTAGTAGTTATTAAAGAGTCTGAAAGGGGTATAAAAAGAGATCTAGTCTTAGGTTTTAACAGGATATAAAATAAGCAAAATTTCATTAAAGACTAACATGTCATGCTAGTCCACATTGTTATGTAATTGACACAAATTCTGATTAGTTCCCCAAGAGAAAGCAAATAAATTTATAAGAATAGCACTTTGTTCAAATACAATTTTAAAAAAATTGAAGTTTGCTCCTAGATAATTGAGACTACAATACTCAAAATATCCATTTAATTGAGAGAAAGTATGAATATCAGAATAATTATGACATACAATAAAGAAATACTACAAAAAATAAACACATGAATAATTTAATGAAATGTTTTAAGTAGTGGAAAGCCTAATTCCTTAATGATACTGGAAATGAGAAAACAAATTAACTTAATTAAAAATAAATATTGAAACACCTTTAAGTAAAAGTAAGTGTAGAACTTTTTTCTCATTAATATAGAAAAACAGGATTTATTCATTGCACATACTTGTATTACTAGCTTTTCGTATACTATTTTCTGTTGGAAAACAGTGTTGGCTCTACCTTGCTTATTAACCCTTAATTTTAAGAATTTGCTAATTAAGGGGCACCTGGTGGCTCAGTCAGTTAAGCATCCGACTCCTGATTTCGGCTCAGGTCATGATCTCAGGGTCCTGAAATGAGTCCCAGGTCAGGTCCCCTGCTCAGCAGGTAGTCTGCTTCTCCCTCTGCCCGCCTCCCCGCCCCCCACGCCCCCGCCATAAGCGTGGGCTCTCTTTCTCTCTCTGAAATAAGTAATAAAATCTTTAAAAAAAAAAAAAAAGAATTTGCTAATTAAGGCTATTGCTGTTTCTCAGTGGCCAAAGATGATCAGAAAATGGCAAACTTGACCTTGATATTTCAGCTCTTGCCACTTTGAGAACCATGAAGCCATTCTGAACATTTGTCTGCAGTTCATGTGTTTGAGGCTGTCATAATATAGATGAGGCCTGGGCTTATATTTAAAAAGCATACTAAGCAACTGAAGAAACTATGCAGCATAAGACATATATGGAAATAGTGCTTTGCACCTAACAACTCTGTGATATCTATAGTGCCTCTGTGTGTGTGTGTGTGTGTGTGTGTGTGCGCGCGGCGTGTCCTCACCCTTAAGTACTGAAATATCCAGAGAGCTGCTTCTGTAATCTGGTGACCTTGTGCCTGAGAACCTAGGATGTTCACATGGTAACTGTGGTCACTGAAGGTGGATGCTTTTTGAACATAAGGACTGGCATTTTTTCAGTTATATTCTAAGAAGCCTTCCATCTGCACTTCACTTGGCTCACGGTTCCACGGAGAACAGAAAGATAAAGTGCACGCTTAGTTGAGTGGGAGGAGGGAGGAGATCTGATTTGGCCAAAGGCATTCTACTGTGAAGTTCCACAGATGATGGGAGAGATTCCTTTCTCATGGGTAACTCCTCATTTTCCTGTGAGATAACATAAGCCCTGAAGACAAATCTTTTTTTTTTTTCTTTTTAAGATCCTTATCTCTACACTGGTTAGATTCCATCTCATCTCCTTTCCTGGACTTCCTAGGCATGCCAAAGCCCACAGCTGGTCAGTCTTGCTTATTCCAGAGTATCACCGTCTGGTAGAAATATAATGTGAATGAACTACTATATAATTCTAAGTTTTCTCATAGTTAAAAATTTTTTAAAGATTTTTGTATTTGAGAAAGACAGAGCACAAGCGGGGGGGGGGAGTGGCAGGCAGAGGCAGAGGGAGAAGCAGGCTCCCCTTCGAGCAGGGAGCCCCATGTGGGGGTCGATCCCAGGACCCTGGGATCATGACCTGAGCCGAAGGCAGACACTGAACCAACTGAGCCACCCAGGCGTCCCTCTCATAGATTAAATTTTTTAAAAGCCAAAAAAAAAGGTGAAATTATTTTTGTAATTAATCTGCATATCCAAAATATTATCATTTCACCACTCAATCAAAATAAAAAATATCTATGAGATGTTTTATATTTTTTATAAGTCTTCAAAATCTGGTGTGTATTTTACACTTACAACAGATAGTAGAGATGTGAACGTCCAGAGAGTAGGGCTTGCTTTGGCCTCTTGACTTACTTATTTCTGAACCCTCCTCTACCACTGCATTGCCTGGCTAGGTTTGTAATGTAGGCTGCTGAATGAATGAATGAATCAATGTTCCATTTTAATTGGCTCTACTGCTTTAAACTTCTAAAGCTCATATAGCTATTACTGAAGAGTTAAAATTTGTTTTCTGTCAAAATATACTAGAAATTCTTTTTATAGTGTAGTCACATTTATAGCTCTAAGAGATGGCAGAGGCAAAGCAGTTAGGAGACTAGGTTTATAATGCATATTGTACTAGCAACCTTCTGTGTGACTTAAGGCATGATTGCATAACTTCTCTGTTCCTCTCAATCTAATCATCCATAAAATGTTGTGGAATTAGGTTACTTCTCATGTCCTTTCCCACTGTGATTGTATAATTTGTTTTTGAACAAATGCATTTTTTCTTTTGACAGATGATATTATAGAAGAATAATAGCTCTCCTTTGCTGACCTTTGCACAACCTGTGATGATTTTTATGAATGTCTTTTGTATTCCATATTCTGTTCATTTTCAAAAATTGAGATTCTATCCCTGAAGATGATGGCATTGTTTTTTGTATCCTTAGCACAAAAGATCATAAAGTAGCAATGGATGTTAAATGAATTTTTATTTACATTAAAAACTGTTAGTTATAGTTCACTTGGTGACAAAAGGTGGGATATTTCAGCAAGTAGTGAGTGTTTCAGCTGCCTTTTTTTCTTACTGAAGAAATTCTGAGTGGATTTCACCCTTAAACCAGATAGTGCATATTTTTCCTCATTCACCTTTAACTTTCCCTCAACTCAAAATGTTTTTTCTACCTTGCTCTTCTGGTCATGTCCTCTCCTTGCTTGAAACCCTTCAGTGCCCAAAAGAATACATTTAAGGCTCCTTAGCTTGGCATTAAAGGGACTGGCTGCTCAGGCTGGCCCTTCGGCCTGCCTTCCTCACTTTTCCTTGCACTGAGTCCCCCGTGAATCAGCCATTTCTGATTGCAGATTGATCTGCCCATCCCATCTAGATATGCCTCAGGCAATCCTTTCTCTCTGCCTTTGCCCATCTTCTCCTGCCCCCCCCCCCCCCCCCCCCAAACTGCCTCTCCTCTCCTCCTGTTATCAGGATCATTCCCATCCTTTAAGGCTAGATAGAGTCAGTTTCGAGCCCTGTCTTCACCCTAATCCATAATTTAGCAGCCTGTGCTGACATAAGCCTTATTCTTATTTGTCATGATCACATGTTGCCTTTAACAAACACAAACATTTATTCCAACAGATTTTGGACTATTTCTCCCACTAAGTTGCAGTGTTCTAAGGACAGGTTAATCTTTTATTTACTGCCCTATTGGATGCTGGATTCAAGGCCAGGCCCCAAACATAAAAAGGGCAAATAGGTAAGCAAGTAGTTAAAACATGGATAGGATAAATGCAAAATCTGGAATGTGTGCAGGGCACCTTGAGGGTCCAGAGGAGGGAGTGGACAGCTGTTCCTGAGGGAGATCTGGACAGGGTCCATGGGACTGATGATTTCTAAGCTGGGAGTCATTTAAGGCGGTGGGAACTGCGCTCATAAAGCATGAATGCCGAAAAGCCTGGAGCATTTCCTGTGCCTCCTTCATGGTCCTCCTTCCCAGCGATGTGGTGTAGCGATGGTGTGTGCAGACTGGAGTCGGATGGGCAGGTGTCCAGTCTTGGCCCTGCCACTTAGCTCCATCAACCTGAGCATGTTGTTGAGTCACTGTGTGCTTCCATTCCGTTCTCAAATGGAATATGGGGTGGATGGTAATTTACTTTAGGGAAAGCTAGAAGAAGAGAGAGTAGAAGGAAGGAGGAGGGGGTTTTAGATGAGTTAAATTCAGTAAAGAATTTAGAAAGTTCTTAATAATTGTTACTTTTATATCTCTCACTATTGATTCTTACAGTGCTTTGCACATAGAAGGTATTCACTGAATATTTACTGAATGATTGCACGATGCCACCCATCAATTAGTTGCATTCATACCCTTTGTCTGTTATGGAAGCCTACATTTTCTAGTGATACTTCTCAGTGATGTGACCTCTCGGTGCTGCGCTGCTTGTTTGAGGGCATGGGTGGGATGTGTGTGTGTCAATGATATGTGCTGGATTCATTTTGGCTCACGAGGGGAAATTTTTCAATTCTGAGATCAGTGACCTGAAACTTCTTGTCTGCTGTGCTTTCCAGCTGCCTAGATTTCTGATACAGCATGCCCTAAGCAGTGCTTGCAGATTTGTTGCATGGAGATCAGTACACAGTGTGCCTTATAGTGGCCCGTCTTTTGTGTGAGACTGTTCTTCTTTAATGAAATGTGTAGGAAATTAATAACATGGGGATGCCATGAAGCTTTCCTAAGTCATTTTAACTTAAATCATTTGATACTATGTTAAAATTGCCATTCATATAATGAAGAGTGGTTTTTTTTTTCCCCCACACGGATATACAATGCCGCTGCTTCACAAATTATGAACTATGAATATTTGCTTAGTAATAACAGGTCCCTCATCTTAACATTCATAGCATTTTTGCCTTAAACTGAGATTATTGCCAAGTCCACTTTCTCTTTACAGGACTTGCCTTTTATTATTAATGTCACAGTAGTGTTTCAGAACAAACTGCATTAAAAATACAGAAAACAAAGAGCTACTTCTTAATACACAGAGTAGCTTATTGAAGCAATAATTGAATAATAAATACGATAATATTTATAGAGCCATAATTTTACTAATTATATGGTAGGTTTTCCTGTTATAGCTATATTTTTTGAAACATTTTAAAATAAACTAGTAAGAATTATTCCTAAAGATTAAAATTCAGAGTCTACTAGAATAACAATGAAAACCATTATAATTGTACTTGCACAGATATGTGCCAGACCTTTTAGACTTGGTGTCTGAATAGGCTTCCTCAATTCTTTTTCCTGGGCTTTCACCAGACACGTTGGGGATAGGTAGGGAGCCTGTTCCCCTGATTTTACAGAGGGATGAATTGAATCACAGAGCAGTTAAATGATTTGCCCAGGGTTATGTAGTAATTAGATATTGTTATCTGTTTTGTTCATTAGATTATTCTGCTCAAAATGTTTACTCCTATAAGCATATATATTACTAGTACTTCTATAATCCATTTTCTATCTCTATACAAGATGAGAGGATAGCAGATCAAGTTCCCCATAGAGAAGGTACATGTTTTGGTAAGGTAGGTCTTGCACCTCATTTTTTAATAACATGTCACTAGAAATGTGTCCTTCCTTGAGAGCAGAGACACATTTTGTCAAATTCATTAATGGACTACATTTAACAAAAAAGTTAGTTTCATTTTAAAGCAGCCACCTTTTAAAACAATTATGTTAAAAGATACTTTAACTGTTATTAGTCTGTAATGCAAACCTGAAGAATGAAGCTCTTATTCAGATAATTTTTAAAATATTCCCTTCCCCAAATACTTTCATCCTGCCACAAGACAGACCTTTCTTTTGGGATTCCTTTTCTGCATGGCACAGAGTTCCTTACAACAAAAATACTTAACCAAGAAAGCTCTTCAGATAACTGATGTTTGAAAATGAAAATGAAATTTTCCATAATGTGACATTTTAAATCATGAAGAATGAGG
The DNA here is from genome assembly GCF_002201575.2 of Neomonachus schauinslandi. NCBI lineage: Eukaryota > Metazoa > Chordata > Mammalia > Carnivora > Phocidae > Neomonachus > Neomonachus schauinslandi. Next base: position 80,899,094 of record NC_058409.1, on the reverse strand, counting down.
AGAATTGTCTGATTATTGGTTTAAAAATAGTTTCATGCATGCTGTCATTGAAATCTTTAGATTTTTTTTAAAGGGTAAACAATTTTTTCTAGTGATAAATATCAATGATCACGAGGATAGCTTTAAAGTGATCGCTGATAGTTTGAGTTAAAAATGGCCTTACCTTTTAAGACCTTATTTCTTTAGAACTTAACTGTCTTTACATAGTTTGCCTCATTTACTTTTACGGCGTCCTTCTACAGGGATATGTGTGGGTGGCACAGTTTTTACTATATAGGTAGTGAAACCCAGGCATAGATTAAATGATTTACTCTTAATTTTATGCTGTCCTTCCCCCGACCCCAGGCAATTTCTAAGGCTTTATATTGCCATTATTCTGAGCAGTGCATAATTCAAAACAGTGAGCAATTCCGGGGTGGGGGATAGATTTAATAACACCAGTGCTTAGATTAAGATTGTCCAGAGCCCTTTACGACACTTACCTTCTGATGCAGGAATGGTTGAAACTGTTGCCATTTTACAATGATGCTAAAATGAAGGCTCTGTAACTGGGCAAAACATATTCAAAATACCGGGTAGAATTTTGTTCACTACACATCTGATAAAGGCAGACGACTTCATTAGCTGGTGATTGTGGCACCGATTCTGAGTACTGTGATAGTAAGGGCAAACAATCCTGCGTGGTAGACAAGGTTTTCGGAAATAGAGGACTGGGTAGGAAATAGTGAAGTTTGCAGCAGAGACTTGTCCCCACGCTGGCCCTTTCCCAACGTGACGTGACACATTTTGAGCTCTTCCATTTTAGTTCCCATTATCCGCCACCCCAGCTCTCAATTCAATTTCAGACTCGGGCAAAAGCCTGTAATTCTATTTGTTTTGGGTAAATTTAGCAAGCTGCTCCTGATTACACCTTAGCCAGAGACCATCTGTTGACTGGCGTGCCTCTCGGAGGAGTGGTTTCTGTAGGCAATGAATGGGAAGAGGATTGGAACCCGCTGCTATTAGTAAGCAGATGCACCATATCAGGGATAGTCCTTCCCTCCTTTCAATCTGCCAGCTCTCTATATTGATGGAGTGTCATATGCCTGCAAGTCATTCCATCCTGAGGCAATGAGAAGTGCTCTCCTAGGGGCCATTTATCAAGTGCTTCTACTGGCATTTGATGGAAAGGAATTTAGAAGTCATAGTTTGATACACTTAAAGCACAGCCGCATTCTCCTTTGCACGCCCCGAGTATGCACGTATATGTATATATATCAACCCTGTGTACATACTTTTCAGCAGCTATAGTCATGTGCTGTCAAAAGCCCCGCAGACCAAACAACAGGATACAGCTGTGCTGTGCTCCATAATGTGATGCGTAAACCTCCTCAGTGTCAAGCTCCCAATTCTTTAAAGCCCTGCTTCCTCCACTGAAATTATTGCCGGTTCATTTGCATCAGATGGGGAAGATGTGCTAGATAAATTTAGGATGTTGAGGAACAGTTTTGATGCTGACTGCGCTATGATGAGGGTTCTTTCTAAATGATGATGGTATCGTTCGTTAGCTCATGGCTAAGAGGAGACTGGTCTAAACACCGCCGAGACAGCAGCTTCCTGTTGCAGCGAGGCATGAGGGGAAATGGATAAAACGAACATAAATTAGCTTCGTCTCGTTTCCCGAAAGGATCGGAGGAGGAAGGTGAGGGAAGGAGGCAACGGATTGCCAGAGTGCTTGAAAACTGCAATTAGATCAGTGAAGGGAGAGGATCCGTTTCTACCCTGTGTTGGGGGCCGAAGGGGTGGGGTGGTGCCTGGGCACTAACCACACAGTTGGCGTCATTAATGGGCTTCCGTAGGAGATGCCCAGGGTCATCTTAGAAACCCATCATATGAAGTATTTCTCATTGAGTTCAGCTTCTAATGTTGGGGGGGGGGTTCAGAATTGTATGCCAGCTGCAGTACTTTAAGGCAAGAAAGAGGTTAAATTTCATAAAATCTCGTAAGATACTAGATCCACTACTTTTTTCACCTAGTTGTGCCCTATCATTTTGACATAATGGGTTTTTTTTTTTTTTAATGCCATGAATTAAAGTAGGGGAATTTCTCTCCACCCCTGTCTGTCACGTACAAAATCAGCATTCTTTAATTCATGTTATGAAAATCCTTGCAGGTCCAGCAAAGTGAGGGTTAAGATACCACAACAGAAATGTAGTCTATAGTATGTACCTTGAATTTTAGTGAATAATGACTGTGTTAAAGTATTATGATAATTTAAAAGTTTTTGAACAAATAGTGAATATACAAGTACTGGAATAAAGTACTGAAATATTTTAAAGGGTTAAAATCACCAATCTTGAAAGAGAAAAAAAATCATTTCTGGGAATTTCTTTGCTAATCAGGGCAATTTGATTCATTGCTGCTGAACTGATGAATGTGAAGCTGATTTAATAAGCTATAATATTTGCATTTACATGTCATCTCTGATATAATAGGATATAATGTATTTAAAATGCAGATCATCACCAAACCACATAACAATTGTTACACAAATAGAGTAAGAGGCTTAATTTACAGATAAAGGCTACATTTTGCTGATACTATAGTTGATATTATGAAAGCAGTAAGAAATACCCTGCATGAGCAAAGGAATACTCTTAAAACACATTTAGGAATCATATAGTTGATTGGCTTTCTGTCAATGAGGCTTAACCTATATAAATACATCGTTTTAACAAGGGTCTGTGGTCTTTAGGAAATGACACTTGATGGGTATGCTGACGAAGGCTTGTAAGTATCTTCTCAAGCTAGTTTATATTGTGCGTAAATACCTCCCTACCTAACCTGGCACGGGCTTGGAAACAGGAAGCGTAAAACTAAGGCGACATCAGGTATGAATAAATAGTAGGAGTTGGAAACTGTACCTGACTCCAGTGTGAATTCTCCCACTGGTTCATGGGTTTCTTCCTGTAGGCTCCAGGATGAATGATTCTGGCCAAAACATTCCCAGGAAACTTTTTTTTTTTTTTCCAGAAACATTTTTCAGGCTCTTGTCATGTGAAGAAACAGAGTCAAAGTGATTTAAGGACAAGGCAAATATCACTTAAAGACCTTTGTCATAATATGGCTCTTTTATCATATTTGAACATATGCTTGGTTGCCCGCAGTGTCTCATGTTCCAGTCAGGGCAGAGCAGGCTAATTTTTAAGGGACATGATTCGGTGGCACAAATAGGGAAATAAATAAGACTAACAAGTACGTGTGCAGGTTCGACGTAGAAGAAGGTGAGGAGTAAAACAGCCACACCCTGGGACGACCGTGCCAGGTAGACACAAGAACGGGCTACCAGAGAGCCTTGTCTCTTCTTGTCTGGAGGAAATTGAATTCAGTTCAGTCAGTTGTGAGGCACTGTGGGAAAGACAAGTATGTCATAGGTCTCTGCTTTGTACTGTGCTCACAGAGGGACTGGGCTGATGCTGGCGAAATCACTGAAGAACGAGAAAGACTTTGCACTATAGCGCTATGCTGAGGAGAATATGCAAAGCCACAAATGCATTCTTTAGGGGATATACATATAAATAGTAGGGAAGATAGAAAATACCAGCCTTCCTGACTTCCAGATCGAGGTTACTAATAAATGTGCCTTAGTTTTGCCTCATTACAGATGATAAACAGAGCCCCACAATACAGATTATGACTAGGGATCAGTTTCTAGATGGAGATGATATTGCAGTGGTCTCCTTGGATGGAGGGATCTTGAGAGATGCTACCCAACGGTGGCATTTGGGAGAATTAAAAAGAATGAGAGAGAAAATTTGTCACTGAAGCTTGAGTGAGAACATTGTCAATGCCAAGTCCGAACTGCCTTATGCTGTGGATTCCTTCCTTTGGGCTGCAGTTGAAACTTGCGCAACACACTGCAGAACTGGGCCCATGACCCGTGGGCTTTCTTCTGCTGGCCCCTCTCCCATACTCCAGTTGGTGTTGCCGGCTTTACAGTCTCCATGGGCCTATTTACCTTGGTAATTTGCACCTGATGCATTTATATCGGTAATTTTTTTTTTCTTCCTGGAACCCTGGAATCTCATTTATTCACTAGTGCAATAAAGTGGTGGAGTGAAAATCCTTCCCTAAAGCGAGGAGGGGAAGCATTGTTTAGAGAAAATAGCAACCATGCTAACTGTGACTCTAATTAAAACCCCAAAAGAAGCCTTGTTCTTACTTAGAGGTGGCTAATACCTGCATTTCTGTGTACATGTAGGCCCACGTTAGTCCATCTGTGGGCATCACTACTAACTTTGGGTTGTTGCTTTTTTGGTTTTTAATTTTAATCTGCTGTCAATATGCTTTTGTTTCAAAACAAAACAGTAACAGCCCTAGGATTGTAACACAAGAATTCTTTGGCCACAGCTTGCAAAAACCATGCTTGGTTGTGTGTGGAGGGAAAATTACTTTGTTTCTGTTTTTGTTTTTTTTAAAGATTTTATTTATTTATTTGACAGAGACACAGCGAGAGAGGGAACACAAGCAGGGGGAGTGGGAGAGGGAGAAGCAGGCTCCCTGCGGAGCACCCGACGTGGGGCTCAATCCCAGGACCCCTGGATCATGACCTGAGCGGAAGGCAGACGCTCAACGACTGAGCCACCCAGGCGCCCCGGGAAAATTACTTTGAATAACAAAAGCACAAACAAGAATTGATAGAATAATAAGCAATTAAGGTGGATTAACAACAGTTGCTGAATTCCAGCTGTTGGCTGCAGATGCAGCCTGGCTCCTTAATTCACACTGTTTGAAACCCATTGCTGATCTGAGACCAGAAGGGAGGGAGGTGTGCTCCTGGCCATGCCTGTATCAGGGCTGGCTTGCTTGTTGTCTTTCCCTGGGGGACAGAAGTATCTGGGTTGTATTTTACTTTCTTCTGATTTGTGAAGATATTCCTCCTCTTTCTTTGCCTACTGTTATTTCAGTATCTTCCTATATACTTTTTTGCGTCCTTTTTTTATGTCAGATGACTAACCAAAATGTATACGCTTGCTCCTTGGTGATGGCATATTGAGACAAAGAGAAGAAAGCGAAGTATGTGCTTGTCTCTGTTACCAGTGGGAAAGAAGAGCTCACAGATTCCTTTGGCTGCTATAAATAATTATCTGGATTGTTTCCTGGGCTAGCAGCTAGGCCACATTCTGAGCCTCCTTAAGGAAGACAGCTTTATATAATTATAGGCCTAAGCACGCAACCCTGGGAAGCTGTATGAACAGGTAATTTATGGGTAATCGCCATAGGCATTCAATCCCCTGAAGTCTTTTTCGTTGCCACCAACCCCAAGTCCTTGGAAGGCTCTGTTATCAGTGATCAGGATAGACCCTCTCGCGATAAACGGCCAGGGGGTCTGAGGTGCAGGGCCAGCATCATGGAAAGCAGTGTGTCGCACAGGGCCCTGGGTTCAGAAAGGCCCCATACTTGGCTTAACTAAGGCTTTGCTGTTACCATCTCAGAATTCTTAGTTTTGTCTTTGAGTGTTCTGTAAGGGGAGCATGTGTGTGCGTGAAGGGGTATAAGAGAAGAATTTGCCTCTTGGGGCACAGTTTGCGTATAGTGTTCACACTGCCCCATAAACACAGAATGTGATGTATGTGAGTTCTGGGAGACTCCACGGCAAGCATGTCATCAAAGCGGCCCATTTCCATGGCGTGTTGGTAGAATATGTATGCATCAACAAATGAAATCGTAAAAGCGGAGTTAGCTTCCTGAGGTGTTTGCACTGCTGTAGTGAGAACACAGTAGGTATGCTTACGTGAACTACAGCACACGGGTTGTGTCATTTGATGATTCCACGTGCAAGTTTAATGTTCGTACATTCACATTTCAAACTGTCATTATACCATATAAAGATGAATGGTAAAATTCATGCTAATAATTAAATAGCTTAATTTTTCTTTATTTAGAACAACATTTAATAGCAAATAAACAACACCATGAGAAACAGACCAGGGAAAAAGGAAAAAGCTTTATATTTTAGTGCCCTTAATGGCACTTTTTCCTGCTTTTTGAACACGGGGCCTTTTTGATTTGGACCCTGTCCTGCAAATTCTGTGATGGGACCCACTCAGGTGGTCTATATTCTCACTATAGGATGCTAAGATCTCCTAATGCTCCCCAGGTAGCCAGGGAGACACAGACAAACCAAACGGACCTACATCCGTGCCTTCTTTAGAGTCTCAGCTGATGCGAAGGATTGACGAGACAGATTCCCATTTAATTAGATCCCACCGCATTTCAGAGTTTCTACCTGTTCAAAGAAACTTTGGCAGACTTTATGCTCAGGCAGTATATCTTTTCATGACTCTTATTTTCGCCAGTGATGTGTGAGGGTCCTTTCACCTGCTAGATGTGGTTATCAAAAAGAGGAATTTTCTACCAGCCCAGTAGCATTATAAAATACCTCTCCCTGCCGGGGCTTCTGCCTCTGACCATCTCCTGCCTTCTCCATTTCAGCAGAATGTGTACTTGTTCCTGCAAATGAGTTAGGAGATGTGGGCGTGTTGACACATTTGCCCTCATGAATGTCAACAGTTCTCTGATAAACTCGTGCCTGCTACCACAGACAGAAACACTGCCAGACTAATGCTTCACCCATGATAGATGTCACGTAAGCCCATCTGCCCTCTCACCCAAGGCAACTTACTAACCCGCTTACTAAGTGTTAATAAATGAAAGCGCCCTCAGGGAGCGGACATAAAACCACAGGGCCCACTTTGGGCCCGTGGGAGAGCTGGTCAGGAGGAGGGCAGACAGTGAGACCCCATTCCACAGGGGTCCAGGAGACATTGTCTCCCAAAGGTTAGCATAAATCCAACGCTCTAAAAGTGAAAGGGCTCCCTCCTAGAAGCCAACCATATGGAGTGTCTACTGGATTCTTTCCTAAAACCATTTTATCTCAGCAGGAGAGATTATGGCCTGGGATGAGAAGGAGAAGCCAAAGGCCTACCCCTGATCTCGTTTTTGTCATAGGTTTGCTGACCCAGATTTCTTTTCCAGCACGTTCCTCCCTAGGAATTGGTAGGAAGTTGCAGTTTTTCTTGAAGTGCATTCTCTTCCTTGGCAAGCCCAAAACTGTTGTCTGGAGCAGGGGTTGGCAACATTTCTCCAAGAAAGGCGTGTTTGTCTCTTCTGCTACAAATCTGTTTTCGTGAGAGCGGGAAGGAAGACCAGGGTAGGGCCTACCTGTTGTGCAGGTAGGGTTGTGATAGGGATTTCACAAGGCTCCTTAGGGTAAATGATCATCCTCTGTTGAAATACAAACAGCCTAAAAACAGAAAAACCCACCAAGACCTTGCCTCTCAGAAACTTGATATGAACCAGACCCTTTCATCTTACCTGTGGCAAAGAACTGTGGGGTTTTTTGGTTTGTTTTGTTTTTAAAATTAATTTTGGGGGGAATATGCTGAGATTGTAGGAAGGAAAGAAAAGATGTGGACAACCAGTGGGGAGATGGACTTCCTGGTCTCACCTCAGGGCAGCGCTCTCCCTTTGCCTTTGACACGCAGAGCCTACCTGCCTCAACTCACCCAGCAACCAGTCAACACCAGGCTAGGAGCCATTTTATACCAAAGGCCATGTGTATTAGAAGAACCTGGCTCCCAAGAATGACTAGAAATGTGTTTTTTAATGTTTCTTTTTTTTTTTAATGCCTTTTTGAAGGAGAGGTGGGCCAAGGCGTTTCAAACTACTTGATGACACATGTTATTTGTTGTGCCTACTCATATTCTTCTCAAATACCTGACACGAGACTTTGCATGTTCTAGAGATTGAATAAATACTCATTAAAATGAATAATATTAACGCATAAGGAATTTGTGGGTGTTTGTTGCCTGAGTCCGACATCGCAAAAAAAGATTATTGAGGTAAAAATGAAAGAGGTTGTTTTATACTGTTCCTGGTCACTCTTTGCAAAATAGTGTTTACAATGCAGACTCTAGAGCCCGAAGGCCTGGATCTCAGTCTCAGCACTAACTAGCTACATGACCTTGGGTAAGTATCTGTGCCTCAGTTTCTTCATCTGTGAAATGAGATCATAATCATCGGAAGCCCACGGATTGTTGTGAATATCAAATGAGTTGATACATGGAAAGCACTTAGAACTTAGCCTGTGTTCACTAAACATACGCTACTGATTATTATTCTGAAGGCAAAGTATACCAGCTATGGCGAAGGGAGTCAGAAACAAGGGCCAATAACTCTTCGTAGAGTTTGTGCATGTTATTATGAAAGCTGATGGGGGTGCCTGGGTGGCTCAGTTGGTTAAGGGACTGCCTTCGGCTCAGGTCATGATCCCGGGGTCCTGGGATCGAGTCCCACATCGGGCTCCCAGCTCAGCAGGGAGTCTGCTTCTCCCTCTGACCCTCTCCCCTCTCATGCTGTTTCTCTCTCGTGCGCTCTCTAATCAATCAATAAATAAAATCTTAAAAAAAAAAATGAAAAGAAAGCTGATGGGTTTGCACACAAAGGTCCCTCAAAAGTGCAAGTTAATATTATCCAGCCACTTAAGAGTTGGCAAATCGGAATAAGTAGTGTAAGTGTGACTTGGGTTTCCCAGAGTCTCGGTATTTATCTGGTTTTTCTTCCTGGAGAAGGAATTCAGGCCTTGGAGCCATTCTCCTTGGGCGACTTCCTTTGATTGCCTGCACAACCAGCTGGTCAGAATGTGAGGAGCCGAGGTGGAGCCTGGTGGAACAGAAGCGCAGTGTGGGGAGCACTCTGCAATTACCTCACACAGGCAGGAGTCCTTTAATTTTTCCTATCAGTAATTCACTTTAGATAACAACTTTGGAGATAAAATAGGCCTCAGGGGTTGGCTGAAGAGGAGGGAGAACAAAGGTTTTATTGGTCTTTTATCTCCTGTTTACTAAAAAGTGTTTGGTTGTAAATGATAAAGACAAAACTATTGTGTCTGCTCCAGAAAATGAGCAAATAAAAGTAATTATTGCAGAGGGGCATTAGTAACAAATAGGATATATTTACTTTTCCCTGGTTGGTGGCTTCAAATCTCGATTTCATTATTTTTTAGCATTTTTTGGCTCTCCAGTTGAAAATCGAACACAATAGGCCTCAGGCTAATTTTCTTTCAGGCTGAAACTGAGGCACCTGACTTATCAGCCTAATTTTGTCTAGGAAGACCACAAACAGGTGGCTTTTTCCTCTAATGGGATCCTAGTGTATGAGAATGAATGATGTGGTAAAGCACATTCATGAAGAAGTTCTTGGGTCATATTGAAGAGAATAGGATGATCACAACAGATAAAGGAAATAATACATATTTGCTTGAAATGCTGAATATTCTTCAAGAATACCTTAGAGGGAAAAATAACATGCTTTGCTTTTAAAACACATTATCTCTTTTTTTAACCGTCTAACTTTTATAATACTAAAGTAGGTAATGACTTTCTAGCTGAATAGTAATCATAATAAAAGGATGACATATGACTCTTTCTTAATCGTGTCTACCCAAGTGCAGCATTTTAGGTAAAAAGTCTTTGAAGCATTTTTACAAAATCGGTTGTGAATATTGTATTGGTTTGTTTTTTAAGAATTTTTTTTTTAAGTTTGTACAACTTTATAAGATAGCGTGTTTTCCTTTAAACATAGTTTAGGAAACTTTTGTAGGTTTTTTTTTTGTTTTTATTCCTTTGAAGTTAAATTGTTTTTATTTTTTGAGTGTGTAGTACATGACATGATACAAAATTAAAAAGCTATGAAAGGATACCCAGTGAAAAATAAGTCTTTTTCCCACTCCTGTTCTCCAGCTATCCAGTTCCTCTGTCAAGTGAGAACTTTTGTTCATAGGTTTCACGGTTATATATATATATAAGACATAAAAATTGCAGACTTCCCTCATTCTGGTCCCCAAGAAAAAAGAAAGACTAATGGAACTCTTCTGCATCCCTATTGAGAAAATGCTAGAATTAAAGAGTCCTGTTGCTTGGAGCACAAGCCACCTCATGATTTTTAATATGCCCATAGGAAGAGCCTTGTCCTCTCACCACTTCCCTGGAGGCAGTTTGGCTGGACCACATAAGACCCAGCATGTGTCCTATACCCAATGGTGACAAAGCCAAGAGGCCCTAAATATTTGATAACTGAATTCTGATAACACTTGTGCTCCCTAATTCATAAATCATGTCAAGATATGGTACGAATGAGAATAAATGTAAAACGTGTTTTTAAGCCTTAAGCAGGCATGCAGTCCATTTTGCTCTCCCGGAGCTGGGTTTTAAGATCATCGAGTAAAAGGGTCACTGAAATCTCATTCTGTTTTTGAGATGTGTAATGAATAGTATCCCCGAAAGGTCACGTGACACTGCCAGAGCATGGCTGAGATAATGTCAGGTTAGAGTTTGGGTAACTGGAATTTGTAGTGTGTTTCTTGTCCTCAATGAATGGTAGCCCAGCAAGTGAAGATGAATCTGAGCGTCCACTGTAATGTATTGGCCATGTGTGTGCACATGTAGACTTACTTACCTGTATCAGCTTCCTTTACCAATGTCGTGACGGACCTGAGTCAGCAGTTTGTGGCCCCTCCCTCCCCCCAGCCCCCAGAAACCCCCATGTCTGCTGGGCTCTGTGGTGTAGATGGTGGCCGGCCCCAGGCCCCAGCTGAGGTGAATGTAGCACCCCCTCAGTGACCTCTAAGTGCCGCAGAGTGAGGGTGCAGGAAATGCTTGGCTTCCTTTGAAATGGTTGATTTGGTGATTCCTTCTTAGAGGGTGTAATGCAATCCATGGAGAAAGAATAACTTTAATTAAAGTGTGAGTGGATGCATTAAAAACAACTATCCTGGGACAGCGTGGGCCTCGCCACGGGTGTGTCCTTTTCTCCTTTCATCACAACTTGTTTGAAAAACTGATTATGTTCGTTTGGAGGAATGAAAACATTGCTACTGGACCTTGTGGGGGTAGTTGAGAGTCAAATCAACCAAGAAATGCTCAGAAACTTCAGGGTCCAGTGAAAGAAGTTCTGGTTTATTTATTTATTGGAATAATACTGCCTCAGCTGTTCTCTTAAGATCAACCCAAGGCACATTTAAATCTGTGAATTTTTGTTTAAGTTTTGTTTAGTTCATTATGCGGGCTTACTGTAGATGAAATGACATATTGAATGTGTGAGTAACAATGGTAATGTTTAAGGTATTGACAATATATTATCTATACCCTGAATTCTATTCCCAGTACATGATCTTCTTTGGGAGATTGAAGACTGAATCCCTCAGATTCAACTGTTGGGCAGTCTCTTAAGAGAGATAGTCTGTTTTTTACTCTTAGTATGTTTTTTAAGGATATAATTCCACTAGATCATTGTGTGTGCATGTGTATGCTTGTGAATAAATCCAGGTATAGCTTCTGAATGGTTTCCGTTTTTGACTTGAGATTCATAAAATAATGAGATGCCTGTAGGACTAGATGTTGACAGCCAAAGCTTTCAAAAAAGTGTTTCAGCAAGAAGCCCCTGCAAGCCCTGTCTGATAGTGAATAACTAGGGACAGTTGGGAAACCAAACGCCATAGAAGAAATAGGCACATCATTCTTTTACCTCACGCCTCATCTTTGCCTTTGGGGAGTAAGTAAAAAAGGTCAATGTGAAACAGACAGTAAATCCAAATAGACTTTTGAATAAGCTTTGGAAGCACCATTGCCTTGCACAATGTAAGTAATTTGTAAATATTAAGTGAATGAACAAATGAATGAATCAATTAATGAATAAAACTTTAACCACACCCCAAGATGGGAGATAAAATTTGCATACAGCAATTAGTATTTCTAGCTGCTTATAGCATTAGTACTTTTTGTTTGTTTGTTTGCCCCATTGGCACTCTAGAAGCTGCATCTTCACCGCTGAACTCGTCTACTCTGTGGGAAAAACAAATCTTCCTCCCAACATTTGTGTTTTAAATATACCACGATTTTTTATAGGAACCCAGGCTCAAAACATTCATTTATATTAGAGATCCTGAAAGTGGACAGTTGGACTTTTGACTCTCTTGGATTTCTATTTCCACATTTCCATGGGCACTACCCCCTTTAAATCCATTTCCTGATATTGTATTTAATACAAGAGCCTGCTGGCTGGTTTCTCCAACCTCCCAGCATAGGGAGTAATTTTCCTAGTATTAAGTTCAGCAAATATTTGTTGGCACCTGTTATACAAACACTGTGCTTGTTGCTATAGAGGATACAAATATGATTAAGGCACAACCCCTGTTTTCAGGGAGCTTTTACAGTCAAAGGGGGATAAGAGTGGTACAAACATAGCTGTCACTCAAGGCACAAGGTGCTATGAGGCTGGACAAAATGTTCATCATTTCTCTGTTCAAGAAGTTATAATGACTCCCTATCACGTTTTGAATCAAATAAAAAATTCCCAGTCTTCATAATTTGACACCATCCTAGCTGCCTAAATTTATGTTGTGCTACTATCCAACAGACCTCTCTGCGCCTGTCCTCTGCCTAATACTGTCATGAACACATCCATTCACACATTCCTTCCTTCCTTTACTCATTCATTATTTCTGCAAATACCAACTGCTTGTCAGATACTAGGCTTTGTACTCTGGGGGAGACAAAAATGAATCAATCCCCGCCTTGAGCAATGCACCGTCTAGTGGGAGGAGACAGAGACAAGAAGAAGAGTTTTCAAGGAACAGTGTGTTGTGTTGTAACAGAATGCAGCACGTGCTGGGAGGACACAGAGGGGATGAAGGCCTGGCGGGGGAAGGGAACCTTGCCAGAAGCTGATTAGGCGCTCACGGAGGAGAAGAGGGAGGGGAGAGCATCATAGACAGAAACAGTGGGAAGCCGCTGGTGGAGGCACAGCAGAACGTTGCTTCGCCAAGATGCTGGTGGCAGGAATAGAGCAGGGCAGCGAGTGGGCAAAAAGAGAACTGGCGAGATCTGGGCAGCCAGATTATCGTGGGCCTTGCCTCCTGTGCCAGGGAGTCTGTTCTTTATTTTTTGTCAAGGAAATCGCCCTGTGGGACTTCAAACACAGGTATGAATGGATGCGTGTCTTAGGACGCCTTGGCCGCAGTGTGGAGGGTTTGAGTGAGAGAGGAGGGAGGCAGGAGTGCTGGAATAGTCCCAGCCAAAGAGGAAAAGGCACTGAGGAGATCCTAAAGTCCTTTTCAGTGGCACTTGCCCTGGATCGTCCTTGCCTCGGTACACCTACGTCTTTCAGCCCAGGACAGCCTGTGCTGCCATAACAGACAGCCCGGGATCTCAGAGGCGGCGCCAAGTTTATTTCTGACTGCAGGTAACTGTTCTCCGTGCAGAGATTCAGTGATCATAAGCCTTGGCGAGGCTGCTTCAGTGCTGTGGCTTTGTCATCTCAACACATGCTTGCAGGCAGGAGAACATGAAGGCGTTGCTCCAGCCCCCAAGTGACTTGCCTCCCTCTCGCTGACAGCTCTGCCAAACTGGAACGTGCTAGGGTGCTCCAAAGGAGAAGAACGTGGATATGGGTGAACTCTACAAACCCCTACCACTCCATCATCTATTGTCTTTTTTAATTTCCTCAGGATTTCTGCCTATTACCTGATACACTCTCTACGATGTGATAATGACTCTCCTTAGAATTATCATCTAGTTATTTCTTACAGGTGTGTCCAGTTTCTCTAGCTGCCTGAACCTGGTAAGTTCTCAAGGATACAGTTGGGTCTTCTCTCTCTTTTCACTTTTACTGTTCCTCAGGGGTCCTGACACTGAAGGACAAGCAAGGAAGCTAAGTGGGTGCTTGTGAAAACACGTTGCGTTGAATTTGGCAGATTTGACTCTTTTTCTGTCTGGGCCTAGGTGCTCTTTTACACACACTCAGGAATCATCTGATTTGCTCTTTTTGTTTGGGATTTCATGTCCCTCAGATGATTGGAATTTGATTTGAACTAAATGAATCGATAGAAGTTGGGAGTCTGTTTTACTCTAAAGCCCTTAATGTCATTTTACCTGTGGGACCTTCATTTCCCATCCCAGCCTAGCAAAAGGTGTGCAACATTTACCCTGAATGTGACATTGCCTTGGCACATTTTAAAGATGAATCTGGAAGTTTAAGGGCATCTAAATATGCCATCTCTCTTCGGCATCCAGTTGGCGAGGTTCGGTAGAAAACAAATCAGTTGCCATCCCCTGTTGAAAATAAGCACACACAGATCCTGCTTCAAAAAAGGAATATTGCAAAATGAATTCATGTGCAGTAGAAGGTGAGGTCGAGACCCACAGAGCACTTTATCTGAAACAGTGTTTGCTTACCCAGACTGCACATTTCATCCTTTCTTGGTCAATCTTTTTGACTTTTTCTTCCCTACTAAGTCTGACTTTTAAAATAAGTGAGAGTCAGTGAAGCAAACCTCACTTCCGATTAGTTCCCCATAGAATAAAGACAGAATAAGTGAGTGTCTGTAGCTTTTGAACATAATCCATAGGAAAGGGTATGGCAATAATTATTTCTGGCCCAACACAAAAAGCTAACGGATCAATTCTTTCATTCTCAAGGACCAGTTCCATCACAAACATTTTCTGCCCAGAAAAAAAGAGAGATTCATTCAGTAGTAACAAGACTAGCTGTTGATTTGTTATCCTGCAAATATGAAACACTTATATTTGACCCCACACCTCGGGGGGGTTACTTGCTGGCTCCACGTCTGCTTGAGAATTTGCTCCTGTGAAGTGTGTCGTCCTGCCTTCTTTTCTACATTGAATTTGCATTTGGCCATTTTTCATTCTTCAGGGCTGAGAGGGAAACTTCTTTTCTCTAGTCCTTTCTGCCTCGGGATGGCTGCAAGGCGAAGCTGGGCCAAAGCAGCCACAGAGTGCAGACAGAGTGGGGTGCAGAAGAGGGATTTGCATAGAAGGTCAAGGGAAAAGAACAGGGTTAGGAGTTTAAACCCTCCTCTTATTTCCCACCCTATTCCTTTTTCTCTTCTACCTGGTTATTCCGTTCCTCCTGAAGTTTTTGTTCCTTTCTTTCCCATCTTCTCTTTTGCTATTTCTTCATTCTCTTTGGTGCCTTTATTTTTCAGGTATCTGTCCTTTTCTGTCTACACCTCCACTGGGCCGTTACTGCAGTTGCTTGCACACGCTGACGTCTCAAATGCAAAATAGTCGTAACTGTCATGACAGTAACAGCTCGTCACGTTCCCTGTGTCCTGCCTAGCTGCCCTGGGCTTTATTTTATTTTCTATTTTTTTTTTAAAGATTTTATTTATTTATTTGAGAGAGTGAGCGACATGACAAGTGGGGGGAGGGACTGAGGGAGGAGAAGCAGGCTCCACGCTGAGCAGGGAGCCTAATGGGGGCTTGATCCCAGGAACCCCGGGATCATAACCTGAGCTGAAGGCAGACGCTTAACTGACTGAGCCACCCAGGTGCCCCTGCCCTGGGCTTTAGGTGCCCCATCTTTAATCTTTAACTACCGTCCTACTTAATTACAGTTGACCCTTGAACAACTCGTGGTTGGGGTGCTGACCTCCCTTCCCCTGTGCAGCCAGAAATCCACCTGGAACTTCTGACTCCCTGGAAACTTTACTAATAGCTACTTTGGACTGGAAGCCTTGCCAATAACATAAACAGTTGATTAACATGTATTTTGTATGTTATGTGTCATATATACTGTATTCTTACAATAAGGTAAGCTAGAGATAAGAAAATGCTATTAAGAAAACCAAAAGGAAGAGAAGATACATTTATAGTACTGTACCATATCGGAAAAAAATCCATGTGTCCATGGACCCATGCTGTTCAGACCTGTCTTGTTTGAGGGTCAACTGCATATCTCCTGGGATCATACAGCAGGAAAGGGACAGAGCTGGGTTTCCTAGTGGTCTTATCCCCAGTGCCAAGGCTCTTAGAGTAAAATCGTGGGACAGTTACATATAGTGTATGTCACTGACTCCTGTATCTTAAACTCAGAATTCTCCAGAGAACATCTGGTGCCACTTGAGCTTTTTGACAAGTCCCTCCACATACCAGTGTGTCTACATGCACAATGTCTGTGGCAGTGGATTCATTTAAATCTTCCATATCAGGAGCGCCTGGGTGGCTCAGTCATTGGGCGTTTGCCTTCGGCTCAGGTCATGAGTTCAGGGTCCTGGGATGGAGCCCCACATCGGGCTCCCTGCTCCGCGGGAAGCCTGCTTCTCCCTCTCCCACTCCCGCTCCCCCGCTTGTGTTCCCTCTCTTGCTGTCTCTCTCTCTCTGTCAAATAAATAAAATCTTTAACAAATAAAAATCTTCCATATCAGTTCTGAGTCAGATCTTCAACATGATTGGGAGGCCGTGCAGTGAGAAAGAAATTTCTCCTGTGTTACTGTTGCTGAAGCCTGGCAACTTCTTATGCTGACTCGGTTAGTAGTGGAAGCAACGGTTTGGATAACCAGATATCTCACTGTGGGCACCTACTCCATAATTCTCCGAAGACGTGAAACCATTAACCTTGGTGGGGGAGCACAGAGAGCTCCTGAGCTCAGCTTGATAGAGATGCTAAAGGTGTTCAGCGGTTGCAAAGTCGCAGCTGTGTTTCCTGTTTTGCACTAATTAGGAGTTACCATGAATCTGCTTGACAATTAAGGACAGAGTGAACTTTAAGGTAGATTGGTACCATGGGACGGTAAAGAGTTCTCAGGTAAGCAAAATAAAAATTTGCACCGAGTTCTGTGTTTTACCAAAACTAAAACATTTCTTGGAAAACATAGCTTCAAATGTCTAAGTAAAAATCTGGAGTGGGTTTTCTGCCACTTGTAAGGGGTCTTTCTCAGAGAATCGCACTGCTTCAGATCGTTGGTAGTGCACATAGTTCGGCAGCACCCACCAGAAGAATGATTATTTCAACACTAGCCTTAACCAGAGCTTGAATTTCATTTGCCTGGTTTCTGACTCATCTAGCCACAGCAGCTTAGCAATTAAACAGCTTTCTAGACTAGGACAGCACAGAAGGGTTTAGTTTCTCTCAAAAGTCATACTCCATGAGCCATATTTTAAGATAAAACTTTCCCAGGTTAAGGTTTCTGTACTTCCTTGATTTTCCCCCAACTAATTTGTGCACACGTGTATCCATTTCCATTCACTGGGTTTAGGTCATGAGGTCCCTTAAATCATGTTCTTGCAGTGGGCTGTAAAAATACCTGAGGGGAGATTTAGTGGGACTCTGTTCTTTAAGGGACCCAATGCTTCGTTTCAGGCAAGACAAAAGATTGCCTTGTTATCATCCAGGATCTGAGAAAGAGACAGCAGCCTAGATGTGACTTACAGCCAGGATTCAGGAAGATGTGCAGGGTTGAGGAAAAACCTGCGTGCCATGAGGTGTGGTTGAAAACTGTAAATATAATTAAGCCAGGTGGATCCCATGACAACAAAGAGGATTAGGGCTTGGGTGGATCTGGTAGACCATTGAGACCTATGTGAATAGATGTCAATTTACTTATATCCCTTCTCCCCAGGAAAAAACAACAACAACAACATAGTTTGATGTCTAAATGAAGTAATCTCTAGAAAGAAAAGGGAGATTATATTTGTTAAACTGTATAAAAAAATCAGAAGATAATATGGCTTTGTTCACAGTATTACATAAAGAAGATTAAAGACGAGAAACAAGCTGCTTAAACACTGTAAACTAATTAGTTCTACGAATTGTTTTCCCGAGGTTCATGAGATACGAAACGTTGGCACCAATGCGTGAAATACACTCTGCCTCAGTGCTCTTTTCAATTTATTTTTCTGTTAGTGTCATATGTATATCAAAAAAGAGCAGCCAAAAAGAAAGAGGTTACAGAGGGAGACCAAAGCCTGTCAGATGACTGAGGCTGACATTTTGTCATCTTAAGCCTGGCGCGGGAGGGTCCTCCTCTAATACCCTGTATAAATACCAGCTTCATTTTCTGCCGTCACAGGCTACATTGCGCAACTGATGTCAGGACAAGGCCCCGAGGAATTCCTGCCGCTGCTCCAAGCACTCTGGCAGCTCCCACCGTGGTGAGGCCCAGTTCAGTGGATGCCTCCTTAATTTGTTTCCCAGGAGCTGGGTCTTTCTGGAGAGCAGGCCAGGAGGACCCAGAGTTGGGGCAGGGCCAGGCACCTGCCATGCTCAACTTCTGATGCCCTTGTTCAAACAAGAGATTTACTGCTTTCTTGTCCTAAAATCACATGTTTTCTGGGTGGAGGACCAGCCAAGACTAAGTTGTTATTGCCCAAATAACAGATGAATTTATCTACTTAGTGTAGACTAGAATAGTAAGCTTTTCTTTTTCTAAGGTGGCACATTTTATCTTTTTTTTTCAGAAATTTATCTTGACTTAGAAGTATGTTAAGAAAGTAGGTGAACTCTGCTGGAACTCTTGCCATCATCTCTTTTCTACCCATGTATACTGTGCCAAACAAGGAGCATCCTCTCTTCCTCCCGTAAGCATTCGTGGGTTTCTTAGAATGAATCAGTACTTTCTGTGTATTCTCAGAGAAGCAGGTATAAAATGTTAAAATTCAACTGATTAAATTTAAAGATCAGATGGGCTTTATTCAGTGATTCATGAATCAGGCAGCATCCCCTCTAGCAACTAGAAAGGAGGTCCAAGGAGCTGAACAAAATGGGAGACCTTTCTAGACAGAAGGGGGCAGGGACAAGGAAGGAACAGATCACCTCATCTTTCTTTGGGGGATGGAAGGGGTCTATCAGGTGGATTACGTCACTGGTGCTGACCAGGAAATTCCAGATGGACTGGTTTAAGATCACATTCCTGGGAGAGGTTGAAACTGCAGTTAGTTTAGGTGTAAGTCTTGGTTTGGTGATGTGGGCTTAGCACAAGTGACTCTATGTGGGGCCTGTTGTGTTTTTTTTTTTTAACAAAAACTATGCATAAAGATACCATCCTCTTTCTTTTTATTTTATCATCAAACTTCTGAAAGGCTCACTTGCAACTACTATCTCTTCCTCACTGGATTCTGGCCCAGCCCTGGGGAGAAGGCTGTCTCCGTCTAACTGATAACATCTTTATTATCAGATCCATTGATCTCAGTTCTCCTTGAGCCAAGTTGTCACCCGCACTCCAGTCCATCATTCAGTGTGTAACATGCTTATCTTCTCCCTCTTTGAAACTCTTCTGAATCCAGGAAGGCCACAGGGTTTCCTTATTTACAGTTGGACACTTCTCAGTCCTTATTCCTGGCTTTTGCCTCTCAGCAGGAACTGCTAACTCCCTGTTGCCTGCTGCACCTCTCTTAGGACTGTTTTGTTCACTGTTGTATCCCTAGATTCTAGAACAGTGCCTGCTGTGTAGTAGGAGCTCAGTAAATATATGCTGAATGAATTAAGTGCCTGATTCTCCAGGATGGCCCCCATCAGCTCCTCAGACTCAAGAAGTCTGTCACCACACCTACTTCTCTTGTCTGCCCAACCGACTTCTCATTTTCTTCTTTTGGGGCCATCTTGCATCCTTCCTTTGATTCAGATTTCAGTCATTTCCAAGTTCTCCTCTCTGCTCACTTCCCAGCGGTCACCCAGCCTGGGAGGTAGGCTTCGCCCACGGTCTCTCAACCCTCACCAGGCCTTGGTGTAAACCAGCAACTGGTCTTCCCTGGACTGCTTGCTCCAGGAATCTTTCCCCCAACTCTGCTGTCAGAATTGCTTTCCCGGTCACAAACCTGAATATTTTGAAAAGCATCAGATCACTTGCTGTTGTAAGAGAGTCAGGATGGTTCATGATTCATGGCAGCTAAAGCTCCTTTCAGTCTGGCCCTTGTTTCTCCGTCTCACTTCACTCTCCGCCCTCTGTCTCCTCACACTCAGACCCAATCTTCCCAGAGTCCCAACAACTGGGTGCTGTTTTAATTGTGGCTGCTTCTGAGAAGGTCCCCATGAAGCTCTCCTTGAAGGCTTTGTTGGGCTTTTCTGCTTTTCCCTTTTTTGTCAAAGGGAGCCAGGTATTCATATAACGGGTTTATTGAACACCTGCTCTTTCCCACTCAGAAGCTTTGGAGAGCAGAATCTGTGTCCTCAGTCTCAATATCCATCACACAGTACCTTGGACACTGCTTTATGTATAGCCTGGTGCATTACATTAAAAATTAAATTCCAGCCTTTATTATATTCTACCATGTATTATAGTTGAAATGTGATAGTTGGCATTAAACTCCTTAGGAACACAGAGCATCTCTGAGACATCTTTGTACCATTTCAGAAGGCAAGAAGTATGTTCACACAAATGTGGTTGAATTTCATTTTAAATACAAGGAGTGAATGTTGAGCGGATAAAAATGCAGACAGTTCTAGCAATAAGTTGATTTATGGAAAAATAATTTGAGCATTAGTGTACATTTCATTAAATAAACCAAAATAGTAGTCATGTTGGCTCTTCCAATTTGGCTAGAGCTTTGTGTCTGTGAAGCATATCTGTAGGGCACTTGGGACATGGAGATACTTATTACTCCATATTTTCTAGTAACTTTTTAAAAAATTGATATAAGCAGACACTTGTAGGTTTTAGTCATCACACTATGAATTAAATCAGTACTATTTCAGTTCTCTGGAAACCGTATTTCCTTTATCTTGTGTTCAAAATATATTGGCATGCATTTTTTTCCATTACTTTAAGATAGTATGCAACCTATGAATGAGGACTCTGGAATCAGATTATCTAAGACTTAGTTTCCTTATCTGTAAGATGGGGACAGGAATGATCTTACCGCATCAGGATGCTATGAAGATTTGAGATAGTACCTGTAAAGCTCTTGGCAGAGTGTCTAGCACACATTCACTCAGTATATGTTCGGTGATATTATTTTTCTGCTTTAATTGGGATTTCTGTAGGGAGAAAGTTGTGTATTTGGTGGGGAAACCCCTAAAGACAAGTCTCATGGACTTTCTGGTGCTTTCTAGTTCATGAACAACAGTGGCAGTGAGTGACCCCCTAGAAAACTTAAGTCTCCTGGAGCCTCTAAACCCTGTGGGACAGTGAATCACTTTTTATCCTGAATAAGGATAGCTGTAATTTAGGATTTTTTTAATGTTTTCATTTATTGAGGTCAGTGCATTTGTGTCGAACAATTGAAATCTGACAAGAAAAATCAAGGGTAGCCTGGGCACTGCTCAATTATTACTCTGATCGGATTTTAATTAGCACCAGATGTAGAAGGAAGTGCTGTTTTTATTATCCATTACCATGCATTTGCTTACATATTTACCCTGGGGTTAGAGGCGTTTTATTAATTAATTTTGTTGGCAACCAAGACAATAGTTTTGACTTCTGAATTGAAAGTTGCCAACCTGTTTAAATACTAATAACCATCATAAAAAATGAGCAGTGTTATTTACTAATGATAAACAAATCTCTACAAAGTAGAGTAATTCATTGTTAAGATGAGGTCACTAGCCTTAGCTTTTATTTACAATGTTATTTCAGATCCCGTCACTTACAAATTATTTTAATTGAAATTAAAATTACTTTCTTTAATTGAAGGCATTTTTCAGCTTTATTGAAGTGTAACCGGCAAAACTGTAAGATATTTAAAGTATACAGAGTGATGATTTGAGTCCTTTTCATCGATATGAATTGTCAACATGTATTTGCATCTTTTTTAATATAGCATACCTTCGTGATTGAAAGGTGAGCATTGCTTAAGTATATTTTTGGAGCAGTCTTAGAGAAGTATAAAAACTTCATAAATATAATGAAAGTTTTATTTTAGAAAGCAGACTAATGAAGTATGAACCAGTCTAATGGCAACAGTAAATGGGAGCTTGAAAAAAGTTCAGTCCTTTTACAAAAATAATTAAATACTAAGGGACTTCTGTTGGTTCCAGGAGTAAACTCAGGTGACCCTGTCTTATTCATTAAGACTGATGAGCTCTGGTTGGTATGTTTATTCCTTTGCCCCTGCCACTTTTCAGCATTTTTTACTTGCTGTCTAAAAGTTTGCAACTTGCATGCTGTATATTTTTTCCTGTCTGACTTTTATGACTTCCCCCACAAAATGTATTGGTTGTCTGAGTCTCACAAATCCTAAACTACTTAATGGCTGTGGCTGCATCCATTATGCTGGTCTGTGTGTTTGTGTGTTTTTTCCCAGACATCTGTGTAGATAGCTTCTGAAATTTACAAAACCTTTGTAACTAATCCCATAGGTTGACCTGAGCAGGGGCAGTGTTTGTTGCTGCTAATTACACAGTGCAAACCTTTGGGAAATAGGCCCTTTGTTAATGATGAATTTGAGCAAGCAACTAAGCATTCCTGAATAATGCTGAGAATATTACTGGCCTAGGTCTTTATGCCTGCAGATCCCCTGCCTGCCTCTTTTTTCTCTGTGGATGTCTGGCCACTGTGGTTGATGTGCATATTAATTGGTAGATGAGGAAGAGAAGCAAGTTTTCTTTGGCAACAGGGTGTAACAAACAGCTGTGTGATGAGGTACATGTGGATTATTAGGTAGACATAATGAGTAGTATTTCTATCATGGCATTATATATCTGTCAGGGTTTTGGGTTTTTTTTTTTTTTTTTTTTTTCGGTCAGGCTTTATCCTTCCTAGGGCTTGAAAACCTGCTCTTATATTGCAGTGGTTATCACTAAAAATGGCCAGAAATCCCACTGCTACCAATCAGTTATGCTACCTCTAAATATCAGCCGATGATTGATAGCTTGTTAAAGTGAATTTCAAAACCAAGGATTACTCTCTTTAGAGTAGGTATGTATTTGATTTAGGGTGTATTGATTTGCATAATTTAGCAAATAAAGTACTATAATTAAAGATCTGGAGACATTTACTCTTACCTAAATTAAAAAAAAAATGCCATTCATATATTGTGGCCTAGATTAGTCACATAGGAACCATCCTGTAAAAAGGAAACAGTTCAGGTAGAAATTAGTTAAGCCGCACCATGAGACACCTTTCATCTGATGGCTTGGTTATTACTATCAGGCCCACCCAAAAGAAAGTAGGATTATATAGAGAAATTAAAAAAAAAAAAAATTACGTGTATCACCAGAGACACCTGAAAAACAAGGGAATGTAAGAAAGGCAATTGCCAGAGATTCTTTTACTATTACAAATAGAACATAGGCCATTTTCTAGAGCAGTAATACCTCTAGAAATGTATAAAGTGTTACTTCTAGTAATAAAGGCCTTTTCCTACATATGCCCTTTCTGCTCTTTCAGTCCCACATGCAATTTTAGGTATAGATTTGCAGCTGTAGACAGCCCAGAAAGATACAGGTTTCTCCAGATTTTACTCTGTTGATTGCTTAGCTCAAAGGATTTCAGATTATCTCATCTATTTCAGAAGAAGAGAAAGCCTTTAGATACAAAAATATCTACATTTTAATATTATTATTGTGTTTAGTAACATATATGTATTGACCTATTCATTAACTTTCTCGTCTTACCAACATTCTTACCAAGAAAAACTTTATTGATAAGCTAGTAACCTCCCTTCTGAAACTGTGTGATACGTTGTGTTTCCTTTTTTGTTCCAGCCATTTGGAAGCTCAGCTAGGTTTTATGTCCACTGGCCACACAGCCTCTCCTGTTCACTACCATAGGCCAGCAGCACCTAGCACATAGTAATACTTGCTCAAGAAATAGACACTCAGCCAGCAAATGTGTGACTCAAAGTCATTTTTCATTAGAAATAATTTCCCATTCTCTTTGTACTTGGCTTTTTGTCTTTGAGTTGTCTAAGGTTTAATGGTTTCATTAGGTCTGATTCTTAGTTGTGAACCATATCAAATCATTTTGTGAAGGACTCAGGATATAATAATAAACATGGAAAGAATATGCCTCTGTTACATGGTAATAACATGGTTTAGATGTTTGTCGGTGTGTGTGAGAGAGAGAGAGAGACAGAGAGAGACAGAGAGGCAGAGAAAATAAACAGTTTTTAAAGCAGCTAAATGGACTAAGAATAAAATATTTATTTAGGGAGTTAGAGTTAAAAAAAGAATCCTGACACTGAAGATTCTAAAAATTGGCCTAGATAAAAAAGTAATGAAGTATTCCCCTCCAAAAAATTCTACTCAGATATTCTCCTTGAACTGGTCATTTTTGTTTATTTTATAGTTAACTAAAAAAGAAGGAAGAAACAGCAGTAATAGAAGGGTCTGTTTTGAAACTCTGAACAAGCCAGTTGATGGCTTTGTTTATCAGTAAAACAGCCCTGGATCCCTTCATGAGGGAGCTAGGAAAATAGAGACTTGTGAAGGTTTACATATTTTCATTCTAAGTTATGTACTCTGTTTTGTTCTCAAGAGTGTAGTTCCTTAAAAACTCTCAAGCTACCCTGATATCTTCCATCTCATGTTTTATTGATTTTCAAACTATACCATTTCAGACAGGTGCCATGCTGTGAAAAACATGCACACAGTTTGAAATGCACTCTTGTAAAATATTTCAACATTACACATTTTAAAGGATCTGCAAAGTGTTGATATTAATTAACAACATCACATTGCTTCAGAAACCATTCAGCCTGGGCATTTTGAGACTCTGAAGTACTGTAATCTCAAGTAGAAGAATCCGAAGAGCTTTCTTACTTTGGGGGGTTGTAAGTGGGATGTTCTCATGAGAAATACGTAATAAGGTTGTGGATACTCTAGACAAATCTATCTTTAGGTGAGAAAGTCTTCGGCAAGGTCATGGTGTTGACACAGGCCTTGAGCAGCCCTAAAAATTATACTGGCTTTTCAGGCTCTGTTCCCCTTTTAGCAATGCAACAGATTAAAATAACTTCTGAAACCCTTTGAAAATATTGTGCTGCCGAAAGCCTTGAAATCTCTTGACATTTGTCTCCCAGGATCCTCACCAAATCCTTTGACATGGGCAGGAGTGGCATTTTGTCTCTCTGGAGTTTCTTGGAAAGTTCACGTAAGCCACTGTCCTCCTCCAAAAACTTATCTTTTCCTGTGCCGAATTTTCATAGGGCGTTACTGAGCCCTGCAAACCATCTGCCGTTTCACACTTAGCTAGCTAAGGTCAGCGATACTGAGCTGGGTAAGTGTGAAGTGTAGGAGATGATTAGCCACCTCGCAGGAGAGGGGTGAGGTTACACCAGTACCTGTTTGAAAAGATCGTGTGTGTTAATTCACAGAGACAAATTAATTATTAACGTTTAATACTGTATAACTTACAGGAAAGGAAAAGGATTATTTATTCACCATGCCGCTGTGACACCTTTGTTCGACAGGGAACGTGTTACAAAAGCCACAGATAGTCACTTGAGGGTATGTCCTTCGACTAGGCATTTCCCGGTCAAGTAAACCTCTTTGCCCAGTTCATTTAGTAAGGTGTAGGCATAGCACAGAAATAAGAAGTTGCTTCGCTTCGCAATCACTGTCTTAACATCGGGGCAGAATTCTTGTAATAGACCTTGCTTTTTATGGAAATTTAATAGCCCTGGAACGCTTGTAGCCTAGACAGTTATGAGTTGCCATAATTTGTCCTTTCACTTGCAGTGGCTTTAAATAGTCATACAACTACGTTGTCTTTGATCGGCATGGCTGGCTTCTCCTCTCCCCCCCCCCCCCCCCCCCCCCCCCCCCCCCCCCCCCCCCCCCCC